>NC_043701.1:7624151-7626361 GCF_006229205.1 Suricata suricatta | reverse complement strand
GGCAAGCACACTGGGATTACCATGATTGGCTTAGACAAATCAGTATTCTGGAACTGAGGATAAAGTCACCTTTTCTTCAGCCACTTGGGAGGAATAGGTTTTAGGAGAAGGAAAGGGAAGAGCAGGAGATGAAGACTGAGTTGTAAACAAGGGTATCTGGTCTATATCACCCAGTATTGGGGGTCCCCAGGAAAATGTTTTCTAGTTGTTTCTCTCCCTCTATATTGAATTTACTCGCCTTAGCAGCAGGCAAAGAAAATGGAAGGTGATAAGCCTGACGCTGACTCTTTCTCCCGTGCCTGCCACATGCAACAGCAGCCAATGTGTAGTTCCCATTTTTTCTACAAATCCATGTGCCAGGCAACAGAAGAGAGGGAGAGATCCCGGAGTGATAAGAGGAACAAGATGACTTTGCTCTGATCTCACCCATTATATAAGTCACTTCTCCCCAAGGAAGAAGAAGTGAGAGGAAGGAAAGAATGATAGATATTTACTTCCTATTTGCTTCCCAGGATGTGTTGGCAGAATTTCTTCATTAATTGCCCAAAACTCTAGAAGAAAAGCAAGGGCTTTCTTAGAAGTGAAGAAAGCAATTAGGGGAGGGGCTTTAGTTGCCATCAACAATCTTGTAGGCATTTATTCACTTTGTAATAATTTAGCAATTCCTCATCTTCACCCTGCAGGGAGCTAAGTGCACGGTACAGAAAACATGGTCCCAGCCCTAAAGGGACTCCATACCCTCTGTCTCCATTATCAAATAACAAGTAGATAAATACACGAGAAAACACTCCAGTATTTTAATCTGGAAAGTACTGCAGATAGAACAAGGCAAGAGATAACTCTTCCTGCTCAATAAGTCCAAAAAGACTTGACCAAATAATAGTTTAGGATTGGGGAAGATGGATAGGTTGTCATTAGAATTTCGGACAACAGGAAGATCCCGAATCAAGGCACAGATGCATGAGACCAGAGGGTGTGTTCAGAAAGCTTCAGGTAAACTCCTGTGGTTCAGAGATGGTACCCACAATTGAGTGGGTCACTGAAGCAGAAAAGGGAGGTTAGGGTCAGGTTAGGATGGGTTTTAACCAGCCTCTGTTGTAGCTGAGACAGAATACTGTCTTCCTCTCTCCACCCTGATCTTTGCAATAAAATCTCGCAGTGGAACTTATATACTATATGATGTATGCAGTAAGAAAAAATAATTAACAGGGCTTCGCCACGGGTGCTTGCAGATGGGCACACAAGAAATGTGTGCATAAATTCTTCACGCAACAAATATATAGCATGTGCCAAAATTAAATTAGGTAATAACATATAAGACAATGAGGCAACAGTGCCCTTGCTGAAGGCAACTTTTAAGTGCGTTCTTGGAGCCACTAGCACCTAATTTTGACTACCCTCCCAAGTGTCTAATTCAATCATACTGTCGTCAAATATTTATCATACGCTACGTGCTAGACAGAAATCTTCATCATCTAGGGCAGATTTGATTTGGGGAACCCTCCCGAAGTCACTGGTACTGCAGTCAGCTGAACACAGTGGCTGATCCAAAGAAGGAATATCATTATAGACCAGAACTCTGATGCAAGTGTAAAAGGAGATTTTCTTTTCCTTCTTTGACCTGCACACTGAAACATAAAATAAGAACTGTAAACTCAAGCCACTTTCAAAAGAGAAAAGTTTTAAGCCAAGGCAGCTTCGCTGAGAAAAGAGTGTCAGGAACTTCCTGCTGAGACCGCTTTGGATGTGCCTCATGTGGATGTCTGAATCTCCCTGTGCTTGTCGTAGTGAGCTTGTGTACGTCACACCAACCCCTCAGCTGTCCGTCTCGTGACGCCGAAGACACAGCGTTGCTCAGCAGTTTAGAGGCGCTCTCAAATCCCTATGGTCGGCAGCAACCAGATAAGGTCTTTAGAAAGCTCTGGACCCAGCATGGACCCTCGGAGCAAATGCTGGAGAACAGAATCGCATATACAGAGTCTGGGATATATGCTCTGCTTCATATCATCGCAAAGAGGAATTCAAAATCAGAAGAACTCGTGCGGATCTCACAGTGCTGTATAAACAGTTCTCAAGTATTCAGAGAGAATATTATGTACTATTATTATATCCTATGTCATGAATATTTATATATTGATATCCAATCATATTTTATAAGCATGTAATGTATTTGCATATTCAGTAGATGCATAGCCTTTGGCAACCTCTAT
>NC_043701.1:7619648-7624051 GCF_006229205.1 Suricata suricatta | reverse complement strand
AAAACAATCCAATGCCATTCTTGGCTAATTAGCTGAAACTTACAGAGAATGCATTTTAAGTCTCCTAAGTGCTCCCAGAGTACTTAGTCATTTTGTCCATCCATGCATCCATCTGTCAGTCAATCAAGTGCTATGTTCCAGAAAAGTAAGTTTTGTCCTAGTACTTAATCATATTCTAGAGACTATATTTCTTTAATAAGCATCTGTTATGTACTGAAGATAAAAAGTGGTCTCTGTACATAAGTAGTTGAGTTTAGTGGGTAAGAGAGATCAATAAACAGATTAGAATATGATGGAGGGATATATCGGGTTTTTTAGGAACATGAACAAGGGGCCCTTAACGTCCTAGTGGTTAGTGTGGGTGTCAGACAGTTTCTCTAAGAGCTGATGTGAGCTGCTAAATCATGAATAACAGATACTGCTTTAGTTTCTAGAGAAGTCTTACCAGACTCTCATTGATGCACTCCTGTCACTTGGCCAACCACATACGGGTGCTCAGTAAGTGTTCGATTCATTCTTTAGGAATGTATTCACTTGTCCCTTATGGAAAGAAGAGAGAGAAATAAAGAGAGTTAAGAAGTGGTTATAAATAAAATAAATTTGAGGTGGACGTGTCTGTGATATTAATGCTGAATCTCTTGGGGCACCTCAATTTTCCTCCAAGTGGGCTGCCTTCCATGTCTCTGGCCTCTCAATGTGGCCTCGCCCTGTGGTATATTCTGGAACTTCTTACAGCTTGGCAGCTGAGATCCATCACAGTGAAAGCAGAAAGTACAAAGACTCCTAGGATCTGGACCCTGTGTTGGGTGCAGCATTCCTTCTGTAGCACTGTGCTGGTCAAAGAAAGTCACGGACCTGCCTGGAGTCAGGGAGGATATGCGAATCCCATATCTCCCGTGTTGGAGGACAAGGAATTGCTGGCGGCAACCTTTGGAGACAATCCACTGCATTCTCTCCTCCTCACATTGTCTTATTCTTTCCATCCTTCGCAACATTACAATGTGTATATTTGAACTTATTCAGTAAATTTGTCATAAATTAGTTGTTCCTAGTGGCTCTTGCCTATCCCAACCCCTACCTTCATCCTATGACTCTCCCTGCATCTTGGACTAATGTCTGTGCTTCCAGTATTACTTCCTTCTTTGGTGGTACAATTTATGACCACAAAAAAGTGCTGCCAGAGCACAACTTCTTTGTTAACAGAATTAACAGTAATGTGCAATTCTTCCCCATCCTTCAAGACTCTGTTAAATGTGACCTTTTCTATAAACTCTTTATTGATCCTCCTGAAAAAGATGGGATTTCTCTCTTTCTAAAATTCATAGCAATGTATTTCTGAAACTTAGAGTCTGGTTCCAATTATGGTTAGATACAGGCATGCCTTTACCTTCTAATAATATAAAAAACTCAGAGGCAGGTAGTATGATCTACTCATTTTTTAATTCCCCACAGCACCATATCAGTTTTTGTTTTCTTTATCTCATTTGGAACTTTAGCGGAAGTTTCTTTCATCAGTTGGGCTCCTCAGCTAGCAATTTTATTTTTGCTCCATATTTTATTCTGAGACTTAATGCTATGTTTTGTTTAGAGATTGATATGCAATATGGTTCTGTCAGTGAGGAAGGCTACATCACAGAGATGGACTTATTTTTTCTGAGTTCCTCGAAAATCGTTGACCTTAGGTTCAAGTGCAGAACCACTCCCTTCTGGTCCTGGTCCAGCTCAGTCACATTTTGATTTCTGAGTCAAGATATCAAGTCTTACCACGAACTGCTGGCCTTGTTTCAGGTGTACATTTGTAAAGGTGGCTGAAGAAATGACTCATTCCAACCTGCTCCGTGCTTTTAGTCAATGCATGCTTAAGAACACAGTACGTGTGAATGTTGGAGAGTATTTTCTTTTATAGCACTGATCTACATGGAAAATGCCAACTATTTCTAAAATCTAATTCCTGAGTTTTTCTTCTTTTTTTAATGTTTATGTATTTGGAGAGAGAGAGGGAGGGAGGGAGGAAGGAGGGGCAGAGAGAGAGAGAGAGAGAGAGAGAGAGAGAGAGAGAATCCCAAATAAGTTCCATGCTCAGCACAAAGCCCAATGTGGGACTTGATCCCATGAACCATGACATCATGACCTGAGCTGAAATCAAGAGTCAGACACGTAACCAACTAAACTACCCAGGCACCTAGAGTTCTTCTTAAATGAACATTATGTAATTTTCAGAAAACCTTTAACCAAAACTTACTATAATAATATCTTTCAGCACCTTGAAAGCATATTATTTTGGAATGTCACATAACAATGGGAGTGCAGAGTAAAGAATATAGTCTTGGATTTATAATCTGTATGATCTTAGGAAAGCTACTTTCTCTCTTAGTTTTAGTTTCCTGTGCTAAAAAAGCTATAATAATGTGTACCTCTTAGATTTTATATCAAGGATAAAATTAGATAGTTTTTCAAAGAGCTTGCCATAAATGGCAGATTTTGTCCTATTATGGAAATATTTTCTTAGGATGTGTCCAAGACAACCTCATGTACATTGTAGAAAATAATGCATACATGCTGATTAAATACGAACAGGAAAATCTAATATCCATTTTTATTTTGACATTATAAAAAACAGCCTTTCCCCTTTGTGTGAATTTTAGATGAGGAAAATGTGGTATCTTAACAGAAGCCTGTATTAAAGACATGTATCTGAATAAATGTTGGAAATCATTTCATGAAAACGTGAATGTAGTCTGATGACATGTGACTCATGCTTTCCGAGTCATCTTTTATCCTCCCCAAATGAATAAATAGGGACCACACCTTCTTCCTGACCCTGTTCTCTTTCCAACTTTGGAATAAGTAGATGAAAGAGACCACTGAAATCAAAGGATGCTTCAAGTGCTCTCTTGGTTGTTATAGTTTTAAATTCAATTTTATCTCCTTACAAGGTTAAAATATCCAATTTTGTTTCTCACATATTTGAAAGCAATATGTGACTGGTTGACTATGCTACATCAATCAGTCTCTGACAAAGAGTGACAAAAGTCTCAATCTATTAATGAAAAGCGAGAGCCAGGTCCCCTGCCCCATTTTGTGGCATCATAGCTACCCCAACAGAGGCCAAATAAAAGAGTCAGACCTCTGCTGGCAGTTCTGTTGGATAGGGGCTCCGTCAGTTACGGTGTCCATGATGAGAGCTGATTGATGAAGGCTCAAGAAGGAAGGTGTGAACTCTTAGCCACTGTGTTCTCCAGTTATCAATCTTACGTGGACCACAGTATCTTTAAAAAATTACAGTTTCACAGTACCAGCAGGTACTGGGCTTTCCAATTGCCTCCTATCTCTGGAGTTCCTGAAGAGATCATACTTCAACGATGTTTGGCCTGTGAAAACCCACTAAAAGGCAAGTGCAGTGTAGGACAGAAGTGCTGCATTGATAATAAATAATCATCACCATCTTGCAGATTAAATAAATGCATGACTATCAAATATGCTTAAGCCTTTCCGGAGAGAGGAATTTGAGATCATTGGCAATATCCTTTGAGATGTCCATTATGTCTCCTTAATGATTCACTGATACACATAAATTTTGTTTTCAGATCTTGTTCCAAATAATTCTGATTACATGTGTAAGCATCTCAAAATCCTAATTACTGGAGTTTTTTAAATTCTTTTTCTCACTTATTTGGCAAATTTTATAGATTACTTATTATGCTTTATGTAAGTGAACAGCAAAGGATACCCCTTGTGGGGACTGCTTTCTAACCAATGTAGAAATAAATTCTAAATGTAGTAACATAAAAACTATAACAATAACCAAAGAGAAGACTATTAGAAGGACAAAGTAAATGATGGCAGGGCAGAGGGCAAGGGGCTGAGGACTCTGGAGATCGTTGGGGGAACCAACCTCAGTGAGAAGGTGACATTGAAGTAAACCTGGAAAAAGATGCAAGAATTTGCTGGGTGACTCTTTGGGGCAAGAGCTTCCCAGCAGGGAAACACCAGTACTGAGTTTTAAGGTGAGTCTCTGTCTGCATTGATCCAGGAACCATAAGGAGGCCATTGTTCCTCAAGCAGATTTCCTACGTTATTCTTCCATTTCTAATCACTTCTAATACATCTACACTTTTTTTTTACCCTTATAGGAATTTATTTTCTCAGAAATAGGAAGTGGTCGGTTTGTAAAAATAACATCTAACCATAAAATGATCATTAATATTGCTGTAGGAACTTATCTATTTTCCTAGGTAGAAGTACAGTTACCCTGAGAATATTTAAATTGGAGATTTCTTATATTAAGTATGAAAAGAAATTTGTAGTAATGAAAAAGATAAAGAATGAGTTAGTGCAGGGACTGCTCCTTCCTTAGAAACACACCCTGTGTGAGCTCAGTCCGCTTCCAGCCACTCTGGCCC
>NC_043701.1:7601141-7619548 GCF_006229205.1 Suricata suricatta | reverse complement strand
GTCCTGTAAAATAGCAGTCCTGTGAAATCACTCATGGAACTGAAAATATTTCTATTCTGCACATGCCTGCATGGAGGAAAATCCCACCTCAATAATGGCAGTTAAGCAGTCTGAAGTAATTTTCCTAGCTAGCGTTTGGCCATTCCATTGAGATTGACGGAATCTGGTACAATAACGGTTCTTATTAATTCACTGCTCTTCATCTTAAAAGAATATTATGATTCCTTTGTGCTGTAAATTGTTTGCCAGTGTGATAGTGTGGCATCTTGTGACCAGAAAGTCGATATGCCAGGGGGACAAGGTTCTCGGGAACAATAGCTAACGTTGACTCTTTGGCACTTTTTAAATGTTCTCTGTAAGATAATTTCTATTTCTGATTCACTTTTCTTCTTGCCTTTCCCAAAAGGGATTTAAGTTAATTACATTTTCTAATGTGGCTTTGATATTTCAGTCCCCCCAAATCTTACAAGGAATATGCAGCTGAAATGTCATTCTGGTTCTTCTGTTTTCCTGGAAATTCTGATATTAAATATGGGTGTCACACTGGAAAATTCCACCAGAAGAAAAAGTTAAACAAGGCATAAAATTTACATTAGTAACATCTCATTAACCTATCATCTAGAAAGCTTTTGTTACATGATTTTCATCATTTATGAAATTATGTTGGTCTCTTCTGGTCTTTTTTGCCCGTAGGACTGAACTTTGCTGTGCATTTATCTCCATCAAAATGTTGTAGCTGTACTTGGCATTATTCCTTCCACATTCTTCTCCTTCTTGCAAAGGGATAAAATTAGCTTAGTCTGATAATAGTCATCCCTGATTACTCTCTGTGGAAAACAGCTTGAGAGGCACATTATTTAATTAAAGAAAATATTCATATTGCCCTTTAAAACCTTCATTTTCTATAACCTATTGATTATGCAACCAATTAGTCTTACATGTAAAAACTTCACTGCGTTTAGCATAACACTTTTACATTCCACTGGGATAGTCATTACTGTGTAAAATGTGTGCAGCTCCAAACTTTCAGACAAGAGGTATTAAAGATCACTGCTCAGCCCGTGTTTCAATTGGGGGGAGAAAGGGGTTCTTTAATAAAAGTAGGCCTATGAAAGATAATTGAGCATCTAGGGTGACACCAAAAGTAAAATAATTATACCTCTTTTGCTAATAGTATTTCTTGGGATACTACTACCACTAATAGAAACATGATTATCAAGAAAATAATCAACAAAATAATATAGCTTCAGTCATAGCCCCAGACTGTACTGGGACAAGATGAAGAAAAAGAGGCCAAGGAGCCTAGAGGGAGGAGTGAGAGCAGTTCTTCTACGTGGTGATAACTCAGATATTCTGTGCTCAGGGAGCACCGGTGATCCATTCAGCAGAGAGTGCAATGCCCTCCCACTCAGTGATATTGTAGACCCAGGGTCCATATTGATTCAGCTTTCTGTTGCCACCACACCGAATCACCACAAGCTCCGTGGCTGAAAACAACCTAAGTTTTGTTTTTGTTTTTGTTTTGATTTTACAATTCTGTCGGCAAGAGGTCTGAGCTGGCTTCAGCAGTCTCTCCATTCTGGGTCATAGGAGGCTGAGGTCAAGGTATTGATCAGCTGGACTCCTATCAGGAGGCAGGGGAAGAATTGTGTCCACGCTCATTAAGGTTGTCGACAGGATCTAGCTCCCTGAGGTTAGAGGCCTGGGGTCCCTGTTTCCTTACTTGCTGTCAGGATGGGGCTGCCTGCACCTGCTACGGGCCTTTCTCGGTTCTTACATCCAGGTCCCTACATCTCAGAGCCAGCAAGCCTGAAGTCTTTCTCAGGCTGAGTGTTTCTCTCACGTTTCCTTCTGCCATGTTCTTCTTCTCTGTCCAGCCAGTAAACGTTTCCTCCTTTTAAGGGCTCATGTGATGTGGTCAGCCTACTCAAAAAATCCAGGATAATCTCTTTATTTTCAGACCTATTACTGTAATCACATCAGCAGTGTCCATTTTTCCAGGTAAAGTAACATCCTCACAGGTTCCAGAGATAAGGGTGTAGGCCTCTTTAAAGGGCCATTTCTGCCTCTCACAAATCTGGCATGCTTGGAGTTGTTCTCCCAGAATTAAACCCATAGAGAGGTTGTATCTTCCAAGGCGCATGTCCCCAAAATGGCTGCCAGAGCTCAAGAAGTAGCCCCCCATCACAGAGTAAAGTGACCCCCACTGGCCTCACAGGTCAGTGATACCCATACTCTCCTTAAGCCGTTCTTAATCTTATCACCACGGAGACACCAGGTACATTCTTGTGTGCCCTATACTCTCAGATAGCAGCTACTGAGCAGTAAACCAGGTTGTGACTGGTGCTTAATTTCTGAAAGCAAAAAAGTTAAGTGCATTTCACATAAAACCGGAATAATCTGTTTCACTAACATTGATGTATTGGCATAAGCAGTAGTGTTTTAGATCACTGTAATAGAATTTCTCCCCAAAACATTTCTCTCCTGTTTTTCGGTAGGTATGTCATTGGCAATTCCAGGGTTCCAGTCAATCAGAAGGCACCAGCTCTGTCTTCTGCAGATGCCAGTGCACAGGTGTCCTGGGGAAGGAGGGGGACCCTGATGGGTTGGTGATGGTTCCCATTCTATCCTGATCAAACTGGTCACTGCATTTATTAACATTTTCATATACTCCACTATAATGTGAAACTGATAGAATACATAAATCACGTAGAAAATAAGAGTAAAGAAAAGTGTTTGAGCCTGAAATTATTCCAGAAACTCTTCATTAGGAAATTTAAGTCTTGAACTAGAGCTTTAAAAATAGTGGAGATGGTTAGTGTATTGTTAAGTTGATGCTTAAAAATGCTTTGCAACCACCCTTGTGCTGGGAGCCATTTCTGAAGTAAGGCAGGTTTGCAAGGCCTCCCACTGTCAGACGGCAACAGGCATCTACAACCACTCAACCCCCACTCAATTTCTGCTTGAGCACCGACCCCCAAGGTGCATGACTGATATATCAGGAGTGACTTGCCTTCTTATGCTAAAAATATGTGAATTGTATCTTATGAAAAAACTTTTTACAGGAGTTTCTTCTTTTGTGATTATAGGAGCAAATATTACATTTCCTGAGAAAATCTGTTTTTCTTCCCTTTGAAGACAGGCTATTGACCCCTGCTCACAAAAGAACTAACTTTTGTCTTTGCTATGCTAAAAACATTGCCTTGTATGTGACTGCTAAAGACGCCTTCCTTCCCCATGTGATAAGCACCCCTACTTCAATCACTATTGATCAAGATTATGCATGAGTCTGCTACCAATCTGTGTTCTGGGAAATTTTTACATACCAAAGAATTTGTCTTCAGAAATCATTGTCTAAGGCAATTGCCACTTCTGTTTTGTATCCCATACACTTGTTGAATAAAAAAAAGGCTGACTCTCTGGTCAGAGCAGAAAGGTCGCCCAGCAGCACAGAGACGCCTGACTAGAGAGCAGAAGGAAGCTGAGGCCCTCTCATTCCCTTTCACTGACACCGTCCATCCTTCAGGGAACCTGGACCTGCTGGAGCTGGACTCCGGTATCCTTTGGAAATTATTAGGATACCAACTGCTTGCTCTGAAAATTGACAAGTAAAAGAAAGAAAAGTATTTATACTGTCTTTGTAAAAGCTATATGTTTTGGTAATCAAAATGACCAGTTGATGAGGGAAAACTCTTTACAGAAATATTACAGTTGCTAAATACAGAAGAAGCGATAGAATTAGAAAGCTACTGTTATGCGATCTTCACGCAGTCACTGATTCACGCAGTGGTCATCAGTGTTTGACCTCATTAGTTTAAAGACTGAGGAAGAACCAGAGAAGAGAGGGGCCAGGTTTTTATTATGACACAAAGTGAGAAAACCAGGACCCTTTCTCCATTCTTATGTAACATGAAGCTCCCCACCCCATCCGGGAAGTCACACCAGAAAGATGAACCTGAGTCTAAGCCTCAGTTGATAACTTGTATCCAGAAGGAAATAGAGGAGAATAGGTAGTTAACATAAAAGTAGAACAAACAGATATCTAGAATAAGGATATTTTATAGGACAAACAACATCGTTTCTAGGACAAACAACATAGTTTCTATGCCAAGTTAATGGCACTGAAAGACCACTACAGATTTCTTTTTAATAGAGGGATTTAACAGAGACAATGGTTGGATCGTCTTTGGATCTTAATTTGAGCATATCTACTATGAGAAAAGACAGTTTTGACAATTACAAATTTTTTAAAATTTTTAATGTTTATTTTAGAGAGAGAGAAACAGTCTGGAATTGGCTTTAATGATCTTCAGCAAAGGAAAAACAATGAAGCAAATGTGGCCAAACCTTGATAATCATGACATGTAAATGATGAGTAGATGGAGATTCATTATACCACCTCCCTTTCTCCATACCCTTGGTAGTTATAAAATTTTTATTAAGAATTGTTAAACTGCTTATTCACACTTAATTATGTACCTTAAATTTGTTGAGTTGTATTTTCACAAACAGGAATGGTATTATTGTGCCGTTGTTCTGTAGTGGTGTGGGTGGGTGTCCCCCTTTTCCTTAAGTACCCTTCTGTTAAACTGCTGGTTTCTTATAAGATTGGTCTCATTTCCCTGAGGCCCTGTACTGCAGGCCGGTGTTAATTGATAAGGCTTCTCCTTTGAAATTTCCATTAATGGACAGGCTCCCGTCAGAAACGCATTAGTTCTGCTGACAGCATTAGTATGCATTTTTACCCTATTCCAAGAGTTGCGGGAGCTAATGGTGTACTAACAAAAGAACAAGAACAGTAATTGATCACATTTGCTTAGCCTTGCAGGGAAGGGCAGTGATCAGTCTTAAAATAGCGACTAAATGAATCCCAAGTGATGGATGCCCAACTCGGTCATGTCCGCTATGCCTCCTCTGGGTGTCCTGAGAGACGGCACCTGGTCTGTGGGGAGAGGCAGGATTATTAGGAAATATGAAGTGGCCGCTATCAGAGAGAATGCTTTCTTCATTTCTCTGAACACTGCCGTTCCACTCTCATCTCTGCCTTCTTCCCCTTTAAATTTTACAGTGCAAATTCCAAGTTTGTGTACGTTTCTTCTCAATGGTTAATTATAACCCTCTCCCTTTATTAAGTTTCATTTTCCAGTCTTAAAAAAAAAAGCAATTAGCAAAATGGCTTAAAGGCTAAATAATTGAGAGAAAAATCTCATTTTCTTAGGAGATTCTGTCATTTTCTTATCTATAGTTATAATTCCTCCTTTCAGAGAAAGGGCAGGAAAGGGAGGTAGGTTGATACTCAAATAATAGCCTTCACGGCACATTCCATGAACATCAAGTTGAGCAGAGCTCGTCTCCACTGCCGTAGCCTTCAAGAGACCCGGAATCCAGATCCTCGATGTCCCTGGTCATGGTCCTCACTCTCTTCTATGGAACGATCTTGTTTACAGGCAATTTAAGCTTTGGGTGAAGCTCTGGCTAATTCAGCTTCTGAATAAAAGCAAAAGTAATTCAACGTAAAGGTCACCATAGAATTTTAATCATAGAGGTGAGAAACGAAGAGAAGGCACAAACCTCATTAGTGATATAATGGGAAAAAATTCAGCCTCAGATAAATGGTGCCCGCTTCTGAAGCAGCACTAGGAAAAAAGGCTGGATTGGAAATGCAGGACTTTAGATTTTGTGTGCCTTCCTAACGACACCATCTTTCCTACCGCCCCTCAGCAGCCTGACTGAGGATTCTGCCTACCAGCCACCCCCCTCCATTGCTCTTTATCTTCCTTTCTCCTGCCCTAACCAACTCACGGTGGATTCTGCATCCCATTTCTTGATCCTCATTGTTTTAAAGTTTATTTATTTATTTTGAGAGAGACAGAGACAGCGTGGGTGGGGGAAGGGCCGAGAGAAAGAGAATCCCAAGCAGGCTCCCTACTGTCAACACGGAGCCCCAGCGCAAGGCTCGAACTCACAAAGCCATGAGATCATGACCTGAACTGAAACCAAGAGCCAGACGCTTAACCGTCTGAGCCGCCCAGGAGCCCCTTAATCCTCATTTTTAAAGGAATTCCCTTTCATTTAAATTTTTGTTATAGTTTTATTATTTTGTGCTTCAGAATATTTTCTTTTATTATTTTTAGTGAGGGTTATTTTTCACAGAAGATGCAGACTTGGAACACACAGTTTGACAAGTTTTGACAAATGCATACACCTGTGTACTCCAGGTTTTTGCTGAGATAGTAGGACATTTCTGTCAGCCTAAAAAGTTCTCTTGTGCCCCTTTCCTGACTATCACTGCCTTGCAGCCCAAAAGGAACCACTGACCTGATTCTATCAACCTAGACTAGTTTTGCCTGTTTCAGAATTTCATATATAAACAGAGTAATACAGAATATGCTCTTTGAAGTCTGACTTGTTACGTCATTGTAATAATTTTGAGATTGTCCATGTTGCTGAGTAGTAATCCATTGCATAAATTGAGTTATCTGTTTTCCAGTTCATGGGTGTTTGGGATGTCTCTAGTTTTTTTTTTTTTTTTTCCACCATTATGAAGAATGCTGCTATGAATATTCTGGTATGAATCTTCTGGTAGATCTATTTTTCTTCAATTCCACCTGTGAATGGACTTGCTGGGTCGTAAGGAGGGTGTGTGTTTAAATTAATGAGAAGTTGTTAAACAGTTTTCCAAAGGGTTGTAACCAGTTTGCATATCCACTAGCAAAGGAACTTAGTTTTAGCTGCTTCATTCTTACCAGTATTGGGGGTAGTTGGTGTTTTAGTTTTAGTTGTATCCATTCTAGGGGGTATGTAGTGGTATATTTTCATGGTTTTAATTTGTATTTGCTTAATGACTAAGGATACTGAGCACGTTTTGTGCTTACGAGATACTACATATCTTTATTTGTTAAATGTTCAAATCATTTGGAGTTTTCTCATTGATTATTACTGAGTTATATATAAGCACTTTGTTCTGGATCTAAGTCCTTTGAGATATAGACCTTTCTTTATGTATACAGAGAGGTTTTTAGTTTTTAATTTTTAATTTTGATGAAGTCCAACTTAACATTTCTTTTGTGACTGCTGCTTTCTCGGTATTACGTAAAAAGAAACTTTGCCTCCCCAAGAACACAGTGATAGTCTCCTATGTTTCCTTCCAGAAGTTTTAGAATTTTGGCTTTCAGATTTGGGTTACTAATTCCTTTCAAATTAATTTTTACATAGTGCATGATCTAGGACTCAAAATTCATTTTTTTATACTAATTCAGTTTCAGAAACGTTTCTGAAAACATTTAAAACTACTTTCCTCTCCCTATTAAATTCCTTAGGCATCTTTGCTGAGGTCAACTGACCATATAGCTGTGGATTATTTCCAGACTATCCCGCCCCATCCATCTGTTGTCTATCCTTACTTCAGTCACATTTCCTTTGTATTCATAGTAAGCTCTTTATGTGCTAATGTGGAAATAGCTCCAAAATGGACTGTTGAGTGGGAAAAGAGTGTGCAGATCAATGCGGAGGGCCTATTGCCATTTTTCTGAAATGACAGGAGATAAGATATGTTCCTGTGTGTTAGAAATGCATGTAAAACCTGGGAAGGATATACAAGGCATTAACAATGCTAATTAGAGTAGTTACCTATGGGGCGCCTGGGTGGCTCAGTCAGGTAAGAATCTGACTCTTGGTTTTGGATCAGGTCATGATCTCACAGTTCATGGGTTTGAGCCCTGCATTGGGCTCTCTGCTCACAGTGCAGAACCTGCTTGGCATTCTCTCTCTTTCTTGCTCTCTTTCTCTGCCTCTCCTGTCATGCTCTTTCTTCTCTCTCTCTCTCAAAATAAATAAATAAGCTTAAAAAAAAAAGGAATAGTTACCCAAACTATGTGGGAATATATGGTGAGTGTGTAGATGTCGGACAAAAGTATGAAGAAGAATTCTCACTATACTTTTGAATGATAGTGACTCTATTAATTACTCAAACATTTAATTAATTTTTAAGAGGACTAAGTGGTCTGGAAAAAATCTCTTCAGAATAGATAACATTTCAGCATGGCAATTCTTTGCAATAATCAATAATAATTTTAGGTCAGATTATTATTATTATTATTTTAGGTCTTTAATTAATAATCAAATGTATTTACTCAACAAATATTTGGTGAGTGCCTATTATGCATCAAGCAATCTTTAACCCCTGGGAATATAGAAATGAACACAACTGTCATGTTCCTTATATACATTCTCATGGAGGAGAAATAATAAATGATAAAATAGGTGTTCACTGAAGGGGATAAGTGCTATGAATGACATAAATAGGAGAGAGAAAGGCCAGGTAAACATGAGGCGGATGCTCTAGAGAAGGCTATTCAGAAGGGACACTTTATGAGCTGAGGCCCAATTGCCCAAGAATGATCCAGAAGCAAGAAGAGTTGAAGGGGGGAGGGGCATTCTCCAAGCAGAGCAGACTGCCCACGGAGAGGCCCTGCAGGTGTAAATGGCTGAGCGGACACCGGAAGCAGGCAGGTGGCAGGGCACAGTGACAGTGACAGGCAGGCAGGGGCTAAGTCAGCAGAACTTTATGGGAAGTGATGAGAAATTTGGATCTTACTCTAGATCTTTTTCCTCTGAGCAATGGAAAGCTTTTGGAGGGAGTGAAATGATCTGATCTAATTTAAAAAAGAAGTTCATTTTGTTGGAAGAAAAATAGATTAAGTAGGGCCTGGCAGCGGGAGAGGAAGACAGTCAGGAATTACTCTGACAGAAGCCAAGAAAAGAAAGTGTTAGGGAAAAGGAGGATGTTCTAGATCATTCCAGCCGAGGACAGAGAACCGTCCACAGATTTGGTCACGTGGAGTCCTCTTTGGTCTGATGGGAGCAATGTCTGTGGGGTGGTGGGCACAGAAGACAGACCAGAATATGCTGGAAAGCAAACAGGTCTTTTGTATTCTATATCGCTGTCCCGCTGCACACACATGTGCGTGTGCACACAGAGGGAATGAAAAGTAGAGAAAAGGAGAAAAATAACGTAGATGGTTCTTTCAAGTGCTCTTTAAAGGCCATAAAAACATGGAGATGTTGTATATGTCCAGAGGGCATATCTGTGTGTTAGATGAACACATTTGGTACCTATTAAAAATTCTTACAAGAAAAACTGTTATATAACCAGTTGCACTTGGTGTTTTAGTGACTAAATCTCCATGAATACATTTTAAGAGCATCCATTTTGTATAATCCCACCCCATTGGGAGCAATATTATTGCAAGTGTCCATTGAAATTTTTAATATGACTTCTAGGTCTCTTTGGGGGGAGCTATGTCTCCCACCAGCCTATCAGATTGTTCTGCATGTCCATATAAAACGACAGAGCATCTCGTGCGCTTGACCTACCCACTACCCGCATCCGCTGCATTGCCTGTCCCTGACCGATGAAGCTACATTGTCGATTCTTCCATAAGGAGCTGTGAGCTGATCGTTGAGGCTTCTCCTCTAAGCAGACACCAAACAGCTGTTTCAAAGTTTGCTGCTCGTGAGTGTCAGAGGAATTTATAGAATATCACTAAGACAGGATCTTCAGGCAAATATAGGGCTACCATTTAAAGAGTAAGGGGTTGGGGTTTTGGTTTATTACTTATGAAAAACCATTATATATAAAGTTTACTTCTTTCTGTCTTAAAAAAGATTTTTTTCTTCTTTATTTTGTTATTTTAGCGAGAGAGTGTGTATGTGCAAGCAGGGGAGAAAAGTGGGGGTCGGGGGAGAGAGAGAGAGAGAGAGAGAGAAAGAGAGAGAGAGAATCTTAAGCAGGCTTCATTCTCAGCACAGAGCCCGATGCAGGGCTCGATCCCCCGACCCCAGGATCATGACCCGGGCCAATGTCAAGAATCAGATGCTCAACTGAGTCACCCAGATGCCCCATAAATTTAAATATTTTACCACGCCATTCTTATTCGCTCTCACCTCTCTAAGAGACAACATTTGGTACATAGAGTATGACTTGAGAGGAAGGATTCTACCTTCCACAGTGGCTACCACCTTCTCACCTGACTCTGGATGTAAAGCTTGTTTTACAACAGTCCAGAATTTTCCAAACTGCGTGTTCGACTCCCTGTATTTGTGCCATCTGTTAATATGCTCATGTGTTTGACTATTATGGAAAAATGTGGGTTCTTCTCCCCCCAGTCTTAGACATTCCACTTTACTCTGTCTTCTACCCCGAATTCATGTGTGTCTCTTATTTTCTGCTTCTGACGGAGTCTTCAGATCTTTCCCCTTTCTTCTGCAGCCACGATTGTAAGAAACCCACCTGTAATTTGCCCTGCTGCTAAAAGCTATTAGTGCCAATGTTGTTAATGACCGACCCGGTTGAATGTGGTGATTTAAGAGGTAGACTTATTCCTTGTCTCTCCCTAAGGCCTTGTTCTTAAATGAGATTTGCACGCTGTTTACTCCCCTAGCATAAGGAGTATTAACCACTCCCCACCACACTCCATATATCAACTCATTGAATTGAAGTAACGGGGAGCTTAAAATATATCACCACGTTTCAAGTGTGAAGCCGCACACCCCGAAGAAACTGGAGCCCCTAATTTTAGCCTAAGGAAGTTGGATAATACTGCCATTTGCTTTGAAGTTATAAATATTATTTCCTTCTGGGGACCAGAGGATGAGAGGGGTACAGTTAGATTTCTTTTAGGAACTAAACACATTAGAAGTAACCTGAAAAATCAATACCAATTATGTGCAAGCAAGGGCTGAAACATCTATGGACTTTTCTATAGACTGTGCACATAGCTGAATGGCTTAAAACAAAGAAAACCCTAGCATGGCTCAAAATTCTCACAAAACAGGGGCAAAGGAGCAGAGTTCTCTTCCACTTGTTTTGACGCTTTGATAATAATTAGTACCGACAACAGTTACCACACTTAAAATGAAAAATAAATACAGCAGCAAATAACTCAACGTAAGAAGGATATTTTACTAACTGCCTGGCATGGCTGAGCTTTGTGTTGTCTTTCTAGTAAACGTCAAGGCATTCAGATGGTGTGTGGGGACGCCTTATCTGCATAAACCAGCAAACCTCTCATTCAAGAGCCAAGCTTTCTGCATATGCGCCAATATTATGTGTTTGGCGTCTCAAGATTCTATTTAGCACAATCTCACTTTGAGGGACTCGGAGCAGCCTTTAGAGATTTAACTGTGTAGCCTCTCCTTTGTTCAACACATAGAAACAGTGCCTTTCAAATTTCTGGAATCGGAAAGCTTGTGTTTTTGATTGAAGAGCCAATAGAATTTCTTCCTTTCTTATTGTCCTCCACTACTGCAGAGCACGTGTCTGTGAAGACAGGGACCCGGAAACCTAACTCTCTAGCCTGGTTATGATGGTGAGGTCCTGAAGAACTATCAGGTCTCTCTACCTTGCTCAAGTCCATGACATATTTGTGTTTTGAGTTGGTGGGGGAAGGGGGGGCGGTAGGGGACAGAGGGAGAACTTTATTGTTTACAGCCCTTCTTACCACACAGGTGAGGTAGTATGGAGATGATGCTACAATTGAAGCTCATTTGAGAAGGAAAAGGTTTAGGCATGTCTGTATCACCAGTGTGAATAGCACAAAAGGTAACTATGGAGCCCTTTGGACCATAGTTTTCTTCGACTTCACTTTTGCTGTCTCTGGGCATAGAACAGTATGATTCTTAATACTTGAAAGATTAGTCTCAAAAGACCATGTCACCAAAAAGCCCCCTCTTACTTCCTTTTTTGTAATTACAGGGCCCCTAATTATAGTAAGTAGGAAGTAAATGGCCAGCCACACACTGCCTGAAAAGGAAAGCACTTGGTAATTGCTTGGGGGAGAACAGAAAAGAAATAAGGGAAGTGTGTCACACAGTCCCATAATGGCCACTGGGCACCTTCCAAAAGGGAAAGACAAGATAGGGAGATGGAAATTTTGCTTAAGATGAGGTCAAGTGTAGGGGCTCCTGGGTGGCTCAGTCAGTTCAGTCAGCATCTGACTTCAGTTCAGGTCATGATCTCAAAGTTTGTGGGTCCGAGCCCTGCATCAGGCTTAGTGCTGATAGCTTGGAGCCTGGAGCCTACTTCAATTCTGTGTGTCTCTCTGCCCCTCTCTCTCTCTCTGCCTCTCTCCTGCTTATGTTCTGTCTCTCTCTGTCTTTCAAAAATAAATCAAAACATTTTTTAAAAAGTTTAAGGAAAAAAGATGAGCTCAAGTATGGCAGAATTAGGTTGTGGGAAGTAAAGTCATATGCAGTATGTGCAAAGCACTGAAGAGTTCATTTGCTGCAGAACATTGTAAAGGTGAAAGCTGCTTGAAAAGTCTAGTGTTTTTTAAAGGTAACATGCACCTAACTCTTCATGCTTTTTTAAAAACATTAAAAATATTACAATTCAATAGTGATACTTATTTTTATCCTCTGAAATAAAAATAATTCTTCTCTCCATTTCATATGTTGAGTTGCCAAAAGAACATCAAAAGAGGCTAACAAAATATATACATGTTTGTCTCTGTGGGTTTATGCAATTTATAGATAAACTCAGCAGTGCTTCTGATGAATGTTCTTAGTAGCATAAAGTTGGTTGTTCATGGAGTATTGACCCAACAATCTTGTGAGAAAAGTCCTCTGCTTGACCCAGTCGATGTGTTGTTTCTTGTTATAATTACATTTAATACTTTGCAACTTAAATTCGTGTAGTTGGGTGGAACTTTAAGAAAGGGTATAATAAGTCTATGAGTAGGATTATTACACAATGTAAAAGCATGTTTTGAAAAGAGTAAGTAGAACTGTTACTCAGAAAGAAAATTCTGGAATGTGTGATAATAATCTTTTGATAGCATTTAAAAGGAACATCATAAAGGGACATAAGATTTTTGCTGGGACATAAACAGTAGAAAGCACATACTTACTTTGTGCAAACACGCGCCTGGTATTTTTCACAAGGTGTTTTTCATCCAGCTGAAAGGGGAAAACAGATGTGCAGAGAATCAGAATGAGAGACAGCAGCCAGTAAGGCGGGGGCATGCATGCTCACTCTAAGAGTGTGTGGTGTGGGCAGCAGAGACCTCTCCACACTGGAGAGGCCTAGAAAGGCTTTCTGGAGAGATGATATTGAGGGAAGTAATGAAGGTGGACTATAGGGGTTCCTGGGTGGCTCAGTCCATTAAGCATTGGACTTCAGCTCAGGTCATGGTCTCACAGCTCATGAGTTCAAGCCCTGCATCGGGCTCTATGCTGATAGCTCAGAGCCTGGAGCCTGTTTTAGATTCTCAGCCTCCCTCTCTCTTTGCCCCTGCCATGCTCATGTTCTGTCTGCCTGTATCTCTCTCAAAAATAAATAAACATTAACAAATAAAGGTGGAATATGAAATATGAGAGAAGATCTAGAAAAAGCAAAAGTTTGGGATGGTGGACACTTTGATTTCCGTTCCTGGTTTTCAGAGAGGTGTTCTGGAAGAAGCCCGGGGCCAGACACGAGAGGCAGGTCGTCTCAGGCCAGGAAGCTCCGGAAAATCTCTACAAGCCTAGCAGTGGAAAGCCATCAACGGGTTACAAACTGAGAGCTCCAGTAATGAGTTCCATAAAGAACAATATGGCAGTCGTGTGCAGGATGACTCCGAGAAAGACCGAAGCCAGGAAAATGAAGAAAATGTTTTAACGGCAATAAAAAAAGAATTAATTGAACATTCTACCTGAGATTTCTAATAAAAATAATGAAAGGGGCACAAAAGGAAATCATAAGATGCAATTCAACAAAGATTTAAAATTTGTTAGTGTTGTTATAATCCTTTAACTCATCCCACTGTTAGGATCCACTAATTCTGATTCTCTAACTAGAACAGTTCTAGAAGTCTTCATTTTATTTCACATTAGTTTAATTTACAGATTCCCTTAAGTCTCAGCCAATCAGTTGGATTGCGATTAAGAATTTCTTCTTAATTTAGACTCTAATATTGGCTGGAGAATGGAAGTTAGAAAGCCAGAGCCCACACTTCACATTGACCCACAGACACAACGAATTCAAATTTGATGACTTGAAAACAACCATTTGGTGTTTGTGCTCCCAATTTTTCTTCTAGTACTTTATCAGACGTATCAGTGAGATTTCAAACCCAAATCACCAACTCGTATGACCAGCCATCTTCTGTAACCCATGGAACATTCTGGAATGAATGGAAATTGCTTATATTTTTTTGAAGTAAAAAAATGTGTAGGAAATCTATTTATAATCATCACATGGCAAAAGTGGACATGACTTCCCATTATAGTAAAATGTAATGAAACCTGCTGATGCTTATAACTGTTATGATCTTATCAAGAAATAGGAAAAAATATTTTTAACTGGATATGTCCTTCAAGTAAAACCTGAATAAATTTTAAAGGCTGAAGTCTTCATCAGTAATAAGTTTAGTGATTATTTACCATTGATGAAAAATAGTCTGGTGCCAAGTGTTTTCTTCATTTGCCCCATCTTTGGTGAGAAGGTGGGTGAAGTAGATACTTCTGAATTAACCTGATGATTCTCTGAATCCTGTCAAGCCCTCCATAGCTGCATGGTTTTGTCAATCCATTTAACCCCTGGGGGGGGGGGGCAGCGGGAAAAGACTCACCTAGCGGTTGTGTTCATTGCACATAGTAAATATAGAGTGCTTAGCACAGAGCCTGACACATGGTAGGTGCTTAATAACTATTTGTTGCATAAATGAGTATTTTTACTCTAAATGGAGTGGGTCATGAGATTTACTAAACTAATTAGATGGTAAAACTTCTCAAGTGCTAACTTCTGTGTCACTGAAGAATGAGGAAAGAGTCTAAAGAAAGGGGAGAAGTAGATGAATATAGTATACCTATCAAAAACTGGAAGATATGATTTCTGGGGACAGCCCCAAGAGCACAGGAGCATTCTAGAGTTTTGCTCACTGTTACTTATTTCCTGCAGAGTCATACTCACTGTAGGGCCAGGCCATCAATGTTCAAGGTGAATGCAGGTTTTAAGGAACAGACAAAACTGGGTTCAAGTCCAGTTTGCTTTGTTTCCCACTGGGTTGAGCTTGGACATCTCATTTAATGAAAGTAAAGACTTCCATGGCTTATGGATGCCCTTTGCCAGGTTTCTTCATTAAGACTCACAATGGGAACTCAGGGGCAAATACTTAGGTAGGCAGAGAAACACCTCACAGAAGCTTCTAGGAGGAACGTCTCAGTGGGTCACCAGTATTTCTGAGCTTCTTTCCTCCTTTATAAAGTTAGTCTAATAGAATTGTTGTGAGAAATGATAGATTACTGTGTTCTTCCATTCTGTGACACATGCGCATTTCACATTGTAATCAGGATGATTCTTAAAATCAGTGCCATGGCCATTTTGGGGGAAGAAAGTGGCCCATAAAATGATGGGACATCATACAATAAATGGGGTCTTAATTTGATGAAATACAGGAAGGTAATAAAGGCAAAGTGCTTTTCACAACATCTGGGATATAAACAAAAAGCAAACAGTCTGGAAGGGAATGCTCAATGTTGCTATCATTGCACTGGGCGACACCACATAGAAAAAGCAATCCCTTTCCCCATAAATGCTCACTGACAGCCCAGCTCTTATTAATGCCACCCAGAGCACATTTTGTGAAGGAGTAATTAAAGTCTTAAATGTCCTGGTTCCTCGAATCATCCTAAATATCATAACTTTTTAATGCAAACAAACGAAATCTGTCCATGAGGACTGAGGGTCTGTGATGTGCTAGGCACGCCACTAGGCACAAATTTTTGTCGTTTTTTTCCTAAGATGACTTTAATATGATTTAATTTCACCACCCCCAACAGCACCGTATGGCAATTTCCCCGTTTCCTCGCAAATAATTTACTGAGGCTTTAGAGTGGCCAAGTGGCCAAACTCTATACAGAATTTGTCTCAAGGTTTCTTCAGGACATCAGAAAATAATGGAGATTTTTTTCAGGTGGCCCTCTACCAACTGGATGTGAAATTGGATCAGCTGGAGGCAAGAACAGATGGGGTTGAGCAACAGATGGAAGAATCCTGTTTAGGATATGGAGAATCATTCTGGCAAAATCAATCATACCCCAGGAGTCAGTTTCAGTTCAGCTAAAGAAAATGAACTAAAGTAGACATTGAGTTTCTGGGAAATTAGTATGGGCTCATATTCTAGAAGAAGTCTTGATTAAGTGTCAGTAAGACTGGTGACCTAATGATGCTAAATTAGAAGTCTTAAAATGTCATGCTTGTTGATAATGACTGTCTTTATTTGGCACTTACTGTGTGCCATGGACTTTCCATACATACGTGGTTCAGTCCTCACAGAAACCCCAGGAGACTGGCATTCCCCCCATTTTAGAAAGGATGAAACTGAAACATTAAGTATGTTGACTCAGGTCACATGACTGACTAACAGAGTCAGGATTGGAGCTTGTCTGACTCCAAAGCCTGCACACATCATGATGATTCTACTAAACTGCCTTTCAGGGTTCATTGATGTGTGTATATGAAAAAATGGAAGACCAAATGGTCGAGTTGGAGGAATCCTAAGGTCCTTTCCACAGTCACAATTAGAACTGGACCACAGTTCACAGTGTGAATGATGCTTGTGGTACCTGGCCTGAATCCTGGTGGGAATTACAAAGCAATTACAGTAGCCACATGGCCCCCTGGAAGACAGAGGCTCATAGGGACCGTGCCTGAGCCAAGGTGAATCACATGGTCTCCCTGGGAAAGCCCCGCTTCTGCCTGCCCCCTAGAAGTTCTCCAGAGACCTGGAGCCACCCTGATCCGGAAGCAGATCTCCACAGACAGCTTGGGCCAAAAGAGCCCCAGGTACCCCTTCTTGTCTGAACACAGTATGATGAATCCTGCTTTTCCTTAAGGTGTTCAACAAATGTGTGACTGTGAGGTAGTAAATGACCTGGAGAACCCACTTTCTTCAGAATCGTAGGTAAGCCACAAAAAAGAAAAGTTCATTTCAGCCCAAATCTGCTCTAGCTTTGAAGCAAGACTGGGAAGTAGAAGGGAATCATTAATTGACTGCCTACTATGTGCCAGGCACTGTGCAGACCATATACTTGGATGGAAGGATTGGAAAGATAAGACTGAACAGCAGCTGGGCATACGTCTGTCAGGCACCTTGCCCTTTATGTGTTATTTCATTTCATACAGACTTCTCTTGCATCACTAAGTCCTTGTTGACTACTAGGCCGCGTTGTCTGCTTATCTAAATGTTCGAGAAGCAGGTACTGGTTTTGATTAAGCAGCGCATAAGCCCATTTTCTGGGAAAATAACAAAGATGGCATATATTTTCTCTTAAGGAAGTAAATTTCTTTTTCTGACTTAGTTTCCTCAAACAAAACAAGGATTTGCCATTTCCAGTCCAACAGCCTTGCTATCTATACCTAACTGTCACAGAAATTTAAAGCATAAGAATGAGTAATCTCTTCAGATGCAACCTTGCCTGGGCGTATGAGAACAATTAATGTCTGTTGGCACAAACTGAATTAAAGCTATGGGTGTTATGCACTGTAGGCATCAAACTAATAATAAATTATCATCAGTTAATGGATTTCGTTAAAATAATGTGACTGTGACTATTCAAGGCATAAGTTTCAGTTTAAGGAAAAATATAATTTACACTTACATTTGTATTTTGGGACGCTAACAACTATATACTTTGAAAATGTATACTTTGAAAATACATACATACTGAAGAAATAGAACTTAAAATAGAATTTAAGGAATTTTGTGACACATGGTTTTTAATATTGTAATAATTCTGAAACTGGATACATCTTAATTTCCTTTTTTATTTTTAGTTTTTTCAATGTTTATTTATTTTTGAGAGAGATAGAAAGAGAATGTGAGCAGGGGGAGGGGGAAAGAAAGGGGGAGACACAAGCTCCTCCAGGCTCCAAGCTTCCAGCACAGAGCTTGATGCAGGACTCAAACCCGTGAACTGTGAGATCATGACCTGAGCTGAAGCTGGACACTCAACCGACTAAGGCACCCAGGCACCCCGTGATGTGTCTTAATTTCAATGACATAGTAAGGTGTTAGTTGTGAGTTGTGATGTAGTAAGTATGGCTTCCATGCAGGTGAACATCAAATCCTGAAATACGCTTGTCAGCATCTTGTGAGAAAATTCCAGAGCCCATAGGGAGCACTCTTATTATCCCCAGGAACCAATTGTTTAAGGAGGAGCAAATTGAGAGGGTGCATTAGATGTGTTTAGCAACATTTTATTTTTTTTCTCCATAATATTTTATTGTCAAATTGTTTTCCATACAACACCCAGTGCGCTTCCCCTCAAGTGCCCTCCACCATCACCACCACCTGTCTTCCCCCCTCTCCCTTCCCCCCCAACCCTCAGTTCATTCTCAGCTTTCAATAGTCTCTCAAGTTCTGCAT
>NC_043701.1:7597969-7601041 GCF_006229205.1 Suricata suricatta | reverse complement strand
TTTGATGCTTTTCTCAACCCCAGCGATTAATCTTATGACCAACTTTTTAAATTCTTGATCTGATATGTTGTCTAGATCTGCCTTGAGCAGTTCTGTGGCTGTGACTTCCCCCTGGAAGTTCTTCAGGGGAGAGTTTCTTCGTTTTGTCATTTTTGCTAGTTTTCTGTCTCTTGTCACCTTTAGAAAGCTTGATGGGTTCTGTGCACCTATTAGTATTTCTCTGTTAAAGGAGGCTTATTGACTGTCCAGGGCCTGCCATTTCAGGAGATATTCTCTTAATGATATCTCTCAGTTTCCCTTGTTGTGCCTGTGAGTATTTTATTTCCCTACTCTGCAATATTTGGGACTCACCGTCTTGCACACTTTGGCTTGTTTCTTGGTGTAGTCTCAGGTATCTTTGAGGTTCTATTCCTTCTGGAGTTCGTATTTTCTCCTTCTGCTCTCTCAGTTGAATGTAATATCCTTCTCAGTTCGAAAAATGGTGCGGAGGGAGTTTACAGAGCTCCCTTCCTCTCCGCCATCTTGGCTCCACCCATCTTAGCAACATTTTAGAGGCAAATGTAAAAAAAGTAAAAAAGGAGGCTAGCCCTGTGTCATTATCAAGTGACTTAAGAGCCCAGCACCAAAGCATTTTAGTTGCTTAATATATTTGTTTAAGAGATATTACATCACCTTATCTTCTGATAGCATAGAGATTTATATTTTAAAACTTGTTATTTTTTAAAGGATGTTAATGTCTCTGAGTTAAAATGTGATTCAAAGAGTCAGACTTGAAGTGAAGGACGTTTCAGAAATAGCTTAACCAATTTATTATGCTTATATTTTCTTTACTAGGTATGTGCAATAAATGACTTTGACAATCTAGAATTTTAAAATCAATTCAAAAAGAGATGTTTCAATAAAATTTTCAAGTGATAAAATGCACCCGATTTGTTTATATGGTGGTATATTCCTTAATCTTTCATAAAAACAATTATAACTGCTGGCCTCACAGATCCAATGAAATGTGGTTCATAACAGGTACAAGAACATTAGGAGATGGCATGTAAATCCAGAGACGTATGCTACAGAAGAAATCAGCACCAGCCTGACGTTTCTAGGGACTCTTGGCTCGATTGTGTAATTAACTGACTGAGCAATACTGAGCAAGTTACTTGGTCTCTCTAGACATCATGTGTGAAACAGGGAGCTGTGCTAGGTAATTTCTGAGCACTGGAAAATCAACATCAGAAGATGGCAGAATCAGTCAGGAAAATAGAACCTACTCTGGGCATTCCAAGGAGGAAGGCACTTAATGTAGGGCATTTGATACTTACAAAAATGATGGAAAGGCTGGACTACCTCACCACTGCTGTGTCTTAGTTTCTCCACTTGGCCTCCAAGGAATTCAATGTTGCTATTGCACCCCCTCCCCTCCCAGGCCAGGAATTGCAGGAAACGTCCTCCAGTGGTCCCCACTGCCTGTAGCATCTACAAGAGAACTTCCAGAGGCTCCGACAAAACCTTGTATGTCCCAAACCCACATGTGTCTAGCCCACACATGTACTTCTTTCCCACCCTTCGTGTCTCACCCACAGGCTTCTCACTGCTAGAATCTAAGCGGAACTATCAGCAAGGGATTTGGGGAAACAGGTTCCCACACTCCCTGCCCTGTGCTCTGTGGGGAGCCCAGAGGGAGGTAGGAAGGTGGCTAAGGGCCACAGACAAATGTTGGGCACTCCAGCTGGGGACCTAGGGGGCTCTGTTGGTGACACAGGTGTGCAAGAAGTAAGGGCCTGTGTGAAGACACAGTCAGATGTCATGGAGAGGAAGGTCAATGTCTGAAAAATGCTTCAAAGGAAAAATGGAAAGATTGGATATGGATTGCTCTTCTGTTCACACTAGCAAGTCAATAGAATCTATAAATCAAGTCTGTTTAACTCTTACCGGCTGCCGTGTTCTTCTTCCCTGGCTTTCCTGTAACAGGAACAATACCCTGGCCCCCTCTTCATGCAAGAAAAGTGATTTGCTGGCAGAAGCACTGTACATCAGCCTTTGTACTGAACATGTTATATTGTTTGGGAACCTGGCTAAATTTTTCCATAACTGCTTTGAAAGTGATTTCCATTTAGAGCTAGGTGGAACAAATTTCTGCTGCTGGCTAAATCTTCTTTTTCCTTTTCTATGAACAGACTCTCATAAAAAGGACTATTGCTCTTTTGTACTTTTCTGTGATGCATTTTGTGTTGGGGTCTATGAAGGAAGCCATTTAAAAATATATTGAGTGTTGTGAAAATACCCTCATAATTCTGCCAGAATTCAACTATTTTAAAAGTTGTCTTTCTTCTCCCTTTATATCTCATTTTCAATTATTTCTTTCTCTTTGGTACACTGCCAGATTAATATTTCTGGGTCTTTCACAGACACCTACAGTAACTGAAAGGATCCATCCCCTGCCTTTGAGATCCTCATTAAACTCTAGCAGTTTGACAATTGCATAAACTCAAACCCAGATAGAGGGAGAGATAATCACTTTCAATAGAAAACCCAACATCACCCATAGTTATTCTGACTACTTTTTATGATAAATATAATAGGCATCCCTCTTACTCTATTTTGTATCTGTATCTATGTCATATTATACCAGACCCTGACTAATAACAAGGCCGATGTCTGGTTAGTAAGGGTTTTAGCCTATCTCAACAACATTTTGGTATCATTTGAGTCATGTTTATCTCAAACTCTACAGAGATGCTTCTTTTCATTGTCATTCAGCTGAATCAGAAACTTGGCTCTCTGCTTGGTCACAACTCTCTCCAACCAGCTCATGGTTCTTTAACTTAGGCTTCAAACCAACTTCACATGGGGATGGATCCTCTGATGAGGACAAGAAAAGACTTGCCCCAGATACCATACTGTTTCATGTCCAGTAAATGGCCCCTATAACAGTATTTGTCTCTGTGTAGGGATTTGGCAAGCCATAGTCTAGAGTTGACCAACTGGGGACTGCAAGAGGAGTTCAGCCACATGGGTCAAGGAGGGCCCTGCCTCCTCCTCATTGACTAGGTTGTGGCGGGGGGGGGGGGGGGGGGG
>NC_043701.1:7562548-7597869 GCF_006229205.1 Suricata suricatta | reverse complement strand
GGGGGGGGGGGATGCAAATATTTTAAAGCAGGAGGACCAGAGGCCCAAAAGTCAGCATGGGCTAGAAGGAATGAGCAGAGCCATGAACAGAGTCATAAAATTACAGATTCATAGAAGAAATGCTTAGAGGTATAATACACAGAGAGATCATTTTAAGATTAAGTCCTCATTTTAAGAGTTCATACCCGCACACAGTGGACCAACCAGGTTGAGAAGCACATCTTGCAGCCAGGCTAACGCTTGCTCTATGGCTGCCATTCTGTTAGAGTGTTGGCATATGGATGAGGAGAATGAATACTATAAAAACTAAGCAGTAACTCACAAGTCCAATAACTTGTTTGATGTAAACATCATTTTCGTGGCCTGAATTGTGGCCCCAAAAAGAGATGTCCAAGTCTTCAAGTCCAGTACTTGTGAATGTGACCTCATTCAGAAACAAGATTTTTACAAATGCTGTTAAGTTAGGGATCTTGGGATGAGATCCTCTTGCTTCCAGCATCCTAAACCCAGTGGCCAGTATCATTATAAGACAAAGGAGAGGGAGACTTAACATCTAAAGACACAGAGAGGAAATTCACAAGACCTAAAGAATGCCAGGAACCACCAGAAGTTGAAAGAGGCAAAGAATACTTTCCCCCAGAGTCTTCACAGGGTGTGCAGCCCTACAGACACCTTGATTTCTGACTTCCGGCCTCAGGAACAGAGAGAGAGCACATTTCCATGGCTTTCTGCCACTAAATTTATGGTAATTCATTACAGTAGACCCTAGGAAACTCCTTCAATTACAGAAGATTCCAGTCTAAAAAGCAATCCAGAAAGAAGATTTAATTGTTCCAATAACTATTTTTTGTCTATTGTAACAAACTATACCGCAAATTACATTAGTTTGAGCTTTTGTAGTAAGAAGGACTAGATAGGTAAGGGCCCCCGCCAAATGACTTTAAAGTTTATTTATTTAGAGAGAGCACACAAATGGGGAGGGATGTAACGGGAGGGAAAGAATCCCAAGCATGTTCTGCACTGTGAATAGGGAACCCAATGTGGGGCTCGAACCCACAAACTGTGACATCATGACCTGAGCTGAAACCCAGAGTCAGACACTTAACTGACTGAGATACCCAGATGCCCCTGCTTTTAGCCCAAAGTCCTAAGCACTTTTAAAGTCCCTAAAAAGTCTTCCCCACCTTCCCACTCCACACCCTTCCTCCAGTATTACAGCCACATGGTCATTTTTCAGCTCCTGGAACACAACAGACCTGCTTCTGCCTCAGCTTTGGTGTATACTCTTCTCCTGCTGGTTAGACCCCTCCCCACCCCACCCCTGCTTCCCTAGTCTGAAATCAGCCCCACGTGGTACCTTCGGGGAAGACCCTGAGGACTCTATAATCGGTCAGCCGCCCCCTCCCCTCCCTCTGAACTAAGATCTCCTAACACCTTTCCTTCACTTCATGGAATTATCACTGCCCATGTTTATGACATTACTCCATTTTTTTTTCATTCCCACCGGACTGTAGCTCCCTGAGGGCAGGCACAGAACATTTTGCTCATCATTATATTCCAGTGCCAGCCATGTCCCTGGTAGATTGTAGGCTCTCATAAATATTTGGCAAATAAATGAATAGCAATGTTTAGCCTTGGATGAAGCTGGACCCATTACTTGCACTTTAAGCTGCCCATTGTTCACACAGCTGTCTTGTTTGCAACAGAGAAAATGGAAACTGTGGGAAAATCAGTACATAGCCAGAGCTCCAAAATAAACTTATTTTCATACAGTCTGATTTTCCTCTGTGAATTTCCAAATAGATGAAGCTTTTGCTCTCACCCAAAAGCATTTCAGCAATAAGTAACCATAGCTGAATGGAGCTTACACCTATTACAACCTTTTCACTTTGTCACTGGCTCTCATGGGTAGGTCAGTCTGCCTCAGTTACCTTTGTTTATCCGTGTAATCAGTAAACACTTGTTGAGTACCTAATAGGTCCCAAAGATTATATTCCGCAGTATCCTTCAGTGTATAAGAGAGAAAAGAAGAGAACAGTAACTCTGGTGGGGCATGGAGGTGGTGGGGGTGGGGGGTCTTGAAGGCAGTTATTAAGGATTAAAGAGGAGAATCAAAATAAGACCAAGTGGTCTTATTTTAAGACTTACTTTCAAATAAAGGAATATTTTTAGAAACAGTTACTCCTGAGCTGAGTCTTAAATGAAGACTAGGAGAAAACAGGTAAAGACATAAAGGTTGGTCTCATACCTGGCATTTGGGATGGGATAATTCTTTGTCGTAAGGCACTGTGCCATCATTTTAGGATGTTATTGATATGCCTGGCCTCTGCCTGTGAAATGCTGGTGTGACAGCCAAAATGCCTCCCGACAGTTGCCAAATAGCCCCTGGAATGCAGCATTCTCCGCTGCTGAGAACCTCTGGTGTGGGGCACAGGAAGGAGCTTATATCTAAAGGTGGGGAGGATCTGAGTTACTACCAGCATTTCCAAATAGGTCTCGAGAAAAGTGTTAGGATCATAGTGCAGGGAGAAGGAGGGTAAATGTAAGGCACGGATCTTCTAGAAGGGTTTTGTGTGTGAGGCTGAGGAGTTTGAAACTTCATCCTGAAAGTTCTTCTAAGGAACTGGGCGTTTAAGTAAGGAAGCGATACGGGCTAATTTGTGTTTAAGAAAAATTGCTCCAGTCACATAGCGGAAAGGATGAATGGCGTGGAGATCAGGTTACGAAGATGATAACCCAGGGCAGATGTGATGATCGAGGATGGAGAGGAATTGGAAGACGGAGGAGCTGTTCAGATCGATCTCCAGGGCTTTGTCCAGGTTGGCATCTATGACCTTGGCTTCGATGATCAGAAGGTAGAATCATAAGTGTTCTCCATCTAGTTGATATCTAAGCTCCATGACTATCCAAGACTTGAACTCAGAAAAATTACTTGGAGGGGCGCCTGGGTGGCTCAGTCAGTTCAGCATCTGATTCTTGATATCGACTCAGGTCGTGATCTCGCGGTTCGTGAGCTGGAGCCCTGCATGGGGCTCTGGGCTGAACGCGCAGAGCCAGCTTGGGACTCTCTCTCTCAGTCTCTCTCTGCCCCTCCCTCGCTTGCATTCTCTCTCAAAATAAGTAAGTAAACATTTTTTTAAAAAAGAAAAATTACTTGTATAACTTCTTAAGTGTAGTCTAGATGAAATCATAGTATAATAAATAAAAATATTACTCCCTAAGGCTTCAAATTCAATTAAGCCTTCAGCAAAGATTTTTTGAGTAAATTATCAAAAAAAAAATACTAGTTTTGGAAGTAATCAATAGAGGAGAAAACCTTACTAAGTTTCCATTTACGGACCCCCAAACCCCAAGTAAAATCTTAGACAAGCAAGGCAAATAGGCAAATTGAAGAATTGAAGCCGTTTTTCTTGCCTGATTGTCCAAAAAACAGTTTCCTTTTTTGCTTCACTTTCTGAGTTTATAAGTGATAACAAAAAAAGTTGTGTGTCTGGGTATTTTTTTTTTTTTTAGTATTTTAAAATAGCTGGATCTTTGACAGTACTGAGAGAAATAATTGTCAGCAGATAATATTAGTGTTTGGCAGAACTTCTGTTTTTATTCGGTGATTTGGTAGCGTATAAGCCACGTCCTTCCTGTGAGAACTGAGCAGATAAAGCTCACAGGCACACACTGGGAGGGACAGAAGAAGCAAACTGAGACCTCGGTCATAAGAGATTTCCCCACTGGCTAGTGCCACACATGTATAAAAGCAATTAATATAGGGCAGAGGCTGGTAACTTCTGTAGACTGTGTTTGACTGAAAAGTTCTATGCTCCCTGTTTCACAAAACTATGAACATTCCTTTCTCTTCAACATGAGGAACATGATATTCAAGCACTACTCAAGGACTGGAATGGGCCATCCCAGATATGTGGGCAGGGTTGTTGCGTGGCAATTGCTTTCGCTTAGAAGACATTACGCAACTGGAAAAAATCTCAATATTAAAAATATTCCTCTATTTCACCATTTTGACTAGCAGACTGAGTAAGTCCCAAATGGGAGTAACTCAAATTGCACTAAGCATGTTTCCAATTCTCTAAAATTCTGAATACAAGAAAAGTATTCAAACATATATAAATCTGAGGTATAAATGGCATTTTTTATAGGTTGATAAATCATGTATTTCCAACTTTTGGGTTTCAACAGCAACATAAAAAAATTCTTACTAATCCATATAATGATGTATACTGCCTTTTATTTATTTTTCTTAAGTTTACTTATTTTGAGAGAGAGAAAGAGAGAACAAGCTGGGGAGGGGCAGAGAGAGAGGGGACAGCAGATCTGAAGGGAGCTCTGTGCTGACAGCAGAGTGCCCAATGCGGGGCTGAAACTCACAAGCCAGGAGATCATGATCTAAAGTGATGTCGATGCCTAACGGACTGAGCCACCCAGGCACCCTTGCACTGCCTTTTAAAATCAATAACCTTAATATCATTAAAACATCACCCATTTAACACAACAGATTATTTTAAGTCATAAATCAAGCTAATGCAGAAATTAAAAATTATAATCTACAACTCACATTGATCAAATCTATTCATCACTATTCGTGAAAAGAAACACTTTCTTTTCACCTCACACGTACCACACATCCTGCTTGGTGTTTTACATGCAGAGGTCCTTAGCTCTTCACAAGAATGAGAGGCGGGTGTATATATATGACTATCCTCATTTTACTGATAAAGAAATTATCATTCAGGTGGAATAATGGCCTGAAGGTCATACTGCTAGTAAGTGTCAATTCTCTAACGGGGGTGGGGGGGGTGCGGGCGTGGGGGTGTTGGAGGGGTAGAGCATTTCCCCTAAAACGTTTGTGAGGAAAAGAACAGAGAGAAGCAATTAGCCACTCTGAGATTCTGAATACAGTTTTCATCCAGAAACACAAAACGGTACTGACTGGTTCTCAGCTTGATGGAGGGGAATCCAAATGAGAATACAGAATGCTATATCTATTTCCACATATGTATTAATAATAGTTCTCCTTTTAGGTTGGTAACTGCTGTTAAGTATATTCAACCCTGAGAGTTGGGGAAGAGGATAGTTTTAGTGATTTTTAAATATTCTTATGTTTAAACTTAAATAGCTCTGCTCCATTTCAAATATCTTTTTCTGCTGAAACTTTGCCCTGTCTGGATTCTAAAAGGCATTTAGGCTTCAAACTTTATTTAATGGTAAGAATACATGATTGACTATTTAATTTCCCAAAATGGTTCCAAGTTATAAAAACAGAGTGAGAGTTTAAGTACCCAGGAACACAAATTCAGAGAATTTAAGGATTCATGATTCATACACTAAACCTTTAAATGAATAACTGTATTGTTGCCAGTTTTGAAGGTGTTTTAATTTTGTTTATATTTCAAAAATAACGCAATCGGAATTGAAACAGCCTTGAACATCTCCACATTAGAGACTGTGAATCACATCAGTCACGTCAGGCTCTGGCTGAATCTTCTGAAAAGTATATTAAATCAGGATGATAATTGTTCAGTAAAATTTCTCCTCAAAGTATAGTAAATATGATTGATTTAATGTATCATTGAGATTCTACTGAAAAATGGCATAAAACAGCAACATTCTGTTGCCATTTTAGAACTTGCATTTTTGTAAAGTGACCATTAGCATAATGTAGTCAGATTATTATGACAATCTGCACAGATGAAAATATCTCAAAGCCAATATTACATTTTCATCAAGTAAATGACCATGTGTTTCAATAAACACAATTATGACTGTTAATATACCAACAGATTGAGTAATTTGATTTTCCAGCACCGGTGTTGATACAGGAAAACAAATTAATCATCTTTGAGGTAACACTCAGGAACTTCAACTTAGAAAGGATGTAATCTGCTGTACCACATTCTTCTTTTATTCTTTGCTCAACAGGAATCAAGATTGTGCTTCTTTCTGTCCCCTTCTGAGATCATCTTGTCATTAGGTAAATACCCTCCTGGCAGCGTTATCAATGTTGGTCTGGAGAATTTGGAGTGAGTCATCTTTGTTTTGACAAGGATCCATGGGACACCTAGATGCACAATAGAAACATCGACAGAAATCTTCCTTGCTTGCCTGTTGCATCCTGATGCAGTTCCTGAACTGGTCTCTACCCTCACACATCTGTACTCTTTGGACCTCCATCCCACCCATATCTACCAGAAGGTCATATTCATTGCCAGGAGGGCAAGTTAGATGTATGTCAACCCCTTCGCTTGTGCCATTGGGCTATGGGCATATGTTTGGTCTGGCAGTGGACATGCAGGTTAAATGGACACAAACAAAAAGCAGAAGAGTCAATGATGATAAGAGTCTCAGGATCAAACCAACAGGGCACTTCAGCCTAAGGCAATAATATAATAATTAGGTAACACCGGGGAAGACAGTTTTCTAGACAGAAGCATCATTTTCAAATCCATTCAAGGGGTGCCTAGGTGGCCCACTCAGTTAAGTGTCCGACTTCAGCTCCAGCCATGATCTCATGGTTTGTGCATTCTAGCCCTGCGTTGGGCTGTGTGCTGACAGCTCGGAGCCTGGAGCCTGCTTCCGATTCTTTGTGTGTGTGTGTGTGTGTGTGTGTGTGTGTGTGCGCGCGCGCGTGCGTGTGTGTGTGTCTGCCCCTTCCCTACTTGTGCTCTCTCTCTTACTCTCTCTCTCTCTCTCTGCCTCTCTCACAACTAAACATTAAGACCATTTAACATTAACCCTTAAGCACAAAGAAGTGTTTCTGTTTTCAGTCACTTTTTCACAAAAATCCTCCAAAAGGAATAAAAGATTCCTTGGACTTTTTAAGGGAGCGTATTAAGAACAGATTAACCCTTTCCTGAGAGTGTATCGTCAACATTAAAATGATCGATCTCTGTATCCGTTGATTGCGGCATAGCTGCAAATGTACATAGGGAAGGTTGCCCAGATCCTGATGAGTCCTAAAGTAGGGCTTCTTGAAAAAGTCCACATTGTGATCCTCATTTTTAGTCTTTTTTTTAGTCTTTTAGTCTTCATAGGAAGCCTCATTGCCAATCCCAAGGACGCCAGTGTGAAGGAGTGTATGCCTCCCCTCACCTGGTTACCGGGTTGGAATCACATGGCTAAACTTCCTATGGCATTCCTCAGTGGCTTATTCAGTTAATGCAACAGAGCGTCCCCCTCCCCCACACTAGTCTGAGTTCTGCCCCCACAACCTTAACTGTGGTCTGTCACACTGGCAACGGGTGTCTTTTTATGAGTGTCTATTTATTCCTCCCCCGTGCAAACTAAAATTACAAAGGAGGTATGAATGAGAAACGTTCAGTATCATTTCAAAAATTTGTTTCCATGTTTTGAAAAGCTATGGCTCCTTAATCTGCGAGGGGTTTCTCAACATCATCAGGTGGAACGCAAACACACAGCTACGCTTCTTTCTCCACAATTTGTCTTCCTGTTGCCTCTTAACAGAATGTCGGATACATTAAAATTTTAATGCTCCAATGTTGAGATTGAGTAGCCTATGTAATGGCACTCTTATGGACCCCATATTTTATCCTTGGTGTTTGGCTGAGTCTTTCTGTTTTCCATTGATGTTGCCTCAAGCATGCTTGTAATTGCTCATTGAAGCATCTTGAGAATGGCTGCTTTAAAATCTTTTCCAGATAATTCTACCATCTCTGTCATCTCAGTGTCGGCATTGTTGATTTTCTTTTCTTTTTTTCTTTCATTTTGAGATCTTCCTGGTTCTTGGTGTGATGAGTAATTTTTGACAGAAATGTAGACATTTGGGGTGCTAGGTCATGAGACTAGGGATTTGCTGCTGCTATCTTCTTTCTGCTTTTATTTTCCTTTTCCTCCTCCACCTACCGCAGCTTAACAATGACATTCAAGTAGGACCAGGAAAAAATAAAAAGTTGGCTACAGATGGAGCCTTTTACTTCCTGCATCACATTTCAATTCTCGGGGATAAAGGACTGGTCATTAAAGTGCCTTTATGAGCCACAGCTGGTAGTAAGCCTGAGCCACCTCCACCTTTTCCTTCTATCCCTTGTCCACTAATGGCACTGACTTTCTAAAGAGTCTCGGAGCACCGTCACTTTCCAGAACTGTCATTCTCCATTTCTATTCAGTCATAACTCACTAGTGAACATTAATCGCACATGAAACAAGTCTGAATTTAGAAATCACCCAAGTACTATTTCGAAAGATATGCAGGTTTATTGACTTCAATTGTGGGCTTAATTCAAAAACATGGCCACAACTTTTACTAAGGAAATGTCTTAAAGGGCCTATTTTAAAGCATAGACAACTCATTTGTACATTAGCAGAAGTTAATGTGCTTTAAATCCTTAACAATCGCTTGTTTTCTTGAGTAGCTTAACTACTGGTTTTAAAATCCTGCTTATTTCATCTCTTAGTAAATCTCAAGTAAATTTCAACTCAATCCTCCTCTGAATTTTTACAAATTCTCAAGTAGTCGCATACCAATCAGAAGCTTGAGTCTATGTGATATTGTCCTTTAAAGAGTATTAATTAAGCTGCTCTGCATTGTGAGTACTAGGGTGTGGTTTGGCATAATCATTCTATGATCTGAGATCTAATGTGATTATTTTCCAGGTGAATCTTCTGCCCTAACATTTAACAGCCTGTATCAGCTATTAGTTTACTTAGCAATCTACAAATTCTAAGCTGTACCTCTTTGAATATTTCTTTCTTTTTCTTTTTTATGGTTAATTCAGACTTTAATTGATTAAGTTACTATTGTACCAAGTGCTTCCAGATACCAGTGGCTCAAAACACTGTACTCTACACATTCTACCATGATTTTATTGGCTCTGTCATTGCTTAAAAGTGATTGAGAGTTACAAAGCCATAGTAACGCTATTATAAGAGCATGGGAACTACTTTAAGAAAACCCAAGACAGTCTTGGAGAAGAATTGGGTCACTCTTTTGCAAATAGCATTTGAAATTGGGAGGATAGTTCAACCATGGAGCAAATGGAAAATCAAAAGTCGTTTCAGATCCATTACACCCACTGTGTAAGATGTTTATGTGTTGATAGCTCGCATGCCTACCCTCAGATCAATTTGGCTACTTTACCAGCCAATTCTTACATTAATGATTTAAATACAAATATGCTTCCTCTTGCTGAAGGAAAGTGGATTATTATGAGCAAAGAAAAGTTGCCCCTATTTTCCCTTGAAGCATCACAGCCTAAATTACATAGCAATGAAACAGCAAATGCATTGAAGATGAAGATTACTTGTCTTTTGAAAGCAGAAGCTGTAATATATAGTTTTTAACTTTATAAGGATTTAGAGGTTGATAATTCATCAGACCACTCTGTACTCTGAGGGCTAAACTAATTGAAAAAGAGACACAAGGGTCAGGTGGAGATCAAAGCATCAGTTTAGGTTGTGTTTTTTTAGGATTTTGGCCCCATCAAGCCCTGCTTTTTAATAAGATTATGTTTATGGACCAGGTCCACAGTATCATTTTCACAGGTATTGCCCAGCAGCCCATTCTGGTAGCTGGTAGCTACATAGAACTGTGGAATACTCAAAATGTGGTTGTTGTGACAGAGGTGTGTTTATCTTTTACTATTTTTTTTTTGAGAGAGAAAGAGAGACAAAGCATGAACATGGGAGGGGCAGACAGAGAGACACAAAGAATCTGAAGCAGGCTCCAGGCTCTGAGCTGTCAGCACAGAGCCGGATGCGGGGCTCGACCCATGAACCATGAGATCATGACCTGAGCCCAAGTCGGATGTTCAACCGGCTGAGTCACCCAGGTGCCCCTTGAAACTGAAATTTTAAAATGGATACTCAGTTCACTTATTGGAAGACTTTTAAGTCTATTTGAAACCATGTGGGTATGTAAGTCTACCCTTTCAACTTTAAATTGTATGGAATCTAAGTATTAATCAATTATTTTCCATTAAAATGAAGGGGTCACATTGAATTGTGCTGTAAGATTTCAAAGATAGTCCAAAACAAGAGAATGTTAAATAGTTCATTAAGAATTGTTTACATTGGTTCCATGTTGGAATAGTCATTTTGGATACATGGGGTTAAATTAAATATTAAACTTAATTTTTAAAAAACCATCTGTTTCTTTTTGCCTTTGTAATGTGATTACTGGAGAATTTTAGATTATGTATGTGGCTCACGTCAAATTACTATTAAGACACACTCTAGAGGTGCCTGGTGGCTTAGTTGGTTAAGCCAGCTCTTGATTTCGGCTCAGGTCCCGATCTCACTGTTTGTGGGGTTGAGCCCAACATAGGGCTGTGCACGGATAGCATGGAGCCTGCTTGGGAATCTCTCTCTCCTTCTCTCTCTCTGCCCCTCCCCTGCTCTTGCTCTCCCTCTCTCTAAATAAATAAAAATAAAAACGTATTTAAAAAAGATACACTCTATTGGAGAGTGTTGTAGACAGACCTGCATTCTTATTGGCAAGTACAGGTTCAGGTGGAGACATAACTGAGTCTGGGTGAAGGAGAATAATGTGAAAAATGTGGGGGAAAGAGAAAATCTTCTGACTTTCAACAGCCCTGGAGGCTGACTAGTCTAGTTTCATTTGTTCCCTGCATGGCTTATGAACTTGAACATAAGTGGAAGGAATCTCCCTTCAAACTCCACCATGCTGCCAGCTGCCCATTCCTTCCAAAACGGAGCTTTTAAAGCTGTCATTAGCATCTTTGCTTGATGCTTCTCTCCAAAAGTTGCTTTATTAAAGAAAGCTTCTACTCCCTTGTGGCTTTGATTAACATTATTCGAACTGCAATATGAAAATCCCCTTTTACCATCTATTTTTCTCTTGCTGCATGACCTTCCCTGGAAGGAAAAGTATTAAAAAAAAGAAATATCTACCAATGAATGCCTAGCCCTCCAAAAATCTGACACTTCACAATCTGGTAGACACAACATAAAAGGTTGGGTCTCTGGTGTTTGAAAAGAAGTTCCGCCCATGTTGATTGGAACGCGTTCCTTTTCTAACAAAGGCCTTGCCCTTTCCGTATGGATTATAGAAGCTGCCAAAGAAATGAAACAGGCTCTCTAGTCGAAAGTCCAAGGGAGAGGCTCTCCTGACCTAAATAAAGAATTGCTTTATCTGCCCAGTATCCAAACTATGCCTGGTAGTCTGAGATGCCGGAAACCACCTTGATCACCAAGGTACATGCTTTTTCTTGCAATATCAAGGCATAAGCTGGCACATTGCTCCATTCTTCAGCTGGCCCACTCTATGGCCCCTTGTTCGGCTATGGCTCTTAACCTTGGAAGAGGTTGAATTGGAATCACCTGAATAGCCTTAAAAAAAAGAAGCCAAGGCCTGAGGTTTAGCCAGACTAACTCTATGAGCATCTCACCTGAAAAGAGGTTGGTCACCAGAGAACTCACTGAATAGTTTAGTGTATTTGTCATCACTCTTGATCTTGGTTAATTTCTGTAAAGTCTGCCGCCACAATAAAATTATATGAAGGTGAAGAAGGACTTACCTATACTTTTGGATATGAACAAAATTGAGTGCTTATGCTTCTACTATGTATGTTTCTGTATAAGATCAATGTTAATTTCTTTTTATTGTGTTTGAATTTCGGTCTTAAAAAACAATTTTTTGGAATCTCACTTATTCATTCACATTTATAAGCTATGGTAACATCAGTGTTCAAAGCTCTGTGAAATAAAGGTATTTAATTTTCATTTATCATGCATCTAATGAGGAATGTTTATTCGTTTATAGTTTATTGTCAAGTTGGTTTCCATATAACACCCGGTGCTCATCCCAACAAGTGCCCTCCTCCATGCCCATCACCCTCCTTCCCTTCTCTCCCTCCCTCATCAACCCTCAGTTTGTTCTCAGTATTCAAGAGTCTCTTATGGTTTGCCTCCCTCCCTCTCCTTAACTATTTTTTTCCCTTCCTTTCCCCCATGGTCCTCTGTTAAGTTTCTCCTGTTCACATATGACTGAAAACGTACAGTATCTGTCCTTCTCTGCCTGACTTATTTCACTTAGCATAACACTCTCGAGTTCCATCCATGTTGCTACAAATGGCCAGATCTCATTCTTTCTCATTGCCATGTAGTATTCCATTGTATAGATAAAGCACATCTTCTTGATCCATTCATCAGTTGATGGACATTTAAGCTCTTTCCATGATTTGGCTATTGTTGAAAGTGCCACTATGAACATTGGGGTACATGTGCCCCTATGCTTCAGCACTTCTGTATTCCTTGGGTAAATCCCCAGCAGTGTTATTGCTGGGCCATAGGGGAGTTCTACTGATAGTTTTTTGAGGAACCTCCACACTGTTTTCCAGAGTGGCTGCACCAGTTTACATTCCCACCAACAGTGTAGGAGGGTGCCCGTCTCTCCACATCCTCACCAGCATCTATAGTCTCTTGCTTTGTTCATTTTAGCCACTCTGACTGGTGTGAGGTGGTATCTCAGTGTGGTTTTGATTTGTATTTCCCTGATGATGAGTGATGCTGAGCATCGTTTCATGTGCCTGTTGGCCATCTGGATGTCCTCTTTGGAGAAGTGTCTGTTCATGTCTTCTGCCCATTTCTTCACTGGATTATTTGTTAAAAACAATTCTTTCTATTTTCCTTTAAAGCTAAAAGACTCAAGTGTCTAAATATCACAATGTTTAGATAGCACAGTACACTGCTGTTTGCAAAAGGTTTCAGATGCAGTGCACTTAATTTGACAGTCTTTCACATGTTCACCAAGTTAGTCTGAAATGTGACTCAAAATTCTCATTGACCATCAAAAGGAACCTGATCGCTCTTAGAACTAGATTATTGAATAGAGCTGGTTTTGTAAGATTTGGATTTTCCAGATAACAAATAGGTAACAACTTGACATTATGGAAAAAAGTTCTTTCATTTGTTGCTTGATGCTAATTGAGAATAGGGATGCTGGGATTGTTGTGGATATTCACCTCTTAAGAAACAAAGCCCACCTATCACTTAGAAGCTAAAGTTCAGAAATAGAAATCTGACACAATACAATAAAACTTTGGTAAAGCCAGACAGAGCACTAGAAAAATTAGTAAGCCCACAATGTTAAGGTAAATTTTTCATACAAATTACACAATTCACTGTTGCAGGAAGTTATTGTATCTGTTATTAATACTCATGTCACGGGAGTCACCACCAGGACATGACAGTATTGAGTCCCTTCAGAGATGGCACTCTGAGAAATCTTTCCAGTTCTAACTACTCAATATGATATTTTAAAGCACAGCTTTGCCCTCACTTCTGACCCATGTACGTTGACCTGGATAGCATATTGCTCTCAAGGACAAAGAATGGACATTAATCAAAATGAAAATACTTCCATCCCAAAAAGAAGGGCTTTCTATGGTTGATGCTTTTGTTTTCTTGCAGCAGAAGAGCTTCATACGGAAAATGCTGGAAATTAGTGAGATTTTTTTTTTTTGACAAGTTCCTGGACACATAGGTTAAGTGGCATCCCGTTAAAAGGAGGTGTTGAATTCCTTATCCCCAGAACCCATGAATACAACTTTGTTTGGAATTGCACATGTGATCAAGTTAAGTTGAGGTCATTTCGGCCCTATCCCAGTGAATGGTGTCCTTACAAAAAGAGGGAAATTTGGACACAGACACTCCAGGAGAATGCCACATGAAAGGCAGAGAGCAGAGTCACCTGGCTACGAGACAGGGAGCAGCAGGGGTTGCTGGAACCCCCCAGAAGGAAAAATAGGTGAGGAAAGACTCTCCACTAGAGGTTTCAGACCAAACACACTGCTGACACCTCAATTTCAGATTTGTAGACTCCAGAACTGTGAGGCAATAAACTCCCAGTATTCCAAACCACCCCGTTTGTGGGTCATTTATTACGGCAACTCTAGCAAACCTCCACACAGGGTTATATTCAAATTCTTCTCCCTTCAAACACCACATTTAATTCCTTAAGAGAGTACAAGATAAAATGGAAATTCACAAATCACTCAGAAGTTTCAGAAGTAGTCCTGGGCTTCTCAATGCTATAAGATTATTTTTTAAACCATATGCTACCAAGAAGTAGGCAAGTCTCTGCATTAACAATACATGGCTTTGTAACAATTAGCCATCTGTTTATAACACTGTTCGGGTTGGACAGCATCTCAATGGAAGCAGGGAAAACAACAGAAATATTATATCTGCCAAGTTCTAGTCATTCGTTATCTTACATAGTAATTTGTTGTCTCATGAGATCACTAAGGAGAGAAAGAGCCATGCCGTGCTCCAAAATAAACTTCATAAAGCAGGTAGTTTAATAGCAAATTAATGATGTGCTGACAAGATTGAGAGATGATTAAAAAAGGAAAGCAAAAAGACAGTCACAGTTTCTGCATTGCAGCCAACAGTGCAGGGTTGGAAGATGTCTCATAAGAAGGTAATATTTATTTTCTCCCGTGAGCTATTTGAAAACAGAAGATAAGGTATCCTAAGATGACTTGTCTCAATGCCAATTAGAAAAAATATATTTCTGGAGTTCAGCTATCATTATCCAGCTGCCTTTCTTGATATCATTCTTAATAATGGGTTTCCATGTGGTAAAGTCTAAATTCTTCCAATCTTAGCTTTTGGCTTGATGACTGATTTCACTCTATTAACAGAATGTGTTAATACAAAGAGGTTTATTATCAAGAAAAAGTAACTTTAGGGGCACCTGGGTGATTCAGTCGGTTAAGCATCCGGCTTCGGATCAGGTCATGATCTCACAGTTCATGGGTTTGAGCCCCACATCGGGCTCTGTGCTGATAGCTAGCTCAGAGCCTGGAGCCTGCTTTGGATTCTGTGTCTCCCTCTCTCTCTGACCCTCCCCTGCTCATGCTGTCTCTCTCTGTCTCTCAAAAATAAATAAAAAACATTAAAAAAAAAAAAAAGAATAAGTAACTTTAAATAGAAATCAAGAGGGGTGCCTGGGCAGCTCAGTTGATTACGTGCCTGACTCTTGATTTCAGCTCAGATCATGATCTCAGTTCATGAGCTGGAGCCCTGCATGGGGCTCTGGGCTGAACGCGTGGAGCCTGCTTGGGACTCTCTCTCTCTCCCTCTCTCTGCCCCTCCCTCACTCATGTTCTCTCTTTCTCTCTCTCAAAAATAAATAAATAAACATTTTAAAAGTAAAAATAAATAAATAAAAATCATGAAAAGTAAAAGAAAATACATGCTAAAAATTGCCTATAGTGTTGGTTATATAGCTATTCATTAAGATAAAATATACATTAGAAATAAAGGTTTTATTTATCTCTCATATATATAATATATATTACAAACTATATATTTGTAACATGCTAAATATATATTAAATATGTATGCATTTATTTTTTAATGTTTATTTATTTTTGAGAAAGAGACAGAGAGCATGACTTAGAGAGGGGCAGAGAAAGAGGGAGACGCAGAACTGGAAGCAGGCTCCAGGCTCTGAGCTGTCAACACAGGGCCCTATGTGGGGCTCGAACCCATGAACTGTGAGATCATAACCTGAGCTAAAGTTGGACATTCAACCAACCGAGCCACCCAGGCACCCTGCTTCCATTTTATTTACTTTATTTTTATTTTTGAATATCACTTTTAAGTTTTTATTTATCACACACAAATACTCAAAACTACTATAAAGTTGGTAACAAAAGCAGCAGTTCTTTTGTGCCCCCTGCTCACCCCATTGCCTCTCCACTGCTTTCAATGCTATTTAGCTTGTTTCTTCTGTTATTTCTACCATATTTCTAATATTCTACTCTTTCTTGATTTTTTTAAAATATAGTTTACTGTCAAGTTGGTTTCCATATAACACCCAGTATACAAAATGTATATAAAACAAGCTGGCTTTAGTTTTAACTTGCCACAAGATGGCTTTAATACTTGAAAACCTTCCATAAGAATGTAAGGTTTATGTCTTAGCGGAAGCCAGGTCCTGGCGCGCTCGTCCCCGGTGTTCCGCAGTACCTGTCTCCTCTGCCCCAACCCGCAGGGTGGAGAATCCTCATGGGTTCTTTTCCTGAGGGAGGGAGAGAAAGGGCAGGAAAGGGGGCGCAGAGAGTGAAGACAGCACACGGAATCCGATCAAGCCTCTCTCTTTATTCTTCTTCCTCCTCTTTTCTTTCTCTTTCCAGAAAACACTCTTATCTTATATATGGTTTGGGGCAGGGAACTGACCCGGGTTGGTTGCCAGGTAACAGAGTCAAATGAATATTAGAGAAAGGAAAAAAACCAAAAACGAAACTCCAAACTCCGGACACAGCATCAAAGGGAAGCGAGCAGACTAGCTTCTGCAAATGCTGGGGAGGGGAAGCTTGACGCTGCATTCCCGAATGTGGTTTGATCTTTTGTGCACCTTGGCCATTCTACGTCTGGCCCAGCGTAACCATCGCCAAGATCTTGGACCAGGAAATGGCACTCTCCAGCCTCCAGATGCAGATCTTGTTTTTCTGGTTCACGCCCTGGAGAGCGATATATCCTTGCCTGAGGCAGCCAAAACCTCGGCGGCTCCCAACAGGTTTATATGCTGAGCCTGAATTAAAATCCTACATTTGTTTTCTCTTGAATCAAGCTGCCTTTAAACGTATGACAGAATTCCAAAGTGATGACTTTGGAGAAGAGATCGTGAGTGGCCCCTTGCTTGCTTTCTTGTAGATTTTTCTCAAGTAGAGAGGATTGATCACAACTGTTTTTACTAATCTGTTAAATTGAACACTTCCTTAATCTCACCCAATTGGTAGCCTTTGGTATTCTGGTCTCTGTCAACCAGGATTCTTCCATTTATAAGGATGTGCACCTCATCTAATCAAAAAAGCACCCTACTGCAGGAAAGAACTAAATCTTTAATCCCAAGGACAGATAGTTTCTGTCAGAGCACAGACCACACATACAGCTTTTTGAACTTAGACCAATGCCTTTCCAACACAGCAGTGATTACTGAGTCCTCGGCCCATTCTTTTAGCAGATGCTCATGTGTCTATTTGGTGTGAAGCACTATATTAGAGGTTATAAAGGATAGACAGATAAATGAGGTCCATCCCATACCTATAAATGCTTCATTGATCATAAAAGGACAGAGGAATCCTGCATGAATGAATACAAAGTAAGATCCAAGAGAAGAATCCATGGATGTTCATTTACTTAGGGCACTCAACAAACCCATGGAGTGTCTACTTCGTCCTGAAGGCTGATGATAGATACTGAGCAAGACTTAGACAGCCACTGACGTCCGAGGGTTTGCATTCCAGTTGGGAGAACAAGGCAATTAGAGCAGCCAACTACACGGTGACATTATAAGTGCAATATGAGGTGAATTCCCAAATACTAAGGGAGGCCATGACTGAGACACCTAGCCCAATCTAGAGGCCAGAAGAAATTTCAAAGAAGGGGCACATAAAACATGAAGGGTAAGAGTTAGCTAGTATGGAACTCTGCGGCAGTGCAGAGGTAGGCTGATCACCAGTGCAGTTGTCTTTCAGCAAACCACTTCATGGCAGATCTGGATATTAGCATCATCCTTTTGGGCATTCCCACCCACCAGAAAAATATTACCTGGCAAACCATGAGAATGCCTGATTCAGAGCTTTGATTACTACCATGGATACTTGAGGTGGAACTAGTAAAACTTGAAAACAAGAAATTCACCAGAATTAAGTAATTGGATGAGTTTCATGAAATCGAAATGAATTCTCAACCAAGACTTTCCATTAAAAATAGTACTTACTTTTGGCCTATCATGTATCCTCCGTGTCTCATCCTTCTTTGCAATATTTTCAGTGTGAGCACCAATTCCAGGAATAAAAATCACGAGTCATCTGTACCAACCGCAACCCTACTCCCAGAAATCCCACCCAGTTGGCTTATACTATATCAGGGTAACTTAGTGGCAGCCATTTCAAGCCCCAAGTACAGGGGCGCCTGGGTGGCTCTGTTGAGCGACCAACTCTTGATTTCAGCTCAGGTCATGATCTCAAGATCAACCCCCCATGTTGGGCTCTGCACTGACATCATGGAGCCTGCTTGGGATTCTCTCTCTCCCTCTCTCTGTGCCTCCCCCCTGCTTGTGTGCACCTTTCCCCTTCTCTCAAAATAAATAAAATAAACTGAAAAATAAAGAAAGTCACAAATTCGTTTACTATAACCTGCATCTTTTGTGACCATAATGCATAGTGCCAATCTTATGATTTGTCATAATTTGCAGCAATATAGTTCTTTATTGACTGTATGACCAAAGAGGGGGGTTGAGATGGAGTCTTCCATAAGAACTTCTTCAGGATGGAATATTTTAGCTTCAAATCTTTACAACTGGAACTCCTTTCACATTAGCACTCAGCTGGAACCATGATTCAGTAACAAATTGCCAGTTATGTATCTCTGGGACCATTCTCTCAAAAGAATGACTATTTTGTAAGGTTTTAATATTGTGAAAACAATATTTGCCACTAATGACAAAGTAAATGAACTTTATTTTTTAAATGTTTTTAAATTTATTTTTGAGAGAGAGCGAGAGTACGAGCAGGGGAGGGACACAGAGAGACACACATAGAAGCAGGCTTCATGCTCCAAGGTGTCAGCACAGAGCCAGATATGGGGCTCGAACTTGTACCACAAGATCATGACCTGAGCCAAAGTCGGACACTCAACCAACTGAGCCACCCAGGCGCCCCAGTAAATGAACTTTACAATAAAAATATATATTCGCTATCACTGTCATTTGGACTAGTTCTCAAAGCACTAGTTGTATATGATATAGACACTCTAATAAGAGTCCATGTTCAAGGCATTCATGACACTAAGTAGCCCAGTGATGGAAACTGATTTCCAAAGGTGTTATCCAAGGAATTAGCCATTTACGAGAAAGTCTTTCATTGCAGCCACTTGAGGACTTTTTGTCAGAAGTTTCTGAAAACACACAGAAAAAATAAATAAAGCCTTTCAACAACTCCCTACTGCAGGGATCTAGGAGTAATTTACTACGTGGATGACACAGTGCATTTGCTCTTGTGGCTGCACCAGCATGTCATTTTCAAAATGAAAACAAGTCTGTTAAAGCGCACATCAATTGTACAAAGTAGGATGAGAATGTATGGTTTGATCATAAGGCCTTGCTTTCAGATTCAGTCCAAAAGCAGTGTAAATTTAGAAGAAAAAAAAGCAGGTTTCAGAATATGATAAAAGAGGGAAACTTTAGGCTGACAACAATATGTTAAGAGAATGAGAATTTCAAATTGAACTGTTGAAAGAGCTAAATGTATGCAGACAAAGCGAAAAAGAAATGAATCAAGTCTGGGGGGAAACACATCAGCACATCACAGACAAGGAAAGCAAGTGAAAGAATAAATGGAGGGTAATTGCAGCTTGCAAAAAAGCATTAATTTCAAATAATTTAGGGAAGAAAGTAAAGAAGTAAACCACACGATGAAAAGTGACTTTTGATCCAGAAGGACACACCAGTCCCTGAATAACGTCTTCAGGTGTGGTTTCGTTTTTCCGGTCTCTTTGTTGAGGACAGAGACTGCAGGGTAGTAACTTGGTGTCAGATAATCTGGTTTGACCCATGTCCACATCAGCTCCCAATTTGGCTGAGAGTATTTTACATTTCATCAATTTACCTAATTAAATTGATTATTGTGACGCTTCTTTTATGTTTAAGTCATCCAATAAATATTTATTCAGCATCTAATGTGTGCTAAGTAGTTTGCTAGTACTGAGAGAAACACAAAAAACAACTTTGAACAATCCTATGAGATGGGCCTTTAACGGACAGGGAGACTGAGGCAAAGCTGTGTTAGATGCCCAAGGTCGCAGACCTAGTTGGCAAACGGCAAAATTGGTGTGTTAGGTCCTCCAAAAACCAAATGACAAGACAGGAGTGGATGTGCAACAGATTTATGGGGTTTTCCTGAGAGCCGAAAGAGGGTGAAGGAATGGGAGAAGGCTGGAGAGTCTGAGAACACAGAGCAGATCTGATCTTGTGCAGGGAAGAAGGAAAGAGGGAAGGCTGGGTAAGGAAATTGCTAGACTGGTGTAGTTCTGGGACATTATGGCAAGGACGGGCCTGCCTGTGTGTCCCTGCCATGCCCAGCACTGGGAAGGGAGGCCCAGATGGTCATGTGGTGGTGGGTCCATCGGATAGTTATACCCCCTCCATCAGGGTAGCTGAGAAGCCATTTCAGTGAGGTCACAGCCGAGACCCCCCAGTTCCAAAATCTGGTGTGAGAACATGCATGCCCAACCATTATGTCACATTGAGCTTTGTACTCAGTAGACAGCCACAACATGCACACTTTTATGTGCTTCGACCTTTGTTATTATACATCAATTCTTTCCATTCCTGGAGTCCATTTCTGTCTATATCAGAACTTAGAACATCCAAAATAAACATTATGCTTTTCTTCCATGAAAATTGGAAGAAATCACCTAGACTGAAAAATGGAATGTGAAGAGAATTGGATCCCTACATTCCATTTTGTGTGTCTGTATAAGCGTGTGTGTGTGTATACACATCACCTTTCCTTTATGCATTTATCATAAACAATGTTGCAATGAACATGGGGTATCTTTTTGAGTTAGTGTTTTTCTTCTCTTCAGATAAATACCCAGAAGTGGGATTGCTGTATCATATAGTAGTTCTTTTTTTTTTTTTTTTGAGTCTTCCATACTGTTTTCTATAGTTGCTGCACCGTTTTACATTCCCATCAACAGCACACAAGGGTCTTTTCCCAACATTGTCACCAGCACTTTCTTGTCTTTTTGATAAAAGCCATTTAAACAAGAGTGAGGTGGTATCTAACTGTGGTTTTGATTTGCATTACTCTGATAATCAGTGATATTGAGCATCGTTTCCTGGGTCTGTTGGCCATCTGTATGTCTCCTTTAGATAAAAATGTCTAGTTAGAGCCTCTACGCATTTTTGTAATCAGTTTGTTTGAGTGTTTTGCTGTTGAGTTGTATGAGTTCTTTATATATTTTGGGTATGAACCCCTTGTCAGAAATGTGATTTGCCAATATTTTCTCTCATTTGTCAGTTTCCTTTCGTTTCGTTCATGGTCTCCTTTGCAGTACAGAAGCTTTTAGTTTGGTGTAGGTTTCACCTGTTTATTTTTGCTTTTGTTGTCTTTGCTTTTGGTGTTAATAAAAAAAAATCATCACAGGACCACCATCAGAGTTTATGGCCTATGTTTTTTTAGGGGTTTTATGGTTTGGGGTCTTACATTCAAGTCTTTAATCCATTTTGAGTTGATTTTTGTGTGTGTAAGATAGAGATCCAGGGTCATTCTTTTCCATGTGGATGTCCAGTTTTCCCAGCACCATTTATTGAAGAGACTGTCTTTTTCCCATTGTGGGTTTGTGGCTCCTTTATTCTAAATTAATTGACCACATATATCTGGGTTTATTTCTGAGCTCTTGGTTCTGCTCCATTGATCTGTGTGTCTGTTTTTATGTCAATACCATACTGCTTTGATTACTATAGTTTTTTTAAAAATATTGGCTGTTTGTTTGCCTGTTTAGAGAAAGAGATAAGGAGAGAGAATGCACAAACAGAGGAATAGCAGAGAGAGAATTAGGAGCCATGAGAGCATTACCTGAGCAGAAATCAAGAGTCTGACACTCAACCCACTGAGCCACCCAGGCACCCCTGATTACTATAGCTTTTTAACATACCTTGAAATCAGAAATCATGAAGCCTCCAGCTATTCTTTCTCAAGATTGTTTTGGCTCTTTGGATGTTTTATGGTTCTACACAAATTTTAGGATTGTTTGTTCTATTCCTGTGAAAAATGCCATTGAAATTTTGATAGGGATTCATTGAATCTGTGGATTGTTTTGGGTAGAATGGGCATTTTAACAATATTAATGCTTCCAATCCACAGTTACAAATATCTTTCCATTTACTTGTGTCTTTTTCAATTTCTTTCACGAATGTCTTAGAGTTTTTAGTATATAGGTCTTTCACTTCCCAGGTTAAATTTATTCCTAGGTATTTTATTCTTTTTGATGCAATTGTAAATGAGATTGTTTTCTTAATTTCTTTTTCTGATGGTTCATTACTTGTGTCTAGAAACACAACAGATTTTTGAGTACTGATTTTCTATCCTGCAACTTCACCAAATTCATTTTTTAGTTCTAACACTTTTTTGGTGGATTCTTTAAGGTTGTCTACATATAGTATCTATGCTTTTATGTTTTTGTCATTTGCATTAGGGAAAGAATGTCCATGAGATTAAATGATTTAGTCTAACATCCTGCTAGTGGAGGCAAGGTCTGAATGAAGTCTGTGTGACCCGAAGGCCATGTTCTCTCTCCTACATGGCCTTTGTGCTTGGGCTTCATGAAGTTCTTCTTTATGTGCTCTTGCATCTGAACGGTAATACTGACTTTCACTTTACAGTCCACCACTCTGGGACTTAAAGAAGCTGAGTGAGGTGTATTGGTGCCATCTACCCTCACCTATATCTGACATGCTTCCTCTTCAGTCCCCCCACTGCGATCGAGGTGATTGCGGCAGGTCAATGACTGCCCACCCGCAGTGCACAGATTCCCTTCTCTGTTCATCCTTCTCCATTCTTGTGTTGCCCCTTGTCTCATCCTGTCATTATTCTTGAGTTCATTCCCGCTATACTGCTCCTCCAAAGTCCACATGTGTCCCTGTTAGTAGCTCCTTGTCTGGAACCTGAGAGAAATTATGGCAGAGCGTTTCAGGGATTTACCTGGGCAAACCTCCTTGGGCTGGCCCCTGTGGCATCTGTGTTGGCCATCCTTGTCTTTCCCCTCCGAGTTCTGGTGGCCCTTTTTCAGTCCTGGGTGTCTTGCTTGGATTGGAGCAAACATCTTGACATGTTGCCTGTAATATGTTTTTTCCTGCCTTTTAAAATTCTTATACTCACATAAATGAAACTGATTTTAAAATCAGCACCACACCTCGGGACACGGATAGTGGCAGAGCCAGGACAAGAGCCTGGTCCTGTCTTGCCCACCCAACCCCTTTTGACTATGCCAGATGCCACATGGAAATAGAGAATCTTCCCACTCTGTGCGTCCTAATTTATTGAAATGTTAGAGGCATTATTTTGGCTCTTTTGGAATTTCTCTGTTTCTCATTTATCATACTACAGATTGTCTGGATCTTTTTTATTTCTTTTTTTTTTAATAGTATTTGCAGAGCATATTCAGCTTCTGGTTTTTTTTTTTTTTTTTACTTTTTTTAATGTCTTATTTATTTTTGAGGGAGAGAGAACGCACGAGCAAGCAGGAGAGGGGCAGAGAGCGGGTAAACACAGAATCCTAAGCAGACTCCAGGCTCTTAACTGTTGGCACAGAGCCCAATGCGGGGCTCGAACCTACAAACTATGAGATCATGACTTGAACTGAAGTCTGACACTCAACTGACTGAGCCACCCAGGCACCCTTGGATCTTTTTTCTTTCTGATGCTCATGTATCAGATACAATGTTGCAATTCTTATTATTAGCAGCTGATTATACTTTTGGAGCCCACATGTACCAGTTGTAAGAAAAATATTGTCTTACATCATTCATTAAGAATCAGAAAACTACAGAAATGAATGAAAACAAATATTATTGAATTTATGATTGATATTTTTACTGTTTTTTTTAATTGTGAGGCACATTTACCTTTATCAAGAAATTTAAAGATTCACCAATCTACCTTTAAAGGGTGGAGGGCAGGGTTTCTGATAAACTCTTTCAATAAATAAATGTCAGGATGGATTCTTGGAAGGAATTTTGGTGTTCTTGGCTATGACATTTTTAGTTCAAATTGTTCATGCAGTTATCTTCACAAAATTGTGCAAGAAGAAGAAAAAGTCAATCTTGATTCAATTTATTAGATATACTCTGAAGGTTTTTATTTATGAATTATTAAGCATATATACATTTATTCAATAAATACTCTTTTTTTTGGTATAGATCCCTTTCTCAATTACATCTCGTTGCAGAATCAGATTTCAGGATGATTTTATGTCTCCTGAATGTGTCCATTGGATATGCTTTCCATTCAGAATCCATGCTATAAATATCAAATCATGGGGGGAAAAGGAAAGTGAACAAATAACTAAAACACAGATATGTGGTATATATTAGCAGATATTGCTTGAATGAGAAAAGATTTCATGTCTCCTTAGATTTATACACAAATAAAAGTTAAGGAATAGCCAATAAAAGTGCTGATCAGAGCCTAAATATGAACATTTCATAAAAGTGTTGGGGCATCTGGGTGGCTCAGTCAGTTAAGCATTTAATTTTGGCTCAGGTCATGATCTCACTATTTGTGAGTTCAAGCCCCACGTCAGGCTCTGTGCTGACAGCTCAGAGCCTGGAGCCTGCTTCCAATTCTGTGTGTTCCTCTCTCTAGCCCATTCCTGCTCATGCTCTGTCTCTCTCTCTCTCAAAAATGAATAAACCTTAAAAAAAGAATTTTTTAAGTGCTAACAAAAATTTGAGTTTGGTATTAGATTACCGATAGTGTTAATCAATTGCGTTTATTGGCATACATAATAAAAGACAATGTCCTAACCTAAGTCTATGCTGATAGAAATTCTGTCCCAAAGTGAGATCTGTATTCTTATAATTAGTGACACTAATTGGCCTTCTTATACCTAAGGGACCCTTAACACAACCTTTGTTAAAATAAAAGTAGAGGACATGTTTTTAGCATGCCTTAAGAATTAGCTATGAAAAACATAAATGTCCCCTTTGCTTCAAAATCCTTTCTCCAGGATGCTTCAGGTTAGTGGATTCAGGGAAAGAACACAACATAGTAAGTAAACACACATGCTTCACACAATCTTCTCTACTTAAGCGGCAGGGAAAAAATTAGATTCTGGGGTGTTTGTGGCATCCAGTGACTTTGCCTTCAAACACAGACATTAAGTGTTAACAACACCATTAGAAAGAGCTTGCCTTTGAGAAAAATATGTGAGAGTAGAATGTGGAGGTAAGGAAAACCAAGGACTGAATTTCAACACAGTACAACTCCTAGTGTGTCGCTTGGTCACGTCACTGCAGAGCAGAGAATTAGTCCATTTATTGTATCTGTACAAGACCCAGCTGGACACATCCCAGCAGCCTCTGGGGGAGGTGCCACCGCCCTGTGGTTTCCATTCTCCTTTGTAACCTCGGTGTCCTCCCTTGTCTCTTCCTGCCCTGCCGTCTCCTGTCCTGTCTTCTCACTTTCTCTTCTCCATCTTTCACTCCACTTTGGCTTCTCATTTGTCCAATTTGCTATGGGAGTTCATTGTGTTTTATTCTTTACTCTTTGTCTTATTTCTCATTGCTTATTACCATTGTCACTGGTGTTGTACAAAGCTCTGTGTTTCTTATTCTTAATTTCAAAAGTAGATTCAGAGAACATTTGTCTTTATATCCTCTCAAAGTCAAAGTGATTGTTATTTGCATGTGAACCTCAGTGTATGTGTGTGTGTGTGTGTGTGTGTGTGTGTGTGTGTGTGTGTGTGAATGTGGGTGCTCATGTCCCATAGAGAGGGGCAAAACCATTGTCTCCATTATAGACCATGACAAAGATTAAACCCTTACTTCAGTAACAGATGACAATCAAAACTGCTAAAATGTGTTATAACCTGCTTTACCAAAGCTTTGGAATTAGACTGTGAAAAAGATAGCATGGCAGTCCTTCCTTTGCATCTGAGACTATAATTTTTTAAAATAGCAACTCTGCCAACATTCCTCCCTGGCTTTGCTCTTTAAGTCAGGAGGTGACAGTAATACCTTCCATAAACCCTGAATGTTGGGCACCTGTTATTCATATCATGTTTGTTCGCTGATGCCCACTAGCCAAGACCCACCAGGAGCGCACCAAAGGAAGCCGGGTTTTTGAGTTCACTGCAACAAATGACATTGCTTACCACGAGGAACCAGGGGGTGTCTTGGTAAGAGACATTGGGAGGGGTACATTGTAGGATTTGGTCTGGTAGTTGGTGATTTGCAGGAGAGTTTAAAGAAGGGAAGATGTGTTTGGATTGGGTGCTATTGGGAGGCATGCCCAACATGATAGTTGAGGATCTTCATTCTATTTTCCCAGGAGGCTGTAAGAGCATTCTGGAGGGGGGAGGGTAGGAGGAAGCTGTGAGCCAAAGGAGGGAGCTGTTTGGTTATATTTGTGGTCACACAGCCTTCTTGGTACAAATTTAGACAAGAGAAACTTACCTCTTTTTGATCTAGTTTCACCAATGTCCTAGAGTGACCCCGTTTGATCATTGCTAATATTCTGCAGGGCCTGGCTTTCTCCACAGCCTGGCTGTCACTTGCAGACTGCTAGATGTCAGGACCTTTTTATTTTTCTTTCTTTCTCAGGTCCCAGAATATATAAGAAATAATCAATCAGTCAGTCCATGTGTACAATAGCCACTATGCCCAATCCTGAGTAAAATTAATGTTAGGGACACCATATGGAGAAATACGCATGAATAAAACACCAAGGATAAAGAGTGATATAAAAGAACATAAAAGAACTAGAGAATACTGAACCAAGATTTGAAACTAAATATTCCCTCACTCATCCATATTATACCATAGAAAGTTTAAAAAGGTTTTTTAATATTTTTATTTATTCTTGAGAGAGAGAAGAGAGAGCACAAGTGTGAGGGGCAGAAAGAGAGACACAGGGACAGAAGAACGGAAACAGGATCTGTGCTGACAGTGGAGAGCCCCATGCGAGGCTCAAACTCGTGACCGTGAGATCATGACCTGAGCCGAAGTCAGATGCCTAACCAGCTGTGCCACTTAGGCGCTCCTGTCATAGAAAGTTTTAAATAAAAAGTCTTGGTAAAGCTGTCAATTTATTTCATAGCTATGAGAAATATTACAGTTTAGAAATGAATTTTTATAAATAATCCATTGATTTATTTCTCCCCTCCTGCCTATGCTCAACACACTCAGTTATTTGAACAGTTGGCAACTTCTTTTTTTCCTGATCACAAGTTAGATATACTATCCTATATATGGATATGATACTGTGTGTTTAGGACTTTTACTCTTTAATGATGCTAAGTGATTCAAAGAATTTAAATGTGGGAAGAAAAGTCTAGATTGGCAGAATGATTGGACAGACGTGCCCCAGCGATGGGGGGCTGCTTGAAGATTGCCATTCCACACATTACATTAGAAAATTCGAGAGTGTGGCTCTGATAAATGCTAAGGTCAAAAGGAGTCTTAGTCTTCACATGCACTATTTTCTACACTGAGCTTTCTCCTTACTAGGTTTTGGGTGCTAAGCCAAGCATGTCGACACTGCTTACAGCCACGGTAGCCATCATTTAGATATCTTTCTCAATGGAAAGTCTAGGGATCTCCTTTTTCTTTTTGTTCTAGTAGGGTGACATGTGAGGATAATCTCTTTTAAAGAACAGAATCTCTGGGATGCCTGGGTGGCTCACTAGGTTGAGCGTCCAACTTTGTCTCAAGTCATGGTCTCTTGGTTCTTGAGTTCAAGCCCCAACATCGGGTTCACTGCTGTCAGCACAGAACCTGCTTCGGATGCTCTGTCCTGCTCTCTGTGCCCCCTTCCCCCCACCAACTGCACTCTTTCAAAAATAAACAAACATGTAAAAGAGTAAATAAAATATATTAAAATAAAGAATAGAATGTCTAAGAAAGATGGGTGTTTTGTTTGGTTTTGAGAAAAAATGAATCATCTGTAGGGTTAAAAACTATAGCAAGTAAATAATCCTGACATCCATCCGCTGATGAGTAAGCAGGCAAACTGCGGTTTATACACACAGTGGCACACCGCTCAGTAGTCTAAGGGAACTAGATACGGAGTCATGCTAGACTGTGAATGAACCTCAAGAAAATTCTGCTACGTGAAGGGAGCCAGACACAAAAGGTCACATATATAATTCCCTGTATGTGAAATGTCAAAAAAAGGCCAAGCTGTGGAGACAGGGGGCAGATCAGTGGTTTCCTGGGGCTCAGGGCACGGGAGCAAGACGAAAGGGCCCAGAGGAATTTGCGGGGGGATGAAAATGTTCAAAACTTGATTGGGGTGATAGTTACGCCGCTCTATAAATTTACCGTGAACTGAATACTTAAAATGAGTTAATGTTAGGACCTATAAATTATATTCCAATAAATGATACCTTGATTTTTTTAAAAAGTCATGGCATCTGAGTATATACAAAGTACACACCTCTGTGCCTCAGTTCTCTTTTCTTTTGTTATATTTTTTATTTTTATGAAAATATAAGTACATACATAGTAACTTACATGGCGTAAAGTACAGTCATCTTAAGACTAGAGCCTAGAGAGCTTCTTCCTGTACCGGCATGAGCACCAATCACCCAGCTCAAGCAGGGACATATTCCCAGCATTCCAGAGGCTCCTTCATGCCCCTCCCCAGTCAGTACCCCCAGAGGTGCCCACTATTCTGACCTCTGTCCCCGTGAGTTGGTCTTGCCTCTTCTTGAAATGCACGAAAATTAAAGCATTCACTATGTGCCCTTTTGTGTCCATCCCATTTCACCAAGGTCCCTGCGATTTCCATTCATGCATGACGTGCTCTTTTTTATGGATTTCTAAAATTCCATTTTATTGTTGAGCCTCACTTTTTATTGATGGACATTAAAATTGTTTCTAGGTTGGGGCTATGAGGAATAAAAAGATATGATGAAAACTTTCGTACATGCCTTTTGGTGCATCTTGACATTTATATCTTTGGGTTGTATACCCAAGAGTAGGAGACTTGGGTTACAGATTATGAATACATTTAGTTTCGGTAGATGGCGTTTTCCAGAGTGAGTGGATCCGTTTACACTCCTATTAGCAATGGATCAAAAACTCAGGGCTCCTACATCCTTACCAACACTCAGGATTGTTAGTATTTTTAATATTACCCATTCTAGTGGCGGCATCTAGCTGTGCTTATTATAATTTGCATTTACCTAATGAATATTGAGGTTGGGTACCTTGTAATACATGTATTGGCCTTACGGATATTATCTCTAATGAATTGCCTATTTAAGAATTTTGCCCATTTTCTTTAATTGGGTTGTTTGTCTTTCTCATACAGATTTATGGGAGTTTTTTAAATATTCTGGATGGGAGACTTTTGCCTAATGCGTGTTCATGCAAACACCTTTTCTCAGTCTGTGACTTCCATGTTTCACTGTTTCAGTGATGACTTTTGATAGACAGCAATTCTTAATTTTGAGGAAATGTATCCATTTATGTGTTCTTTTATTCTTAAAGAAAAATACATAAATTAGTACATGTATAGAGCTGCAGACCCACAGCCACAATCCAGTTCTTTTTTCATACTGCTTAGAAAATCTGCTCCAAAGTCTATGGGAAATAATATGGGAATAAAACTTCTCATAGAAAAATTATCCTCCCTGGTGTCTTCTTGACATGACAAAAGCGACCACTTATCCCAAGAATAAATTTTATGCATGCTTCCTTTGTAATGCACATCACCCCGCATAATAATGCTCTGCTTATCCATCTGACTCCTCTCCTGGCTCTGAGATATTTTTATATGGTGTCTGAGCGCTTAGCCTTAAGAATGGGTCAAATCCTAGCACTGCCTCTCCTGAGCATTTCTGGATCTTAGCATCTCCATCTGCAAAATGGATGATGGTGTATATCTCCCAGGCTTTGTCTTAAAGATGTGTGAGATAATATTTGTGCGGCAGAATTGGGCATACTGTAGATTCAATCAATATTGATTGTCATTATTATTTTTATCTCCAAATCAAGGACATCAACTTAATTCCCATCCTGCACTTAACACAACAGGTATTTTGACTCAACCTCCCTTCAAGCTGATTGCCCTAGCTAATCATTTGTGTTTTAATCACTCAGTAGTTATTTGATTTTTCTTAATGTCTCTTGATTCCTTGGAAGGACGTTAATGTTTATTATTTGCCCGAATTTATAGCACTCTTCAGTTCTTTTTTATTCTGAAAAACTCTTGCTTATTTTCATCTCTTTAGCAAATACTTTTGTAAATTTAGAGAGCAATGTCTTGATGTTCAGTGAATTAAAGTTAGCTTATTATTGTCCTCTGTATGATTTCTTTATTTCTTATGGGAAGCAAAGATCACCGCAGATTCATTTTTAAATCAGTCTGATTTCATCCTGGAAAGAATAAAGCAACATATGTCATATCATTTTTGAGAACATACACATTGCATAGTTCTCTTTTAATCTGATGGTGACAGGCTATAATACTACTGAATACATTCTTACCAAGCCAAAACTTCTGGGCTCAGTTTCAATGTTTTATTTAATATTATTCCCACCAGCTTTCTTCTGACAGGGCTCAATCAAGATGTTAGTTAATATCCTTGCAAGTTGCATTCTGAATGGATTTACTCTCACTGGCGTTTACTTGTTAAGGTGTTCACAACAGTACAGGCTTGTCCTGGTTTATTACTAACCTTGGATTAGACCCTCCCTTCTGTCCTCAAGTGCTGTGAGGCAGCAATTTGACCATCCTTAGACACCATAGTGAAATATCTGGTACATTTCTGAACGTGGTCATTGTTAAGTGCTTTCAACTTGCAAAGTAGCAAATTGATGTACTCGGGGATTTCGGACGGTTCCCTTCCCAGAGTGAAATACACTTCTGGGACCTTGCTTCAAGTGAGAAAACAAGGCCTCCAACGTTGGCCTCGGGAACTGCCGTCTGGGCTCTGCCTTCTGATGGGGAAAGCGTCATCTGCGCTGGGCTGACGTTCCGACTCAGGGTCACAAACCGGCGCTTTCAAGGAGCACAATGAAGTTGTCAAGAGAATATTTGCTGTGGGTCTGCCAGGTGCCATTCAGAGATGACAAACTTGCCTTCCCATTTTTATTAAGGCTTACTAATTCTAGAGGAAGATAGAACTTTTTTTTTTAATACGTGCTCATCCAAAGGTCAAAACAATTTTAAACAAAGGCAGGCATGGTCCTGCAATAAAAATTCAGCAATCTAGCTGTGCTCGAAGTTCATGCAAGGGCTGAGAGAAGTGTTATGTTTACCTCTCTGGAAAGGGCACTTTAATCAAAAGACTGGTGGCAAGATGGGCTTGGAATGTGTTGTTCTGTTTCTTCTGTATCTGCATGAAATTGGGTCTTGGAAACCATGTATTATTGAGATGAGTGGTCCAGAGAGAAACACATGCTCTGAAGTGAACAGAAAAAATCTAGCAGCAGAACGGAGAGTTTTGTCCACTCTTGCAGCCTCTGTGGTGCTCATCCGGTAGGCGGTGCTGAGTGCTAGAGAGGAGCAGAGATGTTGGGGGGGGGGACATTTTCCCCATGCTGACACACGGACACCCATGTCTTTCTTAACTGTGTGTTTCCTTAGGTGGGTGAGGACAGTCACAGGAAAAGCCAGTGCCTGCTGTTTAAACACAGCATGAAAAATGAAGTTGAAAAGTATAAAAAGCAGGGATGATGAGATCCAATTCCTCAGCCTCCCTCTCACAAATGGAATAAAAACCTCTCTCGCCTGCAGAGTTAGTGCTTGCTCTGGCCTCTCAGCTCCAAAGAGGAGGGAGTTCTTTGAAAGGCGGTCTGGACTTCCTGCCACAGGATCAGGCCCCTGCTTTTCTCTAGGGCTCCCTTGGTCCCTACACAGGCCCTCGGCTGCTCCCAAGCCCCGGGTCTGGAAGGCGGCTGTTCATGGGCAGAAGAAATAATAGGCAGGGTCTTATGCATGGTCAGTCTCCATGAATCGTGTAGCAAGATAGATGGGCGATGGGTCTTTAGCTGAGATCCAAAATCCTAAAAAAGGACCGGATTGAGACGGGAGACTCATGACTTTGAGCTGGATACCTAACTGCAGAGACCCAAGTCGGGGTGCTAAATAAACATTTGGATATATAAGTCTGGATTGCAGAGGGAGCTGGTTGAAACGTAAACTCCAGGGAGGCATGTGCCTATTGAAGGTGTGGGTGCAGGTGAGGTGGCCCAGAGAGCATGAGGAGAGGGAGCCAAGAAGTGGGGCTTGGAGAACATCAACACTGAACTGTTGGAGTGAAGCGTGTTAAGTCTACCCAGAGACAAGAAACAGCAGCTGGAAAAGGAGGAGAAATCAGCACTCATGACAGAAGTGTAATGATTGCTTTAGGACAGAGGGTGGCGCTGCTGAGTCTGAAACGCTCCTGTGAAGGGAAGGATGCAAGCTGTCCATTGGCTGTAAGGAGAGGGAGCGAGTGGTGATCTTACAATGGGCGTCTTCATAGAATGATTGGAGGAGAATCCACGCGGAAGTGAGCAGGAAGCGACGAAACAAACCCATCTGGGAGAAGCAACCCCTTCGAGAATTTTTGCTTCTTGGGAGGAAAGTCGTTCGAGCCAGGAAGCCAGGACGCACTGAAGGAGTTGTGCTTTGCTTGGTGTTTGTTCAAATAGAATGGAGGATCAGCTTCAAATGCCAGAGGTTGACTGTAGGAGAGGTAGAGGCAGTAATGGTGCGTGTCTCCTAAGAAGGTGGGGCCGGGGTGGGACCCCAGTGAGACCAGGGAGAAGACAGAGGCAGGAGAAATTTTAGAGGGCGGTCCCTATGTAGACAGGTCAGCATGTTGGTAGCAGAAAGCTGAGAAGATTCTTTCTGATCTCCTATTTCTCTGTGAAAGAAAAGACAAGCTCACTTGTAGAAGACTGACGGTGAAGTTCCTTGATCACAAACACAAGCGGATGCACGGATTTGGACGAAAGCGGCGTTCAGTTGGAAACAGGTTGAGATGGAGAAATGCAGGCCCGGGAGTGCAGGCTGGAGGGTGGGGCCCGACTTCTGGGTGCCGAGACTGCCGGCTTGGATGCCGGTAGCCATGGAGTACACACGGAAAGATGACTGGGACACATAGCAGGTGCAGAGAAGTGAAGGTAAAGCAAAGTGGCCCTTGACCTCAGGACAGTCACAGGCGTTGCAGGAGGTTGACGCAGACCCAGACAATGACCGCGCAGCCTGTGGGCTCCGGTGAGCAGAACCAAGTGGCACAGATGTGCCTACGAAACTGCACATCCTTTTGCTCGGGAGACCTGAATGGGAAACCGATGTTTGTGTTTAGAAGGAAAGAATAAGTAGTGATAACACCGGCGAAGAAAGGGAAATTCACAGAAAATATGATACTGCAGCATAAAGCGCTTTGGCCGCCTCTGAGGACGTAGGGAAATCAGAGGATTGTACAGCAACAAAGCCAGAGCAGAGATCATGGACTCCAATGCCCCATGTAGTGCAGGAAAGGACCTGAGGGAGGAGGAAATGAAGGACAAAGATCCTAAAGGAGGAAGAAGTCGAGGCCAGACCTCCTGACGCACGTTTCAGTGCTTGCTTCTTGATGATCTCAGCTTCACCAGGAAGCCCCCACTTGCTGGAACACGCAAGGTCTGAAAGTCCACCTGGGAAGGGGCAGTGTGTTCTGGACTCCACTCCCAAGTGGCAGGTGTCTGGATCAGCTGCTTCCAGATGGGGTGATGCTTAGCCACCTGTCTCCATGCCCACAGTCAGGACAGTGTCACACCGTGAGAGTCTCTAGGCTTCTCCCCGATGCCTTTGTGGATCTCTGGGTGTCGTGCTGGAGATGTTACCGTGGCCCGAAAGGACGGGAGTGCGGGCTGGGGACGTGCCTGTAACGCCTCCAATTACAAGGCTTTACATAGTTGAGCTCCTACTATGGACAGGCACCATGTATCAGTCATCAAACACAAAAGCTGGGCCGAAATGGATCTCAAACTCTAGTTGGCGGAGGGATGGGGGTGGGGAGACAGAAAATAAGCAATAAACGCCATGGTGTATAACCTTTCCGGCTAAGAAGTAAAAAGGGCAGATTGGGGGAAAGGGAAGATGACCACTTTAGGGAGGTTATGAAGAGGTGACATTTGAGCAACATGTGGGGAAAGGAGGGAAGGACCTGGTGGACACTGGGGGAATGGGGTCCCGGGGGCAGAAATCACGTGCAGAGCCCCGGAGGGTGGGCGGGAGGGTGCGTGGGTGTTTGAGGACCAGCCGCGGGCATGTGGCGGGAGCAGGGGAGGAAGGCAGCAGATGAAATCAGAGCAGCGGATGTGAGTAGGCAGGAGTACAAGTCACAGGAATGCGCTAAGGCCTTGTGCTTCTGTCCTTAGTGAACGGGGAAAGGGGAGAGCAGAGGCTGGCCGCCACATGCCTGACCCTTGGAGATGGCTCCAGTCTATGGGGACAGACGCGGACATGAGGAGACCATGCGGTGCAGTGGTGCTGGCCCAGCCATCAGTCACTTCCCTCGGGCAGCTGCCCAGTCATCCCTTCTGTCCACCAATGGTCATGGAGGCCTGGCGCATCCCAGACATGGCAGAGTGAGAGAGATGCGGACAGAGTAAGCTGCAGCCTCGCCCCTAACGTGGGTGCAGGCCAGGCTGGAAGACTGCTCCAGAGACCAGAATAAGACTCCCTTATAAGTGCCCTGGTTGGGGGAGGACAGGAGGCCATATGCAGCGGGTACAAGGAGATCTTACAAAGAGATCCGTCACAGCAAGGCCTTCTGTAATAAAATAACCCATCTGTCCCCCATCTGCCTAGCCTGAATCTAACTGCAAGCCACTAAGAACATGGGGCCTTTTTGGTTTATCACTGTATGTCCCTCACACCCACCAAGTAACAGGCTGTCCATAAATGTTGTGGTTTCTTAAATAAAGTGCACGTCACTTCATCAGGCTTGTTGTGGGAGGGAGAAGAGAGTAGGCATCAGGCTCCCGGAGAAAGTGACCCTGGACCTGAAGGTACCCACAGAGACACGGCCAACCCATGCAGGAGCCAACACGTGGGGGTGTGGGGAAGCAGGGCATATTCAGGGAACCAAGACCAGGGCTAAGCGTCCAGACATGGGGATGAGGCAGCAGGAGGTGAGGCCCCATCAACAAGCAGAACCCTGTTTATAAGGGTTTGGGGATGAGCTTTGGCACTGAGGCAGCAGAGAGCTACTGAAGAACTTGCAGTAGGAAAGAGGGAGGCCCTGTGAGGTGTTGGCGTGGGGAGGATGGGCGGAACCGGAGAAGTGGGCGGGGCTTGAAGAATGCTGCGAAGGAAGAGTGATGAGTAGGTGGCTGATAAGATGTGGTGGATGGGCGCCTGGGTGGCTCAGTCCGTTAAGCGTCGGACCTCGGCTCAGGTCATGGTCTTGCAGTCTGTGGGTTTGAGCCCCACATCGGGCTCTGTGCTGACAGCTCAGAGCCTGAAGCCTGCTTTGGATTCTGTCTCCCTCTCTCTCTGCCCCCCTCTCTCTCTCTTTCTCTCAAAATAAAATAAAGACATAAAAAATTTAAAAAAAAAATAAAAGAAGACTGTAGTTGCTCTGATTTCCATCATAAGAGAGAGGCCATTCTC
>NC_043701.1:7525279-7562448 GCF_006229205.1 Suricata suricatta | reverse complement strand
GGGGGGGGGGGGGGGGGGGGGGGGGGGGGGGGGGGGGGGGTAGGAGTCAGAGAATGGCATGGTCACTGCTCTCGTGGGGCTTCCAGAAGTTCAGCTAGAGAAGACAGTCCCTAAGCAGCAAGGAAGTGACACAATCACACATAGTGATAAATGGCATAATTAAATAACACCAGGCCCTCGGACAGGAAGTTGCAGGAAACACCCACTTTTGATATGGTTGCCCAGGATGTCATCTCTAAGGAGGTGACACTTAAGTCAAAGCCGGAAGAAGACGAAGCATGAGCAGGGATGGGTGACAGGTTCCAGCAAGAACAAAAGCCCTGCAACAGGGAAGGAGTTTAAGTTTAATAAAAAGGGGGACAGTGTCACAAAGGAAATTAATTAAAATGGGAGGGACAGGTAGGTCGCTTTTGCTCCTTCTGAGTTTACTTCCTAATAGACGTCTTAATAAAATTACTCATCTAGAACTACAAGGCAACAGTAACTAGGAGTATCCGAATGTGGCATAATCTGTTACACTCATTACAGTCAAACTGAAATCAGTTGCCGAGCCAGAAAAAAAAAAATGACTAATTGGCATAATGCGAAGGTCTTTGAAGACTCTCATTTAGTATCGGCAGGTTAATCAGTAGGCTAATAAACAAGTTTTAGTTAAATACTTAGAAGGAAAAATATATTCTGTGCTTCTGCGTTCAGTTCTCTTGTCAGGGGCAAAAAAAATGAGGGCAAATTTTAGAGGTTTCACTGTTTAAGTAAGTATCCCTTTTGCCCACTCGAAAACTCTGACACTTATTGTTATTGAATTTTTTGTCATCTCGCGGCTCTTCTGTGAGATTGGAGGACTTTGAATTTGTGCCACTTTTATTAACTGCTGTGCCATTGAGAAAGGCTTTCACATCTGAGTTCCCCGGGAGGAGGGCCAGGTAATGGATGGATACTGTGTGACTCTGCCGGTCTGGAGTCCCGTGAATGAGAGGGGGCTGCAGGCGTGGCGTGTGACCGCGGGTTGTGCACTGCATAAGCAGCATCTCGATCTGTTAAAGGATGTCTGTAGATAGTCACTCACACATGCCTGTCTGGAGAGTAATACATATGACAGGGTTAAAGATCAAGGGTAATTGTTTTCATGCCATTGGTTTTTTTTTTTTTAACTTGTTAAATAGTAGAGGAGAAGAAGGGATTCATTCAAGACACCTTGGCATTAGGACTTATTCTTTCCTCTGTTTTCTTTTTTTTTTTAAATGTTTTAAATGTTTTATTTTATTTTTGATACAGAGAGAGACAGAGCATGAGAGGGGGAGGGGCAGAGAGAGAAGGAGACACAGAACCGGAAGCAGGCTCCAGCCTCTGAGCTAGCGGTCAGCACAGAGCCTGACGCGGGGCTCGAACCCACGAACGTGAGATCTGACCTGAGCCGAAGTCGGAGGCTTTACCGACTGAGCCACCCAGGCGCCCCTGTTTTCATTTTTATTTTTTCCAAGCCTCCCCTGGTAATGCCTTCGCCAGATCATGCTGGCGATCACAAACAGCCGGAGCGCTTCTCCGAGGCAGTGTCTAGGTGGGCTGATGGGCCCCAGCACGCTGGGAAGGGGCAGGAGAGTCCTAACAGTGACTGCAGTCTTGGGGCCTCCCTGCTCCAGCCGTCACACCCTCCATCTTCTCCCCTCCGTTAATGCACGTTTGACCACAGCATGTGTTCAAGACCCCACTTGTCTTGTGGAATCCACTTTCTCCTTGGTCACAACTCTGGCTGTTCTCTCTCTCTCTCTCTGATCACACCCACGTGGCTTTCCTAATTTTGATTAGTTGCATTTGCTTTCTTGTGTCTTCATCACCTTGACTGCGCTTCCTGTTCATCGGTGTGACCTCCTAGTCCTCAAATCCGGTGATGGTGGTAAAGCCTTAGCCTTCCCCTTTCTCGAATGTTCAGTAGTTCTCTTGCCTGCTGTGGGCCTGGGACTATACCACAAGCTGGAGTTACAGAATCAACGTCCAAATGGAGCTTCCTGTCCGTAGGGGGATGAGCACGTAAAACAGCTGCAGTGCAATATGTCGGTGCCATGACTAAGTCTGCATCACCTGTGGCTTAACAGGGAGTGCGGAGTAACACTCGTTACCTTGCGGAATGAGAATGAGAGCAGATTCCAGAGGAGCCGTCTTTCTTTAAACCGCATTGCCTTGATTCTCTTTCCTCGCCGTGGCTGCCTGCTAAGTCCTTCCTCGTCTCCTGCTGTGGGCATACCACACCGGGCGAGGACTTAGCTAGCCCCTCGCCCCGTTCTCCATACTGATCCCTGCTCTCAAGCTCCCTTACCACTGCACATGGTGGTTCAAAGAGGTTCCCCATATTTGCTTAATCTGAAAACCCAAGGAGACACCACCAGCTCTTCCATCTGGTCCCCAAACCTCATCGACTTCCTGTTGCAGGGCATTTACCTGCGCCCCTGTTATGTGACATGCCGTGTTCATGATACTGTGAGTCTTGACCACTGCATTCCTCAGATTTCCAGCCTCCTCTGCTTGGTGGCACATATCAGAACATCACATTACCGTGCTTCTCTCCACAGCAACAGGGTGCCTGGGGGGCTCAGTCGGTGGAGTGTTTGTGAGATTCTGACTTCAGCTCAGGTCATGATCTCACAGTTCATGGGTTCAAGCCCTGCATCAGGCTCTGTGCTGACAGCTTGGAGCCTGCCTCCAATTCTGTGTCTCCCCCTCTCCTCAGATTTCTTCTATAGGATTAGGGCTGCATCATAAAAACCCTCCCCCATAAACATTTTTACATGCATGAAAAATATTTTGAAAAATCCTTTGAAATGTATAATTGAGCTTGCGTGAAAGTGAGGAAGATCCTTAGAGGCCTAAAATGAAGCGAAACCGTGGACCAACAGCATCAATGATGCTAGGAAGCCAGACGCCGGCCCAGGGGCTTCTGCCAGCTCACTGTGACCCACAGCTTCCGTTTTCAGGACTCTGGAGGACGGAGGGGCCAGGCCAAGCGATGCATCATATCAAACATCCCTTGTTGGGAAACGAAGTGCAAAGGTCAAGACTCAGTAGGGGAAAAAAACCCTAAAAACTAAAAGTAAAAACCCAGCCTGCAAAAGAAAATAACATAGGACTTTTGACCATCTGGACCTTGGCTTGGGGTAAAGAGAAAGAGAAATTTTCCCTCAAAGTTGTATGGCAAGAAGTCAGTTCTAATGCAGGTTTACAAGGTCAACGTCACACTATTTGTATGGTCGCAAGAAATTCAAGATGGAAATATATTCTTTAAATTTTTTTTAATGTTTATTTTTGAGAAAGAGAGAGACAGAGCATGAGTGGAGGAGGGACAGAGAGGAGAGAGACACAGAATCCGAAGCAGGCTCCAATCTCCCAGCTGTCAGCACAGAGCCTGATGCAGGCCTTGAACCCACGAACTGTGAGCTCATGACTGAGCTGAAGTCAGATGCTTACCCTACTGAGCCACCCAGGTGCCCCAGTTGGAAATACATCCTAAAGAGGTCTCCATTTGGTAATATCCCCAGGTATCTGATAAAAGCAAATGCAAATAACATGAAAGGAACACAGCTTCAGTGGGACCTCAGATACGTTTCCAAGGAACTTGATCCCAAAGGAAAACAATAACCATGAAGTGTGTGGGGGAACAAGATACCATAATTATGAAACAGTAGAAATAACTAATACCATGAGTCTTGCAAAAACTTAAGATACTGAAATTATTGGAAGAGATTGATCTTTTTAGGGGAAAATTGAAAATGTGATTGAGGGAAACACTAGCAAAAATAATAAGTGTCATTTGAAAAAGAACCAAATAAAAGTTAAGAAATCAAAATGTGGGGTGCCTGGGTGGCTCAGTCGGTTAAGCCTCCGACTTTGGCTCAGGTCAGATCTCACATTCGTGGGTTCGAGCCCCGCGTCAGGCTCTGTGCTGACAGCTAGCTCAGAGCCTGGAGCCTGCTTCCAGTTCTGTGTTTCCTTCTCTCTCTGCCCCTCCTCCTCTCATGCTCTGTCTCTCTCTGTATCAAAAATAAATAAAACATTAAAAAAATTTAAAAAAAAAAGAAATCAAAATGTAACTGGAATCAAAATTAAAAGCTAAACAGTGGAGCGCTGTAGCACTTTTCAGATTTCTGAATAGTGAAATGAAACACAGATACTGAAAGAATTTCCCAAAAATCTACCCAGGGAGACAAAGAATTATTAAATGTGAAAAAAAAATGTTAAAAGCAAGGAAATTAGATCATTAACATCTAATGCATATCCATTGGAGGTCTGGAAGAGTAGAAAAGTAAAAGGAACCACAAGGCCTATTTTAGAGCATATTAATGCTAACAATTCACCCAATCAGACAAAATATGCAGATTCAGATTCGGATTAAGGAGTCACAGTGGATCCACTGTGAGGAGAGAGGAAAAGGCCAAGGTGTACAGAAGGAAAATACAGATCTCCAACGGAAAGGACGGATATGAAACTGACGGATGACTTCTTGACAATGGAAACCTCCAGACCGTGTAGTAGTATGTTCAAAACAATGTTGAGAAAGTAACCATCAACCTAGAATATACCAACAAAAAAACTGTCTATCGTGAAAAGAATATAAATAAAGACATCTTTAGACAAACAACAGTAATTGTAGATCAGGAAAATTTTTAAATGATTAAGTTTATAGAGCATCACTATTTAAAAACCTTCTGAGATGATGAAAATGTTTGCTGTCCAGTATGGTAGCCACCAGTCCATGGTGGCTAGGGGCCTAAGGAAGTAGATTTTGGTTTTATATAATTGTAATGAATTTTAATTTGAATAACTGCATGCAGCTACTGGCTATCTACACAGGGTAAGTTAGCATTATTGACAAGTGTGAGTTCATGAACACTTAAAGAACAATTCGAGAATAAAGATTTTTTTCAAGTATATGTAAAGGATTTTTTAATATTGACCACATACTAGACTCTTTAAAACAAGTCTCATTCATCAGGTGATGGACATTTAGACTCTTCCCATGATTTGGCTATTGTAGAAAGTGCTGCTATGAACATTGCGGTACATGTGCCCTAGGCATCAGCACTTCTGTATCCCTTGGGTAAGTCCCTAGCAGTACTATTGCTGGGTCATAGGGGAGTTCTGTCAATAGTTTTTTGCGAAGACTCCACACTGTTTTCCAGAGTGGCTGTACCAGTTTACATTCTCACCAACAGTGTAGGAGGGTGCCCGTTTCTCCACATCCTCACCAGCATCTATAGTCTCTTGATTTGTTCATTTAGCCACTGAGATGGTATCTCAGTGTGATTTTGATTTGTATTTCCCTGATGATGAGTGATGCTAAGCATCATTTCATGTGCCTGTTGGCCATCTGGATGTCCTCTTTGGAGAAGTGTCTATTCAGGTCTTCTGCCCATATCTTCACTGGATTACTCATTTTTTGTGTATGGAGTTTAGTGAGCTCCTTGTATATTTTAGATACTAGCCCTTTATCTGATGTGCCATTTGCCACTATCTTTTCCCACTCTGTCGGTTGCCTGTTAGTTTTTTTTATTGTTTCCTTTGCAGTGCAGAAGCTTTTTATCTTGATGAGGTTGCAGTAGTTCATTTTTGTTCTTGATTCCCTTGCCTCTAGGGATGTGTCAAGGAAGAAATTGCTGCAGTTGAGGTCAAGGAGGCTTTTTCCTGCTTTCTCTTCTAGGATTTTGATGGTTTCCTGTCTCACATTCAGATCCTTTTATCCATTTTGAGTTTATTTTTGTGTGTGGTGTAAGAAAGTGGTCTAGTTTTATTCTTCTACGTGTTGCTGTCCAGCTCTTCCAACACCACCTTTTGAAGAGGCTGTCTTTTTTCCATTGGATACTCTTTCTTGCTTTGTCAAAGATTAATTGGCCATATACTTGTGGGTCTAGTTCTGGGTTCTCTATTCTATTCCATTGGTCCATGTGTCTGTTTTTGTGCCAATACCATAGTGTCTTGATGATGACAGCTTTGTAGTAGAGGGTAAAGTCTGGGATTGTGATGCCTCCTGTTTTGGTTTTCTTCTTCAATATTACTTTGGCTATTCAGGGTTTTTTGTGGTTCCATATGAATTTTATGATAGTTTGTTCTAACTTTGAGAAGAATGCTGGTGCAACTTTGGTGGGGATTGCATTGAATATGTAAATTGCTTTGGGTAATAATGACATTTTAACAATGTTTATTCTTCCGTTCCATGAGCATGGAATGTTTTTTCATTTCTTTGTGTCTTCTTCAATTTCCTTCATAAACCTTCTATAGTTTTCAGAAGATGTGGTATATATATACACAATGGAGTACTATATGGCAATGAGGAAGAATGAAATACGGCCATTTGTAGCAAAGTGGATAGACCTCGAGGGTGTCATGCTAAGTGAAATAAGTCAGGCAGAGAAGGATAGATACCATATGTTTGCACTCATAGGTCTAACAGGAGAAACCTAACAGAGGCCCATAGGGAGGGGAAGGAGAAAAGAGAACTGGGGAGAGTGAAGGACACAAATCATGAAAGACTATTGAATACTGAAAATGAACCATGGACTGAAAGGGGAGGGGGAGGGAGGGAAGGGGGTGATGGTCATGGTGGGGGCACTTGTGGGGAGAAGCACTGGGTGTTATATGGAAACCAATTTGAAAATAAACTATAAAAAATAATAATAAAAAAATAAAACAAGTCTCAGCAATTTTTAGATTATCGGTATCATGTAGCTTCTGTTCCCTGATCATGATCATATAAAAAAATTTTTAAATGATAGCTTAAAGCAAAACATACAGTTAGAAATTTTAAAAGACACTTGTAAATACTCTGAGTCACAGAAGAATTAATAATCAAAATTAAATAATACATGTTACTAAATGAAAGTGAGTGACAATACCATTCAAAACATAAAAAATATTCCTAGAGTGGTATCTTGATAGAATTTATAGCCCTAAATGCATTTATTAAAACATTAGAAGGACTAAAAACTATTGAGCTAAGCATCTACCTTGAAAATTAGACAAATGAAAATATATCTAAAGAAAGTAGAACAGATAAAAATACATGTAAAAGTAGGAATTAATGAACTATAAGTCAAACATGCAAAAAAAGATCAACAAAGTTGATTCTTTGAAAAGACTAGTAAAATTGATAAACATCTAGGTAGACTGTTCAGAAAATAGAGCACTAAGAGAAATGATAGAGGGAATAGAAATACAGTGTTTTATCAATATGTTCAAATGTTTAGATGTAATTAACACATTCATAGAAAATATAACAGAAATAAGTACCACAGATATGCAAGAATAGGAACATAATGGATGTGATCTTATAACAAAGACGTTGAAGTTCATTATCAGCCTCGGACAGTTTAGGAAGGATTCCGATTTTATACAGGGCTCAAACCATTCTTTGAAGCCAGTATTAACTCAACTAAAACATAATGATATGGAGAAATGTCAGGCCGATGTCATTTATGAACACAGTAGCAAAAAATCCAAAAGAATTACTAATTAGCCAACAACTTGTTAACATATATAGTTATTTATCACAACAATGTTGATTATTTTACAAGAGCTATCATTTTTAAAAACCTGTACATGCAGTTTATCACATTAAACAGCTAAAAGGGGGAAAACATAATTTCATTAAATGTAGACAAAACATTGAATAGGATTAAAGATCATGATAAAAATATTATCAGATGGTAAATGGAAAGAAATCTCCCTTAAAAAGATGAATTTTTTTAAGTGACAGTGCATCACACTTAATGGTTAAACATTAAAAGCATTTTCCAGGGACACCTGGGTGGCTTAATCGGTTGAGCATCCCACTTCGGCTCAGGTCATGATCTCACAGTTTGTGGGTTCGAGCCCCATGTTGGGCTCTGTGTTGACCACTAGCTCAGAGCCTGGAGCCTGCTTCAGATTCTGTGTCTCTTTCTCTCTCTGCCCTTCCCCTGTTCATGCTCTGTCTCTCTCTATCTCTCAAAATAAATAAATGTAAAAAAATAATTTTTAAGCATTTTCCATAAAATCAGTAGACATAGAGGAGACCCTGATCAACAATTTAGTTTAACATTGAGCAGTAGGTCAGATCAACTGCATTAAGACAATAAAGAAGGTATAAAGAGGTACAAACTAGAAAGGAAGAAACAAACTAACATTATTCATAAATAAAAATGTACACTTGGGAAAACTAAAAATATCAATGGATTTATTTGTTACCAATAACAGAGTTTAACAAGGTTCTGGATATAATATCAGCATTAAAAAAGTCACTTGTATCTCTGTACAAACCAGCCCAGGGTGTTAGAATATGTTATGTTTCAAAGCAAGCTGTTTATGAATAACTCTAACAAATATGTGAAAAACCTTTACCAAGAAAATTATAAAGTTTCTTGAAAAATATCTTAAAACATCTAAATGGACAGATTTGTCATGACGGTAAATAAGATACGTGCATATTATAAGTCTGTGAATTTTCTGCCCATTTATCTCTTGATTCAAAGTAATTCAGGTTAAAGTCCTAGCTGGGTTTTCTTCTTTTTCTTTTTAACCAAGGTGAAATTCACTAGCGTCACATGAAGGGGGGTGTCGCGGTGCTCGGTGCATTTACAGTGTTGTAGGACCCTCCATCTGTCTGGTTGCAGAGCATGGTCGTCATCCCCACAGGAAGCCCAGCGAGCAGCCACCATCCTGTCCTGTCTTCCACGGCCCCTGGGTTCTGTGGGAACCACCAGCTTGGGTTCCGTCCCTGTGGACTTGCCTTTTCTAAAAACCAAGTTAAGAGGGGAAAAAAAATCAAATTGGATTCTACACTATATCATTAACAAAAATTAATTCCAGGTCATCTAAGAACTAAACCATACTGACTGGCTGGCTCAGTCAGTAGAGTGTGGGACACTAGGTCTCAGGGTTATGGATTCAAGCCCCACAGCGTGTGTGGAGCTTACTTAAAAAATAAAAATTAAAAATTAAGTAAATAAATTGCAATAGTAAAGATTTAAAGTCTTTTCTTAGAAAGTAGAAGAAAATATTTTTATCATTTCAGGCCAATAAACCATGAAGGAAATGTTAAATTCACCTAAAAAAATAAAGTTAAGACTGTCTCTTTATTAAAACTGCCACTAAAAGTGGAATTTGCGTTACTACAATTGTTAAAAGATCATTTTCCTAAGCATTTTCTACCAGTTAGTAAAACACACCAAAAAAATCCAATAAGAAAATGGGCAAAAAATATAAACAGTTGTTTTTTTAAGAGAGAGAGTGCATTAGCAGGGGATCGGGCAGAGAGAGAGAGAGAGAGAGAGAGAGAGAAAGAGAGGGAGTCTTAAGCAAACTCCATGCTCATTGCGGAGCCCAACATAGAACTCGATCCCACAGCCCTGAGATCATGGCCTGAGCCAAAATCAAGAGTCATACACTCAACCAACTGAGCCACCCAGGCGCCCCAAACAGATTTTTTTTAAATAAGGAAAGATCAATGGAGAAACATAGAATGGCAAACAATCTTGTAAGTCATCCACGAAGCATGACCAAAACCACAAAGAAGTCCTATTTGCCACTCACCAGTGGGCACAAGGTAACAATATCAAAGGTTATCAAGGACTTTGAAGTTTTGCATCCTGCTGGTAGGATTCTGCATTCTTACAAATGCTTGGGAATAGAAAACATTTGTGAAATGCACAAACCAGATGGCCCAACAACTTCTCTACAGGAACATGCTCGAAACCCTTAGGCATTTTCACACAGCATGTGAAAACAGCAAAAAGCTAGACACAGCCCAATGTTCGTTAATATTAGAATTAATGAAGTGTGATATACTCAAAGGGCAATGTACCATACTAACAATGATAAAAGATAAACTAGACACGAGTCTCCTTATTGTATTCCTATTCCTTATACTTATGTCAACTTATATTTGTGTAAAATATTTTAACCTTAAAAAATTTTTCAATTGGACCCCCCATTACTTCAAAACTAAAGTACAAACACCATGAAAGCACCCAAAACCATTTCTCCAACCGTACATTCTGCTTCTCTCCACTGCCCCCACCAGCCTAACCAATAATCCCGTAGTTGCAGGAAAAAGGCAGGTGTTTTCTGGCTTCATGCGTTGGCCCAGCCATTCAGGAGATGCTGAAATGCTCCTGTCCTCATCCGGGTTTTCTGGATCCTACCTACCCGTCCATCAGAGCTGCAGTCAGACCTCCCCATGGAGACCCTCCAGTCCACCTTGATCCTTGGGAATTGTTTCCTGCTCCGGAATCCTGCAGGACCCATTGCCTGAACCCCTCCTATGATATCCAATGTGTATTTTTTCCTTTTTATTATGTGTCCCCTAATAGATATCAGGGCATAACACTTATAATTGTAAATTATGGGACATAAACATTTTTCCACTAACTCAGAAACTTAGACTGGGAATAAGATTGTCACTCCTATTCCCTAAATTTTCTCTCTGGCACTAAAAAGGTGCTTATTGAATAGGTACCATGCCATTTCAGTTGCAAAACAATACTTTGCTACTAATTTTAAAAGTTACCTTCCTCTTTTAAATATAAAACAAGCCGAGGGCATCCATTATCTATCTGTCAATAAAAGTCAAGGCACAAGATATCAGCTACTCCCATATAAATGATGGGCTGGGGTAAGATATATTTTAACAAGTAGATACAGTTTTAAATGGAAAATAAAAATAAAAGGTGCAGCCAGTACTCAAACAAATTATTATCCTTGACATCCAAATTAATTCCTTCTTTATGTGTTCTATAAAGAGGAAAAAATATTTTAAATAATTGGTCAGGGCTTTTCTAGTAAAAAAGACTAGGAAAGTGTATTATTAAATCCTACAAATAGCATGTGGTTGCATCTGATCACTTGGTGCTACTAATCACATTTGTTCCTGGGGCCGTGGTCCAAAGGAGTTAGCCAGAGTGATTGAGGGGCCACAAACACCATGACCTCTGTGGAAACTGAGGCCAAGTTAACATAGAGGTGTTGGCCTAGTCTGTTCTCTTTAATACTGCTCAGAATAATGAACTCCCGTCTGATCTGTCACTTCACTTCCATTCAAATTAATAAAATCTAATTCATTTTAATGGGATTCAAAGTGATTTGATTCAGTTCAATCAAATTCTGCTCAGTGGAATCAGTCCTTGATTGAAATCTATTAAGTTCAGTTCAATAAAATAAATTTAAATATTATTCAGTGAAATTAATTTTTAATTAACTAACATTTCAGTTCAGGTCCATTTTGATCTGAACTTCAGGTCTCTATTTCTATATTTGGTCCCTATTCAAATTAATAACATATAGAAGAATCCAACGTAATCCTGAAAGATGCACCATGAGGCTAATCAACTACATTCATTTCTATTCATCCCTAATTAAATGAGTTTAGTGACATTCAATCACAGAGAGATAAATGCTCACCTTTATCTAGCATATTGAATGTTTTTATTAAAACTTCAAAATTATAAGTTTTCCCAACTTCACAACACTATGTGCAGCGTGAACTCCATGGGACTTTTGTGGATTCGTTCTTTGTTTGATCTTTGTATTAACATAGGATAACACGGAATCAGAGGGCCGGGAAACAAAAGGGAATATTATTATCCAGTTAATAAGCTGACTTTTACAAAACCTATAGGCAGCCTGAGTTGATAGGCCGTTGTGTCTGTGAGAATGCCAAGATGTCTGATGCTCAACTTCATTTTTAAGGTTCTGACTCTGAATGTAAAATACAGTCCTTAGGATTCAGGATCACAGTTGTGAAACTGAAAAAGCTCTGGACTGCTGTGAAATAAGCTTTACATCCAGAATCAGCTTGAGAAGGCGGTAGCCACTGTGGAAGGGAGAGTCCTTCCTATCAAATAATACTCTATGTACTGAATGTTGTCGCTTAGAGAGGTGACAAACAGCGAATAAGAACAGAGTGAAAAAGAAAGGTTACAATGACTACATTATTCTGAAAAAAAAAATTACTAGGAATTTTAAATGGAGATGTTGCTGCAGGAAACACTTTCCATGCCTTCCCTGGAAAATGAAGTCCTAGACTGGTGTTCCAATGACAGCTGGGCACGGAGCCTCTCAGGATTCTTTGAACTAACGCACACCGTCATGCTCTCAGGTCGGGGTATGGGAGACGCATGTGATGATAAGGATCATCGGGACACTAGTGACCGAGCCCTGAGATCTTCCTCTGGGAGTCTTCTCGTATAGATCTTATTTTGTGCTCCGGGGAACCTAGAGGGTCAACAAGAGCCCCAGGTGGATCTTCTCTTAGGTAAATTGGAAATCCTTCTCTGTACTAATGTCCTGCCAGCGCGAAAAAACGCGGAAGCAGTCCCTCTATGACTTGGCCTCCCAGCCCTCATCTTTCCATGAGGATGCTGAGACCTGGGCTGCCATGGTCTAGCTCTTAGAAGCCACTGCATGGGGACAGACTCTACATGTTGAAGAAGAGAGGCTGGCTCTGTTTAGGCCAGAGAACTCTAGGACCGGGAAGCCTGTGCCCTCTTCCAGGTCCTGGGGGCAAGGGCAGTCAGCACTAGCTTTGCGGCTTTGCAACCCTTGGGTTGTGTACATCTCATACTGAAGGAAAAGGGGGATCTGGCCTGTTCGATCTTCCAAATCACCGCGGTCAAGTTACCTAGAGGGCTCTGTAGTGGCCACAGCACCTCTGAATTTCCTCTTTGCTCCAGCCCAGCCCACAGCTCACTGTAAGGTTTTACCTTCCTTCTTCTCTAGGTCATTTGCATTGCAGGGAGGATTCTTGCAGGCACCAACTGCTCTGTGCACACAGTCTAGAATTGCACCAATTAAAGATATCTTTATTTAGTAGGCATATTCTCGCTCTTTGCACCATCGTGTGGAGCGCTGTAATCAGATCAGAGTGGTCAGCTCAGACTGACCAGTGAGGTGGATGGAAGAAGAAGCGGTGGCTGTTTGGTAAAGACAGCAGGGAGGAGAAAATGGGAGACTTTTCAGAGCGAGAGTCACTTCTTTAGAAATCGGATCCTGCACTGCAGGGGACTTCAAACAGCCAGGATGCTGCCAGACAGAGGGAGCAGGGGGCGGCCAGCAGGGGGCGTGGAGCGGAGCACCGCAGGCGGGTGTCTGCGCGGTTGTACCTGCTCTAGTTCCTTGCTGAAAAGCCCCCTGTGATTCTCTAACAGAATTTGCAGATAAATAGATCGCAGTAGGTAAAATAAAACGCTTTTGCCAGGCTAAAAATACGCTTTTAAGTTTTCATTTTGGAGACAATGAAGCCTCGCGGTATTGTTTTTAATATCCTCTAGAAGTGGATGAAATGGAACTAATTAAATGTCCCAGTGACCCTGGTGGGTCTTACCTTAAGAGTGTGCCAGGATAATATTTACTTAAGCCGACCGTTAAGGTACTTTGTGGAGCCCAGACGATTCAAAGAACACATTTCGAGAATCGCACAAATGTATCACATTTCGTCAAGAGGTCCCCTGGCACTGGCCCTTGGGTTTCTGAAACAACTTGCTAGGAAGAAAATTAGAGAGATCTCTTGGTTCCTTCAGGGCCTTTTTCGCTTCTTCTTTCCCCAGTTAGTCATCCAAACAATAATAAACCCTTCCGCATAACGGAAGGATCTCCAGTACAAACAGTGTAGTGATTCTATTTAATTCAATCTGAATCCGGTTGTTCTAACACGACGTCCCTTACTTTGATAACTTAGCTTCTAGTTAACTTTGAATATGGGTTCATCATTAGTAATCCTGTTCCAGTAGCTACCTACTGAATCCAGTTAACAAAAATCTTTTCTATTTCGAGATTAGAGGCGTTCTTGAACTCTTGGCACTGGATAACTAAAGTATTTCTCTTCCAACCACTTCTTATTCTTGTCTTTTTAAAGTCTTTCCATTTACATCATCTTTAACTGCTTTTCCCCCAGAGCCAATTAACAGGTAAATAATTACTGACGAAGCAAAAAGGAGCACCTTATTAGCATAACACTAGAATAAGGCAATTCTTTGTTCAATGAAAATTGAACCATTTTCTTGTTGAATATAAAATAGATGCCAAACTAATAATTTATTATACTTACAGTGATTTGACTGAACCAAATGTGCCAATGCCAATAGCAAAGGGTACAATTTGCTTTTTCCCTGGAATGTGTGGTTCTTACTGGCATTCTGCTGCCCTTGGCACACGTGGAAACAGCTAAGTTTAAAGCCTTTTGTACTGTGCTTAATTTATTTTCCTCGGAAGGACAACGAAATAACATCAATTTTGCTCCACCTTAACTGGGAAACAGTAGCCATCTAAGGCCATCCGTAGCTTGAAACAGAGGTGAGGTTTGGGGGGAATTGGACTACCCGTACCTGGTCACTAGGGTGTCATTTGTCACTGACTAGAGGAAGTGTCACTGCAGATCATTCCCCTGGATCCCACCCTGGTTTCTACTAAGAGTCCTTCCATCCAGGAATGGAGGGTCAGCCCTGTGAGATTCGTTCAGAGCCTGGATTCCACACAGACCTTAGCCTTTCACTGGAAAGCCCACTTCCCAAACAACTTGCCGATGACGCTTCCTCTCCCGGGGCTTCTCCCCACTCCCTGCCTTCAGAAATCAGTAGGCTTTCTTTTCTATCTCCCCTACCACACATTTCTCAGAATCTCCTGCTCAAGGAGAGGCTGATAATTATCTTGCTCTTTTTACTGACAGTGTTCTGATTTTTTTTGAAGAATACTGAGCCACATTTGACTTCTCTCATTCGTGCATTTTATCATCACTGTCTATAATGAAAATATAACAGCATTAGGTTGTTCTACTAGTTACTGGAAGAAATTATGTGAAATTGAGCTGAGGTTTTAAATATATACTCTTCCAGGGGCTATTTGAATTGAATGACAGGGATGGCAAAGGAATTTCCTGCCAGACAGCCCATTAACCCCAGTTCTATAGGTATCGGGTTTGTTTCCTCTCCTCTGTCACATGTGTGGGCACCTCCTTGTCCCCAAAACAATGATAATAACCAAAAATTCCTTTGATGGAAAGAATTTAGCATTAGGTCACCTTGAAGAGACGCAGTGTGGTAAATAAATGTGATAACCAGTCTAGGTCATGCATCTACATTTTGGGGATCAAGTGGTGACCTGGAAGGCTCCAGGGGCATTTGCAAGGTCAGCATCGTACTGTCCACCTTTGCCCCCTTCCTGTAATGTGGCCTCAAGATGGAATCAACAGAGCCCTTGTTCAGCTTACTGGCCAGATGGTCTGGCTCAGATTTTATAATTTCCATAAATGGAATTTTCAAGCCTTGGTTTTTGAAACTCTTGACTGGATCACAATCTGAGTTTATTATTGGTCATGGTTCCAACATAGGGAAGCATCTGAATGTCAATGCTTTACTCTTCACTCTGATGGAAAGAGAAGGGAGAAGCAAAGACAAAAACAAACAAAGCCACCTTGAATGGCTCCCTGCATGCTGGGACATGGCTCAGATGGGCAAATGATAGAGTTTCAGAGTGGACCCTTGTCTCAGAGACCTGGCCTCTCTGGATACTGGAATCTCTCTCTCTACTCTACCAAATGAAGTCAAATACATTTTTTTAAATTCAGGTGCCATAAATGATCTTGCAAAGGGAAAGATCATAACTTTTCCAAATTAAGTCAACACACCTGAAAAATCTAGAAATTTGCATGAATTAGAATATTTGTCTAACTCTCTTCCAAGTTCAGAGCATTTGCTTATTTATTACATCAAGCCTGAAGCTCCCAGGAGAGCTTCATTACTTTAAATTGCCCACCATCCAAAATCCCATTTACAATTGCACCAAAAAGATCAATATACCTAGCAACAAATCTAACCAAGGAGTTGAAAGACTTACACTCTAAAACTGTAAGACATTAATAAATGAGTCATTGAAGATAACTCAAACAAAGGGAAAGACATCCCATGCTCATGGATTAGAAGAACTAATGTTCAAACTACCCAAAACAATCTCCAGATTCAGTGCCATCACCTATCAAAAAACCAGTAGCATTTTTCTCCAGACTAGAACAAATAATCTTAGAGTTTGTGTGGAACCACCAAAGACCCAGATAGTGAAAGCAATCTTGAGAAAGAACAAAACTGGAGGTGTCACAATCCCAAGTTTTAAGATACCTTATAAAGGTAATCAAGACAGTGTGGTACTGGCCAAAAAAAGACACATCGATCAATTGAGAAGGATGGAGAACCCAGAAATAAACCCACACTTACATGGTTAATTAATTTACCACAAAGAAGGCAAGAATATACAATGGGGAAAAGACAGCCTCTTTAATAAAAGGTTTTGGGGAAATTGGACAGCTATATGCAAAAGAATGAAGCTGGATGACTTTCTAACATCAAACAAAATAAACTCAAAATGAATTAAAGACCTAAATGTGAGACCAGCTATATGCAAAAGAATGAAGCTGGATGACTTTCTAACACCAAACAAAATAAACTCAAAATGAATTAAAGACCTAAATGTGAGACCTGAGACCTGAAACCATAAAACTAGTAAAAGAAGACATAGCCATTAATCTCTTAGCATCAGCTTTAGCAACGTATTTGTGAACAGATCTCTTCAGGAAAGGGAAATAAAAGTAAAAATAAACTATTGGGACTACACCAAAATAAAAAACTTTTGCAAAGGATAGAAAACCATCAACAAAATGAAAAACCAACCTACTGACTGGGAGAAGATATTTACAGATGATATATCCAATAAAGGGTTAATATCCAAAAAATGTAAAGAAATTAAACAACTGAACACCAAAAAAGTAATAATAATAATCTGATAAAAATGGGCAGAGGATGTGAATAAGATATTTTTTGGAAGAAGACATCCAGACAGCCAACAAACGTAAAGAGAAGCTCAACATCGCTCATCACCAGGGAAATGCAAATCGAAACCACAAGGAAATATCACCTCATGCCAGTCAAATAGCTGTTATCAAAATGACAGGATATAACTAGTGTTGGCAGGATGTGGAGAAAAGGAAACCCTAATAAGCTCCCGGTGTGGATGTAAATTAGTGTGACCACTGTGGAAAACAGTATGGAAGTTCCTTAAAAAATTTAAAATGATCCAGTAATTCTACTACTGGGTATTTATGCAAAGAATACAAAAACACTAACTTGAAAAAATACATGCAGCCCTCTGTTTATTGCAGCATTATTTACAATAGCCACGATATGGAAGCAGCCCAAGGGTCCATTTATAGATGAATGGCTAAAGAAGATGGTGTGTGTGTGTGTGTGTGTGTGTGTGTGTGTGATGGACTTGTGTGTGTGATGGACTATTGCTCAGCCATAAAAGGAGTGAGATTTTGCCATTTACATCAACATAGACAGACCTAAAGGGTATTATGCTAAATGAAATAAGTCAGAGAAAGACAAATACCGTATGATTTCACTTAGGTGTGGATTCTTAAAAAAACAAATGAACCAACAAAAGGCCAGACTCATAAATACAAGGAGCAAACTGATGGCTGTAAGAAGGAAGGGGGGTGAAAGATGGGTGAAATGGGTGAAGGAGATTAAGAGGTACAGACTTCCAGTCATAAAATAAATAAGTCATGGGGATGAAAAGTGCAGCTTTTGGGGAAGCTAGTTGATAATACTCTAACAGCATGTCGGGTGACAGATGAGGACTGCACTTACAATGATGAGCATTGAGTAATGTATAGAAGTACGGAATCACTAGGTTGTATGCCTGAAACTAATATAATGTTATATGCCAACTATACTTCAATAATAAAATAAAAATAAATAATCTACCTTAAAAATAAAAACTAAGACAAAACTGAAGCAGTTTTTATGCCATTCCAGTATGGCTCTTGCCTCATTTTTATTTCTGAGCTCTCACACAGGAATTGGGCAGGTGCATACCCAATGTCCTGAATGGATGGATGAGTTATTATAATAGAATTCTAGCCATATACCTGAAGACTTTAACTGCCTGGCCTTCTAGGCTTCGGGCTGACAGCGCCCTCATTAGGTTCCATTCCCTCCCAGCTTCCAGCAAGAGAAGCTGTCATCTCCCATTTCATCCCCTCCCCTGTCTGTCTGCCTGACTTCTTGCTGTCATTCACCTGACACTCTCCTTGAAAAATCTCCTGTGAGCATCTAGCTGTCAAATTAAAAGAGAAAGTTAAGATTCTCATCTTCATGGACTTCACTCTGAAATCTGACAGTTCAGACCATGCTGCCTTTGGGAAGTTCTTTGATATTTTTCCCTTCACCCTCTCTGACTGCTCCCTTTCCTGACTTCCACCATGGCCATCTGCCTCTTTCTCTTCTCCAAATGCTCTTATAATCTAACAGGTTCCAATGGCATCTCTCCTGCTACCAGTATTTTCTCATTTACCCTCATGCTTCCTAAAATGGGATTTGCAGTCCAAGAATGCTCCTAAGATCCAGACTTATGTATCACATCCTTCACCCTTTCTTCAGCACATTCTCTAAACGTCTTATCTTCCTCCCCCCATTATCATTATCTTGGTGAAACACATCACCCAAACCAAAAGCCTGAGATTATTCAACACCTTCTTCCTATCTTCTCCACCACCCTAATCCCAACAATCCTACACCAATTATACTTTGCCAATCTCCTTCTATTTTCAGTTCCTCTCCATTTCCACTATTATTTTATTGTCTCTTCTGTATTAACCTAGGAGCATCACATCTGGCCTCCCTGACTTCATTCCCTGGAAGTCTTTCATCTTACTTTGATCTTTGAAATACAAATTTGATCATGATAATTCCCTGCTTAAAATCCTTTAATTGGTTCGCATTACTTACAGGATGAAGTTCAACCTCTTTAAGTTGGGAGGAAATAAACGCTGAAAAGCCAGAATAAGCCAGTGCAAAGCAACTTCTTATTTGGACAAAGATTTTTTGTGAAATGCCTGCATCTGCTATTACTACCTACCCCTGCTCCCCTTTCAAACATACCTCTTCAGACTTAGTCTACCTTATTCTATCTAAATACTCCTATATATTCTTTCCATGTGGAACTTTACCTCTCTGTTGTTTTGCATTCTGCTCCTTCTTCTTACAAGTCTTTACCTCTCTTACATCCTTATTCACCGTTCAGCCTTCAACACATAGCTCGAATACTTTACCTCTTCCAGGAAACTTTTCTTCATAACCTCTTTTCCTTCACTCAGGTTCTCATGTGTCATAAATCTTATTAAACTCAATCTGTGTCTTTTTCCTCCATCGTTCTGCTAAGTTTCTTAGAATGTTTGACACACAATGGAAACTCAAGCACTGTTTGATGATTGGATGAACAAACAAATACGTGAGTGAATATTAGGCCATTATTTGGAATGAAGGAAAGTGTATTGTGTAAGAGCATTGTACAGTATCTTGTGAGATACAATGTCACACTTCTGGTCTGGGAGCAAATCTGTGGTGTGATTGAAAGAATCACTTTGCCTCTCTAGACCTCAGTTTCCTTACCTGTAAAATAAGGAGATCACATTAAGAAGCAATGAAGGTCATTTAGCTCTGATAGTCTATAAACCCCCAGATTCTCACTTCATGGAAAAGCACGGCTGGTCATGAGCTTCAGTGTCATTTTACAGAATCAGCACTGTAATTTACAGAATCAGTGCACATCTATATGCCTTCATCATGGGTGTCCTCACCTGGCTAGAGTGGCTACTAAGTAGACACCTAAGTTACCAAAGCTTGAATGTCAAAGTTTCTTCCAGGGAAAGAGGTGTATATTCTGGTGGGAAATTTTGAGCTTACCATTGCTGGTCATAATTTTTAATTAAATATTACTTTTATTGAAATGCATTTACTTTTAAGAGGGTAAAGTGATGGTCAGTCTACCGGCTAGCAATGGTGTCTCTGGGGGGCAGTTTGTATGTGTAGCGTCAAAGTGGTCATGCCTCACCTACCTGACTGTGCCTTCTCCTTTTCTCGTAGATGGAAGTCCTTACACCTGGTGGGTTGGCAAGGCCAATGAGAAGCACTACTACTGGGGGGGCTCCGGGCCCGGGATCCAGAAGTGCGCCTGCGGCATCGAGCGAAACTGCACAGACCCCAAATACTACTGTAACTGCGATGCGGATTACAAGCAGTGGTGAGTGCACGCTCCCCTCCCCGTGCGCCTTGAGGTCAGAGTAATTAGGTAGAAGAGGCCATTTGAAAATTGCTGAAATAATAAGCAAACAGGTGAGCAGTATCTGGGAGCTAACCCAGTTGACAAATGTCAGAACTGTACTGAAAAATATGAAAGCAGAAAGAGGTCAGTGTTACAAGCGTGTGCATTTAGAAATAAACAGGCACATAATTGATGTGTTCCCGTTTTATTCAGAGAGAAGAATAATGAGCCATGTAGAAGATGGTGATTTACATTATGAAATGTGCTTTGTAACAATGGAGGGAATGGCCATGGGCAGGGAGCCCCTGTGCAGGCATGTGAGAGCTTCGGGGATAAATGGCCTTCTTCCACCTTTTGCAGTGTTTGCTGCATGAGAAAAAAAAGAGGAGGGGGAAGGGAAAAGAGAAAGTGGTTCTTTGCTCTGTCTTGAGCAACAGTGCTTGCCCATCTACTTTTTCTTCCTGCCTTGAACTGTTTATAACTCGGCCCTGGCCAGCAGGGTGGAAAATCCCTTGGGTTCTTTTCCTGAGGGAGGGAGAGAAAAACAGGGCAGGAGGGAGAGACGCGGAGAGTGAAGACAGCACACACTGTTTCCGATCAAGCCTCTGTCTCCTTTATTTTTCTTCTTCTCTCTCTCTCTTTTTTCATCCCAGAAAACACTGTCTCTTAAATAGCGATTTGGGGCCTGGGACTGACCCGGGTCGGTTGTCAGGTAAACAGAGTCAAATGCATATCAGAAGAAGCGCCCAGACTTGCCTCAGCAATGCTGGGGAGGGGGAGCTGGCGCTGAATAATCCAAAATGCAGTTTTGATCTTTTGTGCACCTTGGCCACTCTACGTCTGGCCCAGCATGACTGACGCCAAAATCTTGGACCAGGAAATGGCAATCTCCAGCCTCCAGATGCAAATCTTGTTTACTGGTTCACTCCCTGGAGAGTGATAATCCTTGCCTGAGGCAGCCAGAAAACTTGGCGGCTTCCGACACTCAGATACAGATAAAGTTCAGGAAGGATCCATCTTGGGCTTCTCTCATCCCCCTCCTAGCTTTTGCTCTGCTTCACAGTGAATGGCTGGGTCCACGTCAGTAACAGATAAAGATAAAATCAGCTGTCATCCTCTGTGCAAAAAAGAGGCCCCAGAACTGTAGGTGGAAGTCTGTAAACCCAAGTACGGCTCACACATCACACACCTGCTTCGCACAATTTCCGAAGCAGGGAGGACCCTACGTGCGCCTCTCCTGCCCCTGGCCAGCAGCACAGGGCAGGGCTCCGAATGTCATCAAGAGCAACCACAGTTTACTTCAGTCTGCCTCTGGTTCACACTATTTAGAAAAACAATTTACAAGGCAAGTTCATTCTACCAGTTAACTAAAGACGAATTCTAAATGTAAAGTTATATGATTTACACACAGGGCATCTACCTATTTTCCAAATGTTCTCTTAGCAAATGAAACGCATCACCAAGGCTGTATATTTCAGTGCTTAAGAATTGCATGTGCACATGCACCTGTGCGTGTGTGCAAGTAGCTACCATTATTTTTTATTTGTGGCTTATTGTAAAGAAAAAAATCACAGTATTTGAGTTTTAAGTGTATTTGTTCAAAAGCTATCTCTACACACACATTCACACACTCTACAAAGATTGGGAGTCAGGAGAATGGAAGCCAAAGACAGGTCTCTGAAGTTAACTTCTCATTCATTAAGTGAGTCTACTTATTAAGTCAAGAATATTGATTGAACTCTTATGGACCAGGTGCTGGGGATAAAACACAGAATGACAAGAACAAGAATCCTTCCCTTGACTTATGTTTTGTTGTCACTTGTTACTAGTGTGTGTCCTTAAGCAAGTTCCATACACAGATTTATGGGTCAGTTCAACATTGACTCCCAGGCCCCTCAAAGAAAATTTAAGTCTAACTGAGGGAGTAGAGGGAGTGGTTAGTAAGGTCCTCACAGGAAGAAGGATGCTTGAGAGAGAAGTGAGAGTTTGCTGGGCACACTTGTCCTTGCAAGGTCGCATTGGAGGAGAAGCAGTTTGAGGAAGCATGAGCACAGTAGATTTGGAATGCCGTGTGAAGAGGAGCCATGGTAAAGCTAAGGCTGTGGGCAGGACGACCCTGGCACTTCCGTTCTTTCGGGGCGTGGTGGGAGTTTGGATTTGCCAGAGATGAGCCCTGTGATGGAAGTCTTGATGGAGGAGGGGGGACTATGGGGGGAATGGCACAACAGTCCGTGAAAGGCATCATGGGCTTAAGGTGCATGAAGGCACAGCCATAAAGAAGGAAGAATTTGTATGAGATGTGGGAAGTGGGGTCCATAGGATTTGATGGTTAGGCCTCTATGAGGAGTTAAAGGAGGAATCTGGGTTCACTCCCCCTTGGGCACCTGGAAATGGAGTAGAAGCAAGGCCATGCCTCAGGCTAAGGCATAAAGCTTTGAGCAAGTAGATGATGAGTTCAGCTTGGAAAGCAGTTAGAGGTCCCGCTATTGCATCATGTCTAAATCCAGACGGGCACCGTTAATGGAATGGCCGGTAAGAAATAGAGATTTCAGAGAAATGTATTTGCATCTGAAGTCATTTCCAAGAACATACTCGAATTCAGATCACAGATGAGCAGACTCATTGCAGACAGACCTATTCGACGGCACTCACAGACACACCGCTCTGGCAAGACTTGATTGGATCGTAACTGTTCACAGTTTCTCGGGGCCCCAGACACAGCCGGTGTGGGGGGCAGCTAAGACACCCTCACCCCTTTGCTTCTGTAAAATTGGTCTAATATCCCCTAATAGAGGCACTATATTTTGAGCAAATGGAAACGTTTAATGAGTATGTTTGCAGTAAATAGCTATTAAAATGATCTTCCCTATTTAGCACAAGAAAGAAAGCTTTTGGTGCTTTCTTGCTGGTCTTTGAATTCGCCAGCACCTGGCAAAGGCCTTGCTATGTGGATGCTTTACAAATAGTGTAGACTTGACACCTTTGAGGGAGGCTTTCAACCACTCGGAAACACAGATTTGTTGTCTGAGTAATAAAAATAAATCTTGATTGGCAGACTTCTGTGTGAGTAAATGGAATATAGGATATGAAAACAATTCTGTAAATTGTGTAATATGGGATGCGTAGCTATTTGCCATTCTTAATTATATAATTCTTAGTGCAAGTCTTCATGATTCCAAATGAATCTTTAGAAATGACAACAGCCTGTGGAAAGTGAGTTCCTTCCTGCCCGGGACCTGCTGGGCAGCAGACCTCAAGGTGAAGGTGAATTCTATAGCACCCCCCGGCAGCGTTAGGATAGCCTTAGCTGGAGAGACTTGCATCCGGTGTCGTCAGAAAAGAAGGGTCAGGTCCCTGCACGCCATCCACCCTCCGGCAGAGAACCTTGAGCCAGGCTGGTGAGCCGAATACAGCTCGCTTCCCATAGGGCAAGAACGAGAGCAACTCCGTCAGTGGTGACAGGTCAGACACTTAGGGCACCAGGGCGGGCTGGGTGAAGGGGCCAGCTGTTACCAGGCATTGTCTGGGGCTCCTGTTTTCACCCAGAGCAGGAAGGACCCACGGCCCCAACAGGATGCAGACTTTGGGTGCCATCCCCCTGACTAGAAGGGGGCGCGCTTCCCAGCGGGTTCACTGCCCAGGCAACCCAGGGGGGTGTGCTCCCAAGTCACCAGGACCCAGATCTTTTTGTCCTACCAGAGAAGTGCGAAGAGATTCAGGAAAAAGAAAGTCTAGTGCGTAAATCCAAGTGAAATTCACATCTGTGAAACCACACTTAACTGTGATATAAAAAGTAACATTAAAGGGTCTGTTGAATCTCGCACTTTCAGACTCTGGGTCCAGCTCTTTTCTCAGTCACTGTGAATCACTTGATTTAAATGGACTGGCACTGGGGCGCCTGGAGGGCTTAGTGGGTTTAGCACTGGACTTCGGCCCAGGTCATGGTCTCATGGTTCACCAGTTCGGGGCCCCGTGAAGGATTCTGTGCTGACAGCTCAGAGCCTGGAGCCTGCTTGAGATTCTGTGCTTCCCTCTCTCTCTGCCCTTCCCCTGCTCATGCTCTCTCTCTCTCTCTCTCTCTCTCTCTCTCTCTCTCTCTCAAAAATAAATTAAAACATTTTTTAAAAATTGGCACTGAAATGGGGACAAAGCTCCCCTATGCCGTTTCCTCTGTGTGTGCCCAAAGTCAGGACATTTGGCTTCTCTAAGTTTTCATATCAGCAAAATATAGGCAGATAGCCCTTCCCAGTTCATGTAAAGATAATGCAGCCATGAAAGAATGTTTAAAATTACAGGAGGAAGGGCGCCTGGGTGGCTCATTCGGTTAAGCATCCAACTTCGGCTCAGGTCATAATCTCACAGTTGGTGAGTTGGAGCCCTGTGTTGGGCTCTGTGCTGACAGCTCAGAGCCTGGAGCCTGCTTCAGATTCTGAGTCTCCCTCTTTCTCTGCCCCTTCCCCCACTCATGCTCTCCCTTTCTCTCTCTCTCTCTCTCAAAAATAAACATTTATTTAAAATATTACAGTAGAAAATATTATTTTTACTATTTGAATGTTGAATACAACCCTAGCTAAAATTAACAGTTTCTAAAATATACAGTTGCATAAATTGGAGCCCAGGACAATTAAAATTACCTTCCAAACATTATATTAGAATGAGAAGCAGACAGAAGACTGAGACTCAGATTTCCAAACTTCCAGTCCAATCATAATATCATGATCAAGAAAGACTACTCACATTGTGTTTTTAGCTTTCTAACGATGTATGAATTTCATGTTTAACTAGCCGTATGTGAATTTTACACCACATGTCTTATGTTCTTTTTTCTAGAGGAACTCTAAAACTTAAATTAAGCATTTATTCTTATTTATTTGAGTAAAAGGGAGCCAGGATAAATGAGATTATAGCTCAGGACACAAGTGGGCCTCGAAGCCGAGCTGTGATGGCCTGGGAGAACCATGGCCGTCTCCATGATTGCCTGGCTATCTGTGCTGGGAGAAGTTTTGCACAGTTATTTCTGAGATCGAATGTAATTTAACATTTATGATTTACTATTCACAGCAATAGTAAATACTCCCACCTACCGTGCCAGAATCCTAATTAAGCGAGCCTTGGTCTCAGCTAAGTGCCCACCACTGGGTAATTCCTGGTCTCTTGCAGCCTGACTCAATGAGCTAAATCATCACATCTGAAATTAGCAATTCCAAAAATGGAATTAACAGTGAAGGTGCGACAGTCATCGCTTGGATGCCCTGCTCTCTTCACACTTGTAGAATTTCTGGGTGCGGCCAAGATGAGCCCATACGTGGGGGAGAAATGAGCGAGGTGAGAAGCTATGAACACAGTCTTTGTGTTACAATAGAAAGCAGTTCCCACGTCCGTCTTAGAAAGATCAGGTACATGCTAACTTGTGCGCCATTCCATTGACCCTGAATGGAACTGACTTGTCTTTAGGTCTTTTCTTCTCAGCTAGGAATAATCCATGACCAATTTCTATAGACAGCAGAACCTTTTTAATGTTTTAAAACCAGAAGGTTGACTTAGCATACTACTAATCACCGTTAAGGACTTTGAATGTTTTGAAAAGGAATCATTATATATTTTCTCATTGTTTATAAAGTTTCATCTAGGGGCTCCTGGTGGCTCAGTCGGTCTGATGGCCAACTTCAGCTCAGGTCGTGAGTTCAAGCCCTGCATCAGGCTCTGCACTGACAGCTCAGAGCCTGGAGCCTGCTCCAGATTCTGTGTCTCCCTCTCTCTCTCTGCCCATCCCCCACTTGTGCTCACTCTTTCTCTCTCTCAAAAATAAACATTAAAAAAAAGATTTAAAGTTTCATCTAATCTTTTACAAATATTTTTCAATGAAACAGGACTGCTTTTACACACAGTGAAATGCTTGATTGTGCTTTCTCATATGCCCTGTTGTTCAAATCATGATACTGAATATTTAGGGACGGTAATCAGGTGTCAGACATTGTTTCAAGAGCTTAATGTTTCATGTCATTTAAACATTACAGTGACCCTACAAATAAGGTACTACTTGTTCCTTATTTTGCAAATCAGGAAATTAAGCCCCAGAGAGGTTAAGTTACTTCCCCAAGGTCACATAGTTAACAGGTGGGAGAGCCACAGTTCAAGCCCAGGCAGGCAAACTGCAGACTCATGCTAAGATATTATGCAGCAAGGCATAATGTCTGTGAGATTCTTAACATATGCTCTGTATAGCGTATGGCAAGCAAGTCACCTTATAAGGCCAATTTGCTGGGCCACCTGGGCGACTAAGTCGGTTAAACCTCTGACTTCGGCTTAGGTCATGATACTACAATTCATGGATTCAAGCCCTGCATCAGACTGTGCTGACAACTCGGAGCCTGGAGTCTGCCTCCAGTTCTGTGTCTCTCTGCCCCTCTGCCTCTCTTCTGCTCATGCTCTGTCTCTCTCTCTTTCTCAAAAATAAATAAACATTAAAATAAGGGCAATTTGCTATCAAACCTTTAACACATATTCTTTGACCTTCTTACTATATGGCATTTTACTTTCTTAAATAAATACAAAAAAATGTAAGTCCTTGGTTTTCCATTCTTTATACCAGTCAAGACAAAACAAACCCAAACAGAAATTTCCATCAATAGAATCTTATGTGATTATATTATTAGGTTGTTTAAGGAATACACAAACACTTGCATTGAAAAATGGCCAAAGTAAAAATGCAAGAAGTAGAAGAATATATGATATGAGTCTGTTTTTTAAAAAATGCATATATGGCCATAACCCTCATATATGCAAAGATAAGATTTGGAAACCATACAAGAAAAACTATTTTTTAATGTTTATTTGTTTATTTTGAGAGACAAGAGAGAAAGAATGTGAGTAGGGCAGGGGCAGAAAGAGAGGGAGAGAGCAAGAATCCCAAGCAGGCTCCACACCCAGCACGGAGACCAACGCAGGGGTCAAACTCACGAACCATGAGATCATGACCTGCGTCAAAACGAAGAGTCAGACGCTTTAACTGACTGAACCACCCATGCACCCCACTCTTACTATCTCTTATTAGTAAGAGTTACTTATTACTTTGGGGGTGCCTGGGTTGTTCAGTTGGTTAAGTCAACAACTCTAGATTTTGACTCAGGTCATGATCTCATGGTGGTGAATTGGAGCCTCTTGTTAGGCTCCTTAGTGACAGTGAGGAGGCTGCTTGGGATTCTCTCTCTCCCCGCCTCTCCCTCTGCCCCTCTCACACTCACTTTCTCTCAAAATAAATACATAAACTTAAAAAAAAAAAGAGTTAACACAGTGGACAAAGGATGTGGAGTCTTATGGAAGTCTTGTCTTTATCCTATCAGACATCTTATTTACCCTTTGACTGTTTTGCCATGATTATAGTTAACCTGTTTACTTAAAATTTCTAGAAGTAGTTTACAAATAACAAAACAATATTAAGCCATTCTCTTAAGAAAGCAGAAAGAAGAATAGGTTTCAATAACACCACAAAAGAATCTCTATCCTTGATTCTGCTGCCCCTGGTATTGGACAGTTTCTAGGAAAACTGGAGAACGCTCATCTCCCGTTTAGCATGGTGAAACACAACATCTAGGCCACTAGCCTTTTAACTACATGCAGAATACCGTGTTTTATCTCATTGATCTAAATTCTGTAAAACTCATGTGCTGCCGCTAATCCTTCCGGGACCGGCTTGAGACACCATTCCCTCCTATCTCAAATCTCGGTGGTCTGATTCTTGCCTACTGGAGGATGTGACACTATGAGTAGTTTGGGTATCACTTAGGAGTGACGCTCTCCTGGTTGCTAAACTGAGACGAAAACAATAGTCAATATTCAAATAAATGCGTGTGTCTGTGTGTGTGTCTGTGTGTAGGTAAAATTAAGTATTAAAATGGGTAGTTATCCATGCATTTCTTTTTTTAGAGACATAAATGGAGATGATCTTTCAATCTAATGAAGGCCGTCTTCATTGATGTTAAGCTTTGTTTAAAAGAACAAAGGGGTGTTTGGGTGGCTCAGTTGGTTAAGCGTCTGACTTCGGCTCAGGTCAGATCTCATGTTCATGAGTTCGAGCCCCGCGTCAGGCTCTGTGCTGACAGCTAGCTCAGAGCCTGGAGCCTGCTTCCAGTTCTGTGTCTCCTTCTCTCTCTGCCCCTCTGCCTCTCATGCTCTGTCTCTTTCTGTATCAAAAATAAATAAAACATTAAAAAAAATTTTTTTAAAGAAAAAAGAAAAGAACAAAGAAAGATGAGGCTCCTGAGTGATTTTGTAGGTTGAGCCTGGGTCATGATCTCACTGCTCCTGAGTTCAAGTCCGCATCGGCCTCTGTGCTAATAGCTCAGAGCCTAGAGCCTGCTTCAGATTCTGTCTCTGTCTCTCTGCCCCTCCGCCGCTCATGCTCTCTCTCTCTCTCTCTCTCAAATATAAATAAACATTAAAAAAATTTAAATAAAGAAAGAAAAAGGAAACTTCATTTTAAACCAATTTAGCCCCCTGAGTTTCAGTCTGTTTCAGCGCAGTGCAGATTTCAGACACATTCCATGACCCCCTGGATTTTAGTCCTTCTACTTCTCCTCTGAAGTCTACCGGTCAGATTTCCTGCACCGTGAAGCCGCATCTAAATAGGATATTCCTCGAAAGTCTAGCAGTTAAGCTGGTTTAGAAGTGTAACTGCTTTTCACTCTGTGGGTCAGGGCTAAGAGCTCAAAGCGAGGGGCTGCTCTTTCATTAGGAATTCACCCTGGGATATGAAATAGGAAATATGAGAGAGGCTCGTGGAGGCGGGCGCTGGAGAGTTCCAGATGCCAAGCAGCCCTGCAAGTCGAAAGACCTCTCAGCGATGGGGGTAGGGAAATGTCTCTCCCCGTTCCAAAGGAAGCATATGAATGATATATTCTGTCTTGGGGATATTTTGGTGCCAACCTGCCTGGCACAGGATAGACCCTCCTGTCACCTTATGGATCGTATCATGACAGAAAGGTAATTGGGCACCGGAGAAGATGTCAGCCAAGTGTCAATATGGTTTGACCACTGCCCCTAAATAATATTGATGACAAGAAAGGGAGAGGGATTAATCAGGTGTGAGCCTGACAGACGCTCGGAGCCGCTGCAGGTTCGGGAGAGAGATGCAACCCACCGACAGAATGCTAAATGGCCTCCCGACAGAAAACAGTATTATTTAGCCATCTTGAGAAAAACGGAACGAAGATGCAAGAAGCTTTCTGAGGAAGCTTTCCATCACCTCTCCCCAACACTCTTTAAAGAGAGGGAGATCAGTTCTATTTTCTGGGAGGAAAAAAAAAATGTGTTCTCCCTAAAAATCGATCATGAGTCAAGAAAGGATCAAATTAAAAGCCATGTCATTCTGTTGAAAGCAAAGCGCCGAGCAAGCTGTTTTGAAGCCCTGTGGCAAGTGGGGTCGGGGAGGGGGGGGCACACGTGACACAGCCCATTTGTCCATTAGTTTACCTGTGTCCCTCTGAGAGGTGGCTATAGCTCACTTCTACGCCTGGCCTCGGAGCAGTATTGGAGCAGCCTTCCAAAATAACTCCTAAGCTTGACCCTCCCCCATCCTACAACTTTATAACTGTGATGACCACCACCTGGCTTCATAGAAATTAGAATCACCTAGGAAGCACTAAAAATTACTGATTGTCAGGCCCTCCCTTGGAGTAATCAAACCCAAATCTCTGTGGGACAGGTCTGGCCTTCCTGGAGTCTGCAAACTCCCCAGGATTCTGAGTGTATAGGCAGGGTTGAGAAACCACTGATTTCTGGTTAAGTGGAACTGCGCATAATAAAAAAATAAAGAAAGAAGCCTTAAGCAAAATGAAAGTTTATTTCCCCTTTTATGTAAAAGAAGCCCACACTCCATTCAACAACCTTCTCTGGTGTTCTTAGGGTTTGACCTCACCCTCAGGATCCAAAAGGGCTTCTAGTGTTCCAGCCATCACATTCACATTCCAGGCAGAAGGTAAGGAAGGAGATAAAGAAAGTAGGACTTATCCCTCTGAAAATGGCTTTATATACTACTTCCACTTACAAGTCATTAGCTGGAACTTAGTAACATGACCATAGCTTTTAACAGGGCATGAAAGTATCTCACTAAAAATGAGGGCTGTCTTGCCAAAGACAAGGGGGAACTGAGCAACCTAACAGTGTCTGTCCCAACCGACACCAGTCTAGCTGATAGCCTGTTCATACACTCTCAAGAGCTCCCTTTGTGGTTAAATCTGAACTCTTTCAATTCCTGTTTTGAGAGTTCCGGAGTCTCTCCCCATCTTACCCTCCCGGCTCAACTCCGCTCTGCACCACAGCCATTCAGAGAATGTGTGTTCTTCCTCATTGCCGGGCCCCGTGCCCTGCACCTAAAATATCCCATCTCGTGTCTGTGGACCAGATGTCACTCACCACTGAAGATCAGCTTCCGTGCTTCTCTCTCGAGACCTCCCCCACGTTGCCCACCCCCCCAACATCTAGTCAGAACCCATTAATGCAGAGTTTGCCTCCCTCACTCCCAAAGTCAATTTCTTACAAAGTTAAGTTTGTGTCTTACCTGTAACTATTCGCCACCTCTCTCAAACTGTAAGCCTCATGAGGCCAAACACCACACCTCCTTCCTGCTTATAAATCCTTTGTGCCTTTGACTAGCTACTCAGCAACTATCTGCGATTTGGATTAGATCTGAGGCACTTAGGAGATTTCAATTTTTTTTTACTGTTTGTAAACTTTCTTTTTGTCATGAAACATAAACACACAAGAGACACCCATACTTGAGTCTCTGAATATATTTTTTACTATGTGCAGCAAAAATTGGAAAGCTATTTTGTATTTAAGTAGTAACATAATTCCGCCAAAATGGCTCTTAAAATACTAATAATATGTGTATACTGATAAGTGTGTCTATGCTCATATACACATTTAGAGGTATCTACATATATTAAATATACATACTACATTACTATATATGATGTGTAATAAGTTTATTCTTTTTTGGAAGCATGCTCACTGTGTTCAGCTAGTTAAATGCCTTATATTAGCACGAAATAAGTTACTCTCTATGTAAGAAGGTAAATGGTTGACGTGGAAATACAAGACATTTGGAAAATGAAAGGAGATGAACACGGATAATAACACTTACCCACCTGTCTTTGGCAGCACTGACAAAGGTGTACCTCTCCTGTAGGCATTGTGTGTGTTAGGCAAGATAATGGTCCCCAAAGATGTTCAGGTCCTAATTTCCAGAACCCATAACCATGTTACCTTACATGGCAGAAGGGGCTTTGCAGATGGATTAAGCATAAAAACCTTGAAATGAGAGGTAACCCTGGATTACCAGGGTGAACTCAGTCTCACCACAGGAGTCCTTAGAAATGGAGAGCGTTGTTCAAGAGTCTCTCATGGTTAGACTTGAATACTGAAAACAGAGGGCTAAAGGGGAAGGGGGGAAGGGGAAGAGGGTGTTGGGCATGGAGGAGGGCACTTGTGGGGATGAGCACTGGGTGTTTTATGGAAACCAACTTGATAATAAACTGTAAAAAAAAAAAAAAAGAAAGAAAGAAAAGAAAAGAAAAAGAAATGGAGAACATTTCCCAGCTGTGGTGAAGGAAATCTGGTGACCGAAGGAAGACGGGTGAGAGCCTGGGTTGCTATCTTTGCAGATGAAGGACGGAGTCTGTGAGCCATGAAAGTGGACATCCTCTGGATGCCGAAAAAGACAAGGAAATAGATTGTCCCACAGAAGCTCCAGGAAGAAACTGAGCCCTGACAACACCTTGATTTTAGTGTAGTCGGACTTATGCTGGAGTGTTAATCTATAGAACTGTAACAGAGCAGCTCTGTACTGTTTTCAGACATGTGGTTTGTGGTAATTTGCTATGGCAGCAGTAGAAAACTTCCAGGTCTACTTTCTGCTGTGGTTGGTGTCACTGAAAACACTCTGCAAAACCTCTTCTCTCTCATACTGGGGTAGCGTCAAGGTTGAATGGGAGAACAGCCTTGCATTTAATTTAAAAAGAATGTTCTTAAAAGTAATCTTATGGCTAAGGCCACATTCCCTTGCCCATCCATCACCTGCTTAGGGAAAAGCTCCAAGCCCGTGTACAGAACACGCAGGGTCTTCCTTGGACATATGGTTCTCTTGACCAGGGAGGATTGCTTGCCCGTTCTTACTGGTGATTGGACCTCCTTCTAGTGGATGACCATATCGCTGATGCCAGTTTTCACCACTCAGAAGCCTTCATTTATACATCCAGCCATTCAGCCATGTCTGAGTCCCCACTGTGTACCAGGAATGTGCCAGCCCTCCTGCTGGCCCTGAGAAACGCAGGGTGTGTGGGCACCTTGCATGCCATGCATCCCGCTGAAAGATGTCAGATGTCTTCTTGATCCCTTCAATATGTTAATTTCACAAATCCGATCCTGCTTTCTTTCTTTAATTTTATTTGACAGGCAGAGAACTGAGTGGATAATGAGGGGTTTTATCCATTTTCTTATCTTCCTAATAACTACTGAATTAAAGAGGGACATTATAAGCATTATGAGATTTCCAGTTGTAATACCCGGTTTTATGGCAGATGCATTAGCCTGCATCTAGCCTTGATCTATTATTTATAGCCCGTTAAACTCGGCATGATCCGGATAGCCCCAACTCTTATCAGCAGTGAGGTTTCATGGCTAGGAAAGGCCTGGAAAATAATGAGCAGTATTATTTCCTGCTATTATTATTTGGGGTTATTTTTGGTCAGCGTACTTTGTTGTATGGAAACATCCTGTTTCCTGGGGGCCTTGATGCAGCTGTCAATTATAAATTAGATTTTTCTGGAGTTATCTATTGCATCCATTCACTTCACCAATTGTGCAGTGAGTTACCATTGCATACTCTTCTAGTCCAGTGAGAGTACATGATGATACCACCACTGAACTACACAGGCGCACTTATTCGCAGACTTATTTCAATAAATATAGTACCATTCTGTAAATGTATTTTCTCTTCCTTATGATTTTCTTAACATTTTCTTTTCTCTGGCATACTTTATTGTGAGAATATATAATACACATAAAATAAACAATATAAACAATATGTATTAGTAAACTACTTACCAGAAAGGCTTCTAGTGAACAGTAGGGTATTAGTAAGTGAGGTTTTGGAGAATCACAAGTTATTCAGGGATCTTTGACTTTGAGTCAGGGTAGGGGAGATGGACCAAGAGGTCTCACTGCCCTGTCGTTCAAGGGGAGGGAAATTCTTTGATAAGGAAAATAAAGTAACACTTGGACACAGGGGTGGACTTTAGAGTGGATATTTTCACATCAAAGAGAACTTATAAAAAAACTCTTCCAGAGAAAGAAAACCCTCCCAAGAAAATGGTTAAGAATGATCCTGTCAAGTCTCAATTAACCACATACAAATTATTCGCATTATAGACTATCTATACTGTTTATTTCTAATACAGAAAGCATTACAATAATCACATTTAATCTTTGTTACATTTTAAATAGACATGTCAATGAAAATCAGAAAAATCGAAAAGAAAATGAAAACAAAAGGAAAGTAAATGAAGAAATGTGGTGAAGGAGAAAAGAACACTGATATGAAATAGCCAGTCTTTCTTGTTAAGAGCAGACTTCTCATTTCGGAATGTGTGTGTTAGTTTTGTGCTGCCTGTGTCCAACCCTGTTTATAATTCAAAGTCAATATTGGGAGAAATCCATCATTGACACTTACATGGCAGCCTTCTGAAGGGTCAGACCAGGGCATCTGGATCGCCACTGCCCAGACCTTCCTTCTCCTTCTTTTCAAGGACACAGACTGTCTCTGAGTCTTCCACAAAGATACTGATGGCTTTTCAGAGACTGAATACTGATGGCTTCTCAGGGACTTTTCAGGGACGCGGTGGGATCAGAAGTCTGGAAAGAGTGTGATAACATGCATGTGACAACTTGGACTTTTTGTTCCGGTGATGGGTTATTTTCCACAGCAGGTGCATCTTACCACTGGTTTGCTCCAGGATGCTTGGTCCACGCTGTGAAGTCTAGAAGCCATGTAGACTACCCACAGTATTTCCGGTGGGTGGGTATCCGTTTTAATTCTACGAGCATGTCAGACCATATTCATCAGTATTAACTCCCTCAAGACTGCATTCAGAAACAGATAACGGGGCTGAAGGGGCATGAGAAATGGTTATGAGTTGATAGCAAAAAGAGGATGTAAAAATCAGTTTGTTATAATTTATCCCAACCCCAATCTAAGGCATCAGTATGGTGTGACTACCAAAATACACAACAAAATAAAATACTCTTGATATCACCTCAGTCAGGTGTCTAGATAAAAGGAGTCTACAGCAAGTATCAGTTATATCCCCACTTGAAGTGTTCTATCTAATACTGAAAAACTAGAACATGCAAAAAGAGGTCAAGAAATTTGACCAGTATTCTGTATGAGGAACAGTTGAGGAAAGAAGGAAGGGAGGGAGGAAGGAGGGGAGGAAGGGAGGAAGGAAGGAAGGAAGTAGGAAGGAAAGAAGGAAAACAGTCCACCATTCAGTGCAAGAATCCCTTCCCTTGTGTTATGGGTTGAATTGTGTCCCCTAAAAAGATATGTCAAAATCCTAACACCAGTACTTGTGGACGTGACCTTATTTGGACATAAGGTCTTTGCAAATGTCATCAAGTAAAGATGAGATCATTAGGCTGGGTCCTAATCCAATGTGAGTGGTGTCCTTGTAAGAAGAAAAGACAAGACACAGAAATAGACACACGCAGAGAAGAGAACACCACATGAAGATACACACACAAGGAGAATACCAGGTAAAGATGGAGGCAGAGATTGGAGTGATATGTCTACAAGCCAAGGAATGCTGAGGATTGCCAAGGACACCAGAGCTAAGAGAACAGCATGGATCAGATTCTCCCCTAGACCCTTCAGAAAGAGCATGACCCTGGCGACACTTTGATTTTGGATTTCTAGCCTCTAGCACTGTTGGAAAATATATTTCTGTTTTTTAAACTGCCCAGGTCATGGTCCTTTGTAACTACAGCCACAGGAAACTAGTGCATCTGGTAATGCTGGCTCCCAAGCCAGTTTGTTTCCCTGTGGGTTGTTGTAGGCACTTTCCAGGGTCTTCCCAAATGCTGACTACCACTCGAAACACTTAATCCACATATCTTCGTGCAATCCTCACAACAACCCTATAAAGTAGGTACCATTTTTAGATCAAGCTTGTAAATAAGGAAACCAAGACAGGAAGTTGATGAACTTGCGCAAGAGCACACAGTCAATAAGTAATGAATGGAATGAATGGAAGCAATCTCATGCTGGACCCAAGATTTTAACCATGATGCTACATTTCCTCTGGAGAGAAAGGGGAGAAAGTACAATGGATCAAAGAGCTAAAAATAGACAGGGAAGTTATAGCAGAAAAGGCATCAAGGTATACTACAATATGTCTTTGAGAAAGATAAAAGAAAGAAAGATACCCTTACACTGTCCCTCATGAATCCTTTTGGGGAAATTAAGAGTGGGGCTCTTATAAGAGCGGTGACCAAGGTAAAGAGAGGGACAGTGGTCAACGCTTCTCCAGCCAGAGAGAAGTAGGATACATGTGGCAATTGGGATTGATAGGGAGATCAAAAAATGTTTTGTTTCTAAAAGATTAGGCGAAATAAACACAAATGAACCATTCAATTCAAAACTGTTATTAAATCAAGGTGTACAGCATTGCACTGATGTTTTCTCATCAGCGTGCCTACATTATTATTTTACTGAGTGTAAACATAAATATGATGCCTTTATTTTCTCCAATAATGCTTATGCTCTTGCCATGGTCCTTTTCTGTAGCCCCTCCTTGTAAATACTGGCTTCCAACCCGTGTCCTAGTCACTTTCACCCGAGAAGTACTAAGCTTCCTTCTTGTCACCTGACTTTTCCTGCACAAACAAGGTTTGTGATGTTTCTCTAGGTCTTCCTCCCATCTCCTTATATTTCAGTGATCTTTCTGCCCAGTCCATTCTTTTTTATCATCATGAAGGACATACTTCCTATAGTCTCAAGTGATGGCCACCATGACTCCAAATCTCTTCTTTAACCAACTGAGTTGTCCTTCTTGCCGGGTTGTAACCATCACCCAGGTCCCCCATAAAACCACTAGAATCATCACTGAACCTACCGTTAACTCTGTAGCAGGTCTTCCCCTCTAGAGATACAGTCCAAAATCTTACTCTACTGTGAATTTCCAGCCTTTTTTTTTTATACTGTGAGTGTCATCATTCACTGGCAGATATAAGGAATTGTAAGAAGTTAGTTGTGTAAACATACTTCACATACTATACAAATAAGCCAATTTTATTTTTAATACAGTTTATTAGAGCAGTGTTAGGTTCACAGCAAAATTGAGTGGAACATACAGAGTCTCTACTCTCCAACTATCAACGTCCTTTACCAGAGTAGAACATTTGTGACAATAAATGAACCCACCATGAAACATCATGGTGACCCATTAGGATCTACATTAAGGTTCACCCTCGGTGTTACACATTCTATGGGTTTTGATAAATATATAATGACATGTATCCACCATTATAGGATCATACAGAACAGTTTCTCTACACTAAAAATCCTCTGAACTCCAACTCCTGCCACTCATTGATTTTGTTTACTGTCTCCATAGCTTTGCCTTTTACAGATTGTCATCGAGTTGAATCATAGAGGATGTAGCCTTTACAGATTGGGCTAATTTTATTTTAATAAAAAATGTTAAATAGTACATGGAAGAATTTAGGGATGTTGACATTGTGAAAACCAATGTATATTTAACTATTCTCTATTTGAAATTTAAATCAGGTGCAAATGTCCTTTGAGCTGGATGTAACTTGCTCAAATGAAATCTTAGCTAAAAGTCCAGTATGAAAAGATATTTTTTCCCAAAATAAACTTAGATTGTATTGCAGTTTCACTTAACAGTATATAAAATGCTGTGTTGTGACAGGTATCAACTATCCATTAGATAATGAATCAATTTTCCTTAAGCACTACTAACTGCTTGCTTTTCTTGAAGCTA
>NC_043701.1:7305369-7525179 GCF_006229205.1 Suricata suricatta | reverse complement strand
TCAAGAAAACTAATAGGCAACCGACAGAATGGGAAAAGAGAGTTGCAAATGACATATCAAATAAAGGACTAGTATCTAAAATCTACAAGGAACTCACCAAACTTCACACCCACAAAACAAATAACCCAGGGAAGAAATGGGCAGAAGACAAACTGAACAGACACTTCTCCAATGAAAAGATATTAAACGTGTCTTGAGGCAAAGGGAGGGGCAGTTTAGAGCTCTACATGCACCCTTTACCCTTCACCCTTCACGAGGGGTGGTAAGAATTTTTATGAATCTTCCAGTGCTTCATGGAGTTTTAACAGCATTAAAACCACAGATTTCAGAAAATAAGACTTAAAAAATTGAGTCGGATTATAATAGGAATATAACAAAAATGTCTTCTTTTTTCCATAACCAAGTGTGAAAGGCAGTCTACAAAATTGTCAGTTCATCTGATCTGCTTGACTTATGCTTTTTAATCCCCTGGCGTATACTTCCTCCAGTTTAAGGACTGATATTTGTAAACCAAAGTTATTACTAATAGTCAAAATCCAAAGAAAATTAAAGCCAGCATCTCTGAATATGGTGAGCGCTTCAAATCATTGTGATTTATGTATAATTGCATCCATTCCAAATTAAAGTTTGACTGATTGACTAGTATTCAGATGGCAGGCCATGAACAGTTTCTATAACCTTTTTACCAAAATTTATTTTGTAAACATTTAGCATAAGTATCCAAAAATGAGAAGGGGAAAAGAGATTTTACAAAGGAAAACTGAGGACATGGGCAAAATCTTCATGAATAAAACAGTGGTTTTAAAATACTATGTTGGTTCAAGTTCAAGTAAGGAGACAATGGAGTTTTTTATTCTTAAGACAAGTTGACATATTTAAAAGTAGTTTGATGACTTGGAGATGTCTGAAGACTATATTTCCTCCCAAATTTGAATTATTTATAATCCCATAATTAATTACACAGAGTGAAACTGAATTGCTAATAAATGCCAGAGAAACCAATTTAAATTGGCATTCATCTACAAAGGCAGCTCCTATATCCTCACAGCAGATTTTTCAAGATTTAATATTTACTATAATAAGTCAATAAAACAACTGCACGTATCAGAAAGGGTAGACAGTCTCCTCCAAAGATAAATATGATGTACATTTTAATTTTAGATTAATACGGATATTTTTTTAAGATTTCCACTTGCTAAAGATAACTATTTTAAGCAAGGAAAATGGCCAATGTCCTGTTCTCCCAAACAGTTATTGACCTCTCTCTCAGTCTCATCCAGCCTGGGTGGTGGCAACCTGTGTCATACGGAGAATACCTCTGAAGGTTGGGTTGGGATATTCAAAATACTGTGGACATTAGTAGCTCAATAAAGTGGTTTTTTAAATATTTATTTACTTTCGAGGAGACAGAGCATGAGCAGGGGAGGGGCAGAGAGAGAGGGAGACACAGAATCCGGAGCAGCCTCCAGGCTCTGAGCTGTCAGCACAGCGCCTGACGCCGGGCTTGAACCCACGAACTGTGAGATCATGACCTGAGCCGAAGTTGGATGCTCCACCTACTGAGCCACCCAGGCACCCCAGCAGCTCAATAAAGTTTAAAAAGAAGTTTGATTTACTGTAAGGCTTAGAAAAGTGGAATAAATAGGATTTCAAACATTGTGGAACAAATCAAGCAGCTTCTAAGTTCGGAAGAATTGGCAGGCATAGGGTAGTGAATTGGCCAATATCATCATTCTTTCCAAATAAATTTCTAAACCCAAGTCATTTTTTTGCGCTCCAGCAGTATCTTCAGAATTTCATGGAGGAAAATGAGCTCTGTTTCACCAATAAACTTTGAAATGTTAGGCTCAGTGCAGAAAAGCTCTTTCCTGATGCAGGAGTCGCTTATGCTGCCTGAGTCAGGCTCTGGGCCACTGCACTAGTTCCCTCTTGCAGAATCTCCCAAACCAGTCAGATCAGTGGTTTTCAGCCTCTGAGCCTGTTCTGTATAATCCAGATTTATTCAAGAGGGCTTTACTCTAAACAGTTAATTTGTGATTCTCCGTATGAAGTAGGTTTGGCGTGTAATTAAAAAATACTGAATTTTGCCCCCTACCGGCTGTGTGGCCTTTACACTATTTCTTGGTCTTTTGGAGCCTGTTTTGTCCCCTGGGGTAGCAGCCCTGGTAGAAGTCAGTTATTCCTCCAAAGTAGAAAATTAATTGGTGTGTTGCTTATTTCTGAGATTCTCTAAGGTACCTCGTTTTGATTATCAAAGGCCACCAAGCTCTCAGTTTTTAAAAATCATCTCAAAATGGAAAGCCTGCATATGGTGATGAGCAGGAAGTGAATTAAGGCATAAAAGTTATACTCTCAAACACAGAAGGGATCTGAAGTGTCTAGTTCAAGACTTTTGACCTAAGAGGGCAAAGAAGAAGATTGTAGATATAAATATCATCTCCAGCTCCGGAGTCACGAACAGCGCACATTGCCACAGAATGGTGGGGCTGTACACCTCAAGGTTCATGAACTTGACCTGTTCTTATAGCCAGCGTGTAAAGGAAGCCCAGATGAAAAGCTTCATGTCCTATTCACCGAATGTGTTACCTTCCCTCCAAATATTGGACTGTCAATTTGCCACTTTCCAATTCTGTTGTTGTTCATGTTCCAAAAGACTTTTACCACTCCTGTTTGCATTTAAATTTGAAAGCAAATACAGAGATATTTGGGGTGACTTATTCCATTGAGTACATTTTAGAGCGAACAGAACATTGTTTTGTTAGAACATTTAGCTCTGTCTTTGGCCATGCAGTTTATTATTTTTTTTTTTGTTTTTTATTTATTTTTGAGAGACAGAGAGAGACAGTGCAAGCAGGGGAGGGTCAGAGAGAGAGGGAGACACAGAATCTGAAGCAGGCTCCAGGCTCTGAGCTGTCAGCACAGAGCCTGACGCAGAGCTCAAACCCACGAACCACGAGATCATGACCTGAGCCAAAGCTGGACACTAAACCGACTTAGCCACCCAGGTGCCCCTGGCCATGCAGTTTAGAAATTACATTGACTAGTAATCGGATGTAAAGTCGTTCTTTTTATTTAAAAGATTTGAATAAACCTTTTATTGAAAAACATTCAGGCTAAATTTAGGAGTATTTATTTGCATCAGCTCAAAATTGACCTTTTGGTCAATGGCAAGTTGAGATTTTATCACTGAAATTGTTTACAAGATTATGTTAAATCAGGGTTGAGAGGGAACATATTGTGATGCATGATTCAAGGCTACGAATTAAATTCTATATTTGTAGCTTATTTTTAAAAACTTTTAATGTTTATTTTATTTATTTTGAGAGAGAGGCAAAGAAAGCAAACAGGAGAGGGACAGAGAGAGAGGTAGAGAGAAGATCCCAAGCAGGCTCCACACTTTCAATGCAGAGCCCAATGTGGGGCTCAAATTCAGGAACTGTGAGATCATGACCTGAGCCAAAATCAAGAGTCAAAGGCTTAACCGACTGAGCCTCCCAGGCTCTCCTATTTTTAGCTTCTTTTTAACCTTTTGTAAATAACCAGTGAATTCTTGATCTTTTATTCTAGTCATATAATTTACAATTTAAAAAAAAAAAAAGCTTCAGGGGGGCCTGAGTGGCTCAGTCGGTTAAGTGGTTAAGTGTCTGAAGTCTGCTCAGGTCATGATCTCGTTGTTCTTGAGTGCAAGCCCCTCGTGAGGTTCTGTGCTAACTGCTCAGAGCCTGGAGCCTGCTTTGGATTCTGTGTGTGTGTGTGTGTCTCTCTCTGCCCCTCCACCCTCAAAAATAAATAAACATTTTAAAAAAAGAAGAAAGCTTCATTTTATAATAATTTTTCATTTACCAGGTTAGGAAGAAATCTTTGTATACATCTTTTGTCCAAAACTATTTAACAAAAAAAATCCCCTCCTATACATTTTCCTTCTCTACTTCACTATTTTTCTCCTCGTTATGGCTATGTTTGTCTGGAAATCTAGTATGCATTGTGGCATATGGGACATCAGACTCTTAGGAGAGATGTAACATAACACTTGTGATAAACCCTTATTGTTATCCCTCACTTTCCTTCATAAAACTCTTCTTTTCCTTCAATCTAATACAAGCTCATTTGAAAGTGTGCTTTTTGAGCAGATAAGAAAAAATATTCTAAAATAACTTTAATAACTAGGTCTTCTTTGTACTCTTTAAAACATACATTGATTTTTTAGAATTGCCCTAAAATAGCTAAACATAAGGACTTCTATCTAAGCACACTAGGTCTTGATAACAAATGTATTTAACAAGGAAATTTAGGGAAAGCAGAATAAAACCAAAGGGTGTGATTTTTAGATCACATATCGGTGCACACCGATCCAGTCTCCTGTGCCGCGTTACAGGGCCATATTCACCTATTAGGAGCCAGCGGACCTTGACCCCAAGGGTGAGTGGGCTGGATACGGCCGGCCGGAAGACGGGTCGGTCAGGTATGGCTCAATCTGAAAGGCAGAGAGGAGCTGGTTGTAAGAGAGGGTGACTTATTCGTACGGTGAGAGTTTTTGTTGGCAGCACCCTGGAACACAAATGCAGCAGAGAGTAAACAGTAGAATAATGAAGGGTGGTGTTGGGAAGTGTCCTGCAGCTGGTTTTGCTTCATTCAACTGTGAAATAACTACATGTATTCATTTATCTCTTCCCTCCCTCATTTTGAGGATATGATAAATGTGTTTCTTCTTTTTCTCCTCTTTCTTTAAATCTGTCTTCTTGAAACAAAATAAATACAAACAACAGTGTTGCACCACCCTCACCCCCGCCCCTTGATAATCCGCATAGGCCTGGCATTCAGTTTCCTGCTCTCAACATGCAAACGTTGATTTGAGAGACATAGTATTCAAAATAGGAGACACGATGGTCGACTTCCTGTTTCTTTCCCACTGTGCACCAGCTCTCCTAAATGGAGGTCTGCAGGTCTCTGTGCTCCTTTGATACAGAAAACACAACCCAACACAACCCAACACAAGAGTGAATGAGTTAGAGCAAGCGTTGGCAGCTGTGGGTAAGGTGGAACCCATTGCCATAGGGCAAAGGAACCAGGGGACAAGACCTACTTCAGGCTCTGCCAGTATTCTCTGGGCTGCTGAGAGACACCCATATCATGTCCAGCATCATGGTTCCCACCTATCAGATTTTCCTCCAGAACTTAAGTCTTAGATGCCTTACTACTGAACCTAAGAGCGGAAGACATGGTTGGCCAGTCACGTCTGGATTGTGGGAAAAACTCAGAGGAAGGAACCAGCTTCATCTTCTTGTGAATCCTCTGCCTGCTCCCCTTAGAATCTGTTTGTTCTTATTCATGTTTTTATGCCCTTGATGTTTTCTCACGAAGATGTTTAAACTGCCCTCCCCAGCTTCCCACCTCCCATATCCATTCACCCAAAATAACACCTTCCAAAGTGCAGGGGTTACCTATCATTTTACCAATACTGAGCAATAAATACACACTCAGATCCTGGTTAGTGGCCAACAGGGTATTAGACAAAAATAGCATAATCAGCAGAGCACAGCTGGAAGATGAATGTTTCCTAAAACTGTCAGTCATCTGAACCCTCGGGCTACCCATCCTGGAGTCTTATTCCTGTTATCATTGTTTTCTTTTCCTGCATTAAAAGTCTTTTTCTAAAGTAAAGGCTTACTTTACCTACTCATAAAAATATGCATATAAAGAGAAGGAAGAGGGGTGCCTGGGTAGCTCAGTCTGTTAAGTGTCTAGCTCTTGGTTTCACTCAATTGTGATCTCATCATTTGTGGAATCAGCCCCATGTTGGGTTCTGTGCTGACAGCATGGAGCCTGCGTGAGATTCTCTCTCTCTACCCCTCCTCCATTCGAATGTGTAGTGTGTGCTCTCTCTCTCTCTTTTTCAAAATAAATAAACTTTAAAAGAAAAGGAAGAAACAGAGGGAATTCTTTTACCAGATATCAGACTTACTGTACCCTAAGCTCTAGTATTTAAGTACATAAGACAGAGCAATATGACAAATAGATGACTAAGCAGGATAAAAGTCTAGAAAGTGATCAACAGCTAAGAGAACATGGCATTTTCAGACGAAGCATAAAGAATGGGGAAAAGAAAATGATGTTGCATTAATTAGGTCTCAATATTTGAAAAAATAAAATAGGTTTTTTCCTCCTCAAACAGAAATATTCACAGAGATTGTAGACCTCAATGTAAAAAAATAAAGAATGAAAACATAAATGCATTAAAAGTTAAAACTTTAAAAACATGAAAGGAAATGTAGGCACTATCCCTTACTTCGAGGTAGGAAAGAGCAAACCATAAAAAATATACTAATAAATTGGACCTCATCAAAATTTGAAAATATTCACATAGAAAAATCACCATAGGGAAATCTAAAACATAAATAACAGATTCGAGGAAGGTAATTATTTAACAAAAGACTAGAATCCAGGCTATTAAAACAAACTCCTACAATTGATTAAAGCGATGAGGCACCACTCAAAATCCAAATCAGAAATTAGCCTGGATGATTTCGTTTTGCATTTCTAAAGCAACATTTTATTCGATAACCGCCACATTTGTTCTCCACTCTCTCTCTGGTTTTTATTAAATACCTTTCTGTTTTTACTCTTCTAGACCCCGTGAGACTCATTGCCACAAAGTAAGATACTTCGATTATCTACACCATTTCCATTTGAAAACAGAACACTAGAGAAGCCCCAATTCCGAGCCACGAAGGTGAACACAGACTTTACCCAGGGGCTTCTAATAGAAACAAACACAGACCCAGAGACTGGGACCTTGAAAACAGACCTTCTACCTTTAAATGTGATGAGTTTTAGTTGCCAAGAAAAGTGATGTAGAGGTTGTATGGGGTTTGGCGGGGGGTTCCTTGCTCGTTTGTTTCTTAGTGATTGCTCTAAATTTGCACGGTTTATGAAGTACATGCTCACTTCAAGAAATAGGTCTCGTGTGAATCTGGTCAAATTCTAGGATTGTGTTCACTGTTCCCCAGGCACAGACAGCCTGGGGCTATCAGGCTTCTCTAGTTTTCCAGCTAAAAAGAAACAGGAGAGAGAGCCCTGGCTGACCCCACACCTAGTCCAGCGAGGCGAGGATGCCTGATGACCCCATTTAGGGCTCACCACTTAACACATCCTGCTGTTCTCTGTCAACTTCATCAAATTCACAAGCTCCTTCTTCTAACCCAAAGGCTCCTTTGTGTTTAAGAGTCATCAGTTAACTGTAAGTACTACCCACTCTTCATCAGAAAGGACATACCTATACAATTTTGAAATCAATACAAAAATGTTAACATAAAATATAATCGTATAATTAAATATGTACCAGGAACCAAAAACAAGGAGGAGGAAGCAGATATTTTACTTGCATTTAACTAAATAGCCACAGATTTTAAGTCTATGAGATGAACACAGCCATGATATCTAGCTGAATCCTCTAGTAACTACTCGTACAAGTTTGTGGTCCATGCCTGTAGTTCAAGCAGGGAAACCTAGGACATAAGAAGAGTCTTCAAATGCACTGAGATGAATGCAGGAGCTTTTAAAATATCATCATGGGGCGCCTGGGTGGCTCAGTCGGTTAAGTCTCCGCTTCGGCTCAGGTCAGATCTCACGTTCGTGGGTTCGAGCCCCGCGTCAGGCTCTGTGCTGACAGCTAGCTCAGAGCCTGGAGCCTGCTTCCGGTTCTGTGTCGTCTTCTCTCTCTGCCTCTCCCCCTCTCATGCTCTGTCTCTCTCTGTATCAAAAATAAATAAAACATTAAAAAAAATTTAAATATCATCATATTCTGATCTAAAGCGAAGGCAGCTGGCCATTTCCAGTCACACACACGCACAGCAGGTTTGCAGGGAAAGGTGAGTCCGCCATCCAAAAATGTTTTCTTTCTTTTCCCACTCGAGGCTGAGAGCTCTTTGGTTTAACGTGACTCGCCCTTGGTGTCCTTCAAAGCTATAAATTTCAAAACCAAGACAATCAGAGCCTTCCAAATGATTCTTGAGGCAGTTTAACACCCAGATTTACCAATATATATAGTGATCCAGACATTATTGCTTCTGATGGAGGAAAACAAAGCACAAAGCAAAGCCCACAGGTCAACCATGGGTGTGCAGTATGATCTTGTAAACCAAATTCACTGAGCATGAGTTTCTAAACATGAGGGGGAAATCTCCTAGAAAAATCTGTGAAACAGAAAAATTGTGATACCTTCTAACTGAAAGCCCCAGTAATGGTCTTCATTATAATATTTGAAGAAACCTGTATAGAAAGAGAAACTTCCAAGTTCTCTTACATTTCTATTGTAAAAGAGTAATTTTCATGGTCAGAGTTGGTTTTGAGGTATTCTTAGCTGGAGTCGCCCCAATAATTTTCTGTCAGGAAGCTGCATCTACCCCCTCCGACGTACATGCGTGTCCACCCCCAGCGTCGCGCTGAGGCATGTTGAAATGGGAAGGGCTGAAGCAGTCCCCCGGGACCACTAAGCGTAGGGAGGAAAATCCAAGGAAGGCATTGGATGCGGCATCTCAGGAATGGAAGAGAGAGACCCTGGAAGGGATGACAGGGGCCGTGGGCTTCCCTGTAAAGGAAGTGTGTGGAATTGACAAGGTAAACAAAATGGCAGTGAGGGGGAGAAATCTGCCCCCCACCAGGATTCTCAGTAGCTCTCCTGGAAATGGTTAGCCCTCCCTTCTCCCCCGCCAGCAGAAACATATTATTCATAGCACACACGTTTCTAGACAACACTCGGAGAAAAAGTTGTCATGGCCACGGGACTGTCTCTGCCCAGAGAGCTAAGCAGACAGAAAATAGCTCTGTGTCGTATATAAACAAACCCCTTGTGAATGACAGCGGGCAAACACGTCAGTTCTCTAACACAGTTCTTACTCGCTCAGTTGCCAGGTTTGCACCTCTTTTGATTACAGAATTAAGAGGTAATTAGTATATTTTTAATGAGTCCAAATATAACACATTAAGATTCAGTAATTCCTATAAAATGATGAGTTGTGACTGAAGGTCCCCACAAACAAGGGCCGTTTAAAGGCAGTACCATTTATTGCTTGGTTGTTGCCGCATTTAAAACTATCACCTTGGGGTGCCTGGGTGGCTCAGTCAGTTACGTGTCCAACTTCAGCTCAGGTCATGATCTCACAGTGTGTAGGATCAGGCCCCGCGTCGGGCTCTGTGCTGACAGCTCAGAGCCTGGAGCCTGCTTTGGATTCTGTGTCTTCCTCTCTTTCTACTCCTCCCTAACTTGTGCTTCCTCTCTCTCAATAATAAATAAATAAACATTTAAAAATTAAATACATAAAACTATGCCTTTCCCTGGAAATATATAGCCTTAGGATTTAAGTGATTAGTCTGGATTAGAGCATTACCATTGGAGCCGGCCATCCTGACATATTTAAAGTATGTAAGTTTTTTGATAATGTGACCGTGTCTACTTAAGAACCAGATTGATGATTGACTTTCTTTTTTGGCCACACTTTTCTGAGTGTCTTCCAGGGTCGAATGACGCTGTAATTTATCTGTTTTTGTTTATTTTTTACTTTTTAAATGTTTATTTATTTTTAAGAGAAAAACAGAGCATGAGTGGGGGAAGAGCAGAGAGAGGGAGACACAGAATCCAAAGCAGGCTCCAGGCTCTGTCTGAGCTGTCAGCCCAGAGCCCAGCGCACAGCTCAAACTCCAGAGCCATGAGATCATGACCTGAGTCAAAGTCAGAGGCCCAACTGACTGAGCCCCCCAGGCGCCCCGTGTAAGTTACTGCTTTTAAGACAAATATGGTTCATGTGGCATTTCGTTTTCTCCTCAATCTGACAGTGAATCTCACTCACCAACTGGAGTGCCCAAAAGTCTCAGCAGGGTTTAGAGTGAATCTAGAAACGTGGTCCTAGGGGCTGAAGATCCAAGCAGGAATGGCAGTGCTAAATGGAGCTCGTACCTCATACAGGAGTCTTATCTTTTAACCCACCTGTTTCCTGGGCTGCATCAGCAGCAGATGCATAGGTTCCTACACTGATGGATTTCCCAGTGACACCGGAGTTTTAAATAACTACAGTTCAGTACAGGGGTGCCTGGGTGGCTCAGTCAGTTAGGCATCTGACTCTTGATTTTGGCTCAGGTCATGATCTCACAGTTCCCGTCGAGCCCCAATATTTCTCTCTCTCCCTCTGTCCCTCCCCTTCATACGTGTGCACATGCTCTCTCTCTCGCTCTCTCTCTCTCAAAATAAATAAATAAACATTTTTAATTAAAAAAATAAATAAGTAAGCTAACTGTAGAATTAAACCTTTTGTTCTATGGCAAGTGAAAAAAAAATCATCGATAAATGTTTTCTGCTGACTCTTGGGACAGGCTGCCTAAGAGGAGAAATCATACAATCATTCAATCATCTGTAATTTGAGATCATCCCACATGAGTATCCACCCTTTGTAGGAAGACTGTCCAAGACTTTCCAACCAGTGACTCCAGAAGCCTCTTCCAGTATCTCGGGATCTCAGGCAGTGGTTCAGAGCATTGATCTCTGGGTTGGAGGCTTCATACTTCCTTGAGTCACAGTTCTGTCTCTGTAACTTAGATTTAGTGATGCCAGCTCTACCCCATGCAGGGAAAATACAGAAAACACACATGTCTTATTTCCCAGCCCTTCCAGTCCCTGAAAGCTGCTGTCAAGTCCTCTTTAAGATGTCTCCAGACGGAAAAGCCCCAGTTCCCATAGTAGTTCTGGATTCTTACTTTCCCTGATACTTGTGGCACTTGTGAGTGTTCTGATTATGACAAGCAGATATAGATGCAGATGCTCGAGCCTGTCCCAATTAGGGCTAACATAGCTGGACCGCACACAGCTTGCTTTTTCTGGACACCAGATCCTTCAAGGCTTGCCAGTAATAGATGAATTTTTTAATGACTTCATTCATTTTACTGCTGACACAGATGGAATGTTTGTGTAAAGCCTTCTCATCATTTTTACATGATGCTTGGTCCTGTGTCTCTATCCCGTACTTTGAACTTAAACCAGAAATTTTTCCACTTAATCCTACCAGATTATAGGTCGTTATTATCTTTTTCCCATCTATTTCCATGATATTCACTTGCTATGAAGATGGTATGAAAATGTCTCAATTTGGCTCATCTGTAAATTTCATGAGTTATACTTTCTCTTCCAAGTTGTTGCTCATATGAAACAGCAAATGGCCAGGAGCAGACATGGGTCACGTACATCTGCAGAAGGCTCTCTCCAGCAGCTCACAGAGTGGAGAGTGTACCTAGCATCTCCATCATTCAACCACGTCCCAACATGTCAGCAAAGACTTTATGATCGGCTCAACCACAAGCTCTTCTAGAATGAAGGCATACTTACTGAGGGACTTTGCCAGTCTTTTAATGTTCATGCAGGGTCACTTCTAGATGTCCTGTCTTTTATTTCTAAATGCTAATGGATCTTCTGTGTAATGGGAGATCCCTTATACTGGCTCCTCATTTTTATTTTGTTATTCTTTCTACCATGCTGAACATTGAAAAGCCATACTTACTTTGTTCTCCAGAAATGTTTCACATAAAAAAATGTAAAATTTTGCTCCTATCTGTTCTGGGCAAGCGATTTGCACTTATATTAGGTAAATACCACGTTTTAGAATATGAGTAAGTACTAGGATCATTCTACATGGACTCCTGATTTTCCAAGATGTTCAAGATACATAAAGAAGGGATGTTATTATTTAAAAACAATTAAGGGCAACATAATGGCAATGCATGAAGGAAGCAGCATTTCATGTTTCTAACAAGACCATCTGCCTACAGGGCAAGATTTTTTAAAAATCCTAATTGAAAAGAAAATAATGTTGAGAGACATATGCCGCGTTTACAAGTTAAGGGGAACTGACAAGTGTTTGTGTTTTGCTGGAACTTTTCCAGGCAACTGTTACACATAATGGGGAAAATTAAAATCAGTAATTACCTTTCTGGTCTGCCTTTGTTTTAAATGTGCTTGGAATCTCCTAAGCATCCATTCCAAATAATTACTTGTGGTAAGTTTAAATGTTCTCATTTAAAGAGTTGCAGGATGGGTACTCAGCTGCTTTGTAAAGTGAATACTTTGATGATAAATTCTTTTTCCTCTTGTTTCTCCCCAATGCTGGCGACACTGTGTTTATAGCTCAATTTGTAGATAATCCTTCAAGCTACACTTTTTCTTACACACAGCCATTATAAATGTCTTCTTCCATTTGGCCTTGGCACTGCTTGGAACTTGAAATTGCTATTTGCTGCCTGCCAATTACAGAATAATTTAAGGTTTGATGCTTCCAGGCATAGTTCTTGAAATACACAAAAGGAATATGTTAAGGTGAAATGCATAATATTTTCCCTGCATTGCCTAGCTTCAATAGATTGCATAGAATTATAGCCAAATTGCTAAACAAATCAATGGGGGAAAAATCTTTCTTTTAAGGAAATGTAATGGTTTTACTATTCTTTCTTTTGGTTGGGAACACGGCAAATATTTTCAAACAGATTTCTGTTGTTTGTCACTGACTGATCTGGATCTGAGAAAATGTGATGGGTGTAAATATAGATAAAATTTGAACATGGAATTTAAATTTCTATGAAACAAAGCAAGATATGGATTTCTTTAATCAATTTCATATCATTAAGAAGGAAGGAAAAGAGAGAGTTAAGTGTCCTGGAGCTTTTCAGCTCTAAAAGGTAATAATTTTTCTTCTTTGTGTATTTGTGTCTAAATTATTCAGCATTTACAGTGCAAAGCAGGAAAGCTGTAAAGCAAAGTAAATTTGTGGTTTAGAAGGGTCAAGTATAATTTTGAGGATTCAAAAAGCCTTTCATTTGGGACAGGAGAAGGAAATGTGCTGATTGTCATGAGAATAAGAAAATGAGAAATGAATTATTTATGTAAGTCCGCCGTCATGCCTACAACATCTGGAAGGACATTGAGGCAGTTTTCACACACACACACACACACACATACACATACACACATACACACACACTTACACACATACACATGCACATACACACACACATGCACACACGCGCACACACACACATACACACACGAGTCTTCCTCTTGGCCAAGCCTAAACATGCTTAGATTCCAAAAAATGGTTTAAAAATTATTTTCTCTACCCTTCCTAGCTAAGCTGCCTTTGATGTGTTCCCAGGAGTGCATTCTCCATTTTCTGAATTTTTCTAACTCATCCTCCAAACACGTAACACAAATACATAGCAGTGAGGTCTGCTCCTTAGGAAAGCTACTTTCTTCAGAACAGAGCACCAGCAAGGTAAACAAAAGTAGCTTCCAGAATGGCTTCTGTGTGAAATGGCCTTCACATCACGGGGGGGGGGGGGGGGGGGGGGGGGGGGGGGGGGGGGGGGGGGGGGGGGTGAGGCTGAGGTTAGGGACGTGCGCCTCTAACCATGTGCTGTCGTGTTTGCCTTTTGGTTTACTTGTGTGACAGATAAAAATCCCAATGCATGAATGAGAACTCGGACAGAGACATGGGGAAGTGGCAGACCAAAAAGAAGCAGGAAAGCTAAGTACTAAGAAATTCCTCCAAATAAGCCGGGTAGCCTGGTTTATGTGGAAGAAAATCAACCAGAGCACCATTAACATAAGCCATAGTGGAAGGTTTTCTATGGGGCTTTTGCAGAAAAGGATCCAAGTTTCAGCTAGTTCAGTAATAGCTGGTATAGAGGACAGAGGACAGTCCCTCTGTCCTCCTAGGTTCAACAGCTGGGTTTATGAAATAAACTCACAATTGACACATTGGCAGGAGAAAAGGCACACACATTTGTGAATTTTTAATATTGCATGCCCCGGGGCATCACACGGCAAAAAAAAAAAAAAAAAAAAGTGAATATCCCCCCAAACTGGTGAGATGTTAGAGCTTATATAGCACCCTAATAAGTGAAGGGAAGAGGGGCTGGAGGCAACTTAGGCAAGAATAAATGACTTCTAGGAAAGATGAATGGGCCCATAGAGGAATAAACGGGAGGTTTGATCGTTTGTGACACCCCTTTGTCTGGGTGTGTGTGGTATGGACTTTCAATCTCCTCTCCAGTGATCATTGTCAACTGTTCCTGGTTGATGAAACTCCCAGAGAAGGGGATCTATGAGAATTGAGTGCCTGGGGTGCCTGGGTGGCTCAGTTGGCTAAGAGTCCAAATCTTGATTTTGGCTCAGGTCATAATCTCACAGGTCATGAGTTGGAGCCCCCCATTGGGCTGTGCTGACAGCGTGGAGCCTGCTTAGGATTCTCTCTCTTCCTCTTTCTGCCCTTTCCCCATTTGTGTGTTCGCTCTTGCTCTCTCTCTCTCAAAATAAATAAACATTAAAAAAAAAAAGAAGAATTGAGTTTCCTTTGGGAGGACTTGTCTAGGCAGATAAGGGAAGTTCAGAGAAAGCCTTTCCCTACAGCACTGTTTTCATGGTGCCGGCAGCTCACAATAATCAGTATACCTAAGTGGCATATTTTAGGTGATATGTCCTGAACTTCAGTAGTCAAGGATGGTTCTCCAAAAAGGAATGGATTGTTCTTGTTTTTAGCAGTTGTCACATGAGCAACTTGGGTTTTTATTGGAGAGAAACAGATAAGAGTGCACGGGGAGACTAGGATCACAGAGGGAGGGTCTTGGGTCTTCTGAGTACCTCACATTACAAAGAAAGGTATTAAATCTTCACAGAATGCAAAATGAGTGCTCCAATCACAACAGAGTCTATGTGGAAATAGCTTTCTCTTTTAGAAATGACTTATTTATTTTAAAAATAACCTTGGATTTGTTTGGTCTTCCTGATCCTTGGAGATCATGAAGATTTCAGGAGGCAACATGGTCTCTTTTGGCTTAATGACCAGTCACCAAATTGAATTCCATTTCTAGACTTTTTTTTTAAATTTGTCTTGCCATCTAGAAAAAAAGGAGGAAAAAACAACATACCTTAAAAATCAACTTTTCTTCTCAACCCCCGTATTTACACAGATTTGGTCAAAGTCTGCTCTGAATTTTCTTTTATAGTAACTGTCCTCAGTGATAAATTTAGAATTTCACTCTAACATTCAAAAAAAAAATCCACAATATGCAAACAAGATAAGAACCATGCAGAACAGGAAACTATTTCTATTTAGGTCTATTGCAAAAACATCATCGCCTCTACAAAGCCATGGATTGTATGAGAATAATCCTGTCTGGCTCAAGAAATCCTTAAAAGGAAACTTACACCTAGAAACATAGATATGAATGAGTTCTAGCACCGGGTAGCTGGTTGTTCTCCCAGTAAGAGGGCATACAAAAGAAACTCTGTTGGCAAAAACAGAATTCTTGAACTCTGTGACATTCTAATGGATAGAAAGATCCAAGAGGTTTGGTGCAACTCTACCAGGTCATTTGGAAGCCAGAGAAGCTAGCTTGAAGTTTGACCCTGGGCTATAAGTCAGAGAACCCAAGCAGGATTCAAGAAACCCTTCATAAGAAGCTCCAAGAAGATTGGCTTCCATCCAGGGTTGACGGTTGAGCTGAGGTCCAGAAAAAAATGGATGATACCTGGTCACTGCCCATAAGAAAAGCAGGGAGCTGTGATTTGATTGAGCAGTGTTGAAAAGAAGACCCAAAGGAAACCCAAACTGACAGCACTTAAGTTAAGGCCCCATCAGTAAACCAAGACCTAACTTGACTGCAGTTTCAACCCCCCAGAGACATAACCTTTAACCAGTCAACATGGGAATTTCCTGGTCAGCACTAGGAAATTTACTGATAGACCACTTCCATTTCTCTTAAGAAGATAACCTTGCCTAAAGCAATGGATTCTTTGCTAATAATTTCCTCATTTCTTCAGCCTCTCTACCTTTACAAACCTTTTCCTTTTCTGTAGCCTTTTGTAACTCCCATTTACTTGCTAGACAGGGTGCTGCCCAATTCATGAATTGATTAATAAAGCCAAGTAGATCTTTAAATTTTACTTGGTTGAATTTTTGTTATTTCACAGCAGTCATACCCAAGAAGAAAAACAGTCCTTTACTGTGGATGCAGGGTCAGCTAGCATTCTCTCAGAAACCAAATACAAGTGATATTTTCCTGCAGGGTCCCAATTTCCACCCACCACTGGCTTGAGGAGAAGGGGAGTCCATTGCAGTGAGCTTGCTCTGAATGCCTCTGCTCTTCAAAATCCTGAGTAGTGTCACAAGCCAGAGTGCAGGATAGGTTGAACACCAAATGTGGTTACAAAGGCATAATCACTTACTGGAGACTAACTTTGCAACCTGAAGACCGTTTTCAATTGTGACTGTGTCAGTAGTATTAATGCAACCCATACGGTTGGCTAGCACATCAGATAAGTATGATGAACTATATCCTCAGTCCCTGGAGAACTGGCTTTTACATCACAGCTTGAGCTGCTCACCTAGAAAGGCTAAAAAAAGAAAATGTCCTTACAGTTTTGTTTATTGTGCTTGTCACAAGAGCAGGAAACTCACATTTGCATTGCTAATAGTCCTCTTTCAAAGTTTGTTGACATTTTCAGCTGATCTTTAATGTACTTTAATGTTGTAACACCCTTGGGCAAAGTCAGTTTCCCAAAAGAAGAGAGACAGCCTCTAGGTGTTCCCCTGTGGCTACAGGAACACAGAGATCTGTCCCCTGGTCCACAAGACTAGCTCTGCTCTGCCCAGCCCTCAAGACTCTGGAGCCCCCAAACTGAATGCCATTGGGCCTTCCAAGCAGGGAAGAGGAGAAAAGCATTTATACATGCCCCTTAAGGAAAATGTGAGGGCATATGAGAGATTCAAAGGACAATAGTAAAGAAAAGTGCAGAAAGGTAAATTTACAATCTGCTCTGGAGAGTAAATCAGGGTATTTTTTCTGTAATAGGGAAGGAAGAGAGAGAAGATTCATTACTGACAATAAACAGGCTTTATGGCAGAGAGAGAATGGTTCAAACCTCTATATCATAAAAGAAATATCTTGCTTCTTAGGATATATGCCCTAGATTAAATTAGGAAAGGATGATGGTGGTAAGGAGCAGGTACTAAATCTGGGATCACCAGCTTGAGAATAGTCAGGAATGACCAGTTATGGTTTGGGAATATATGTACAAACAGCTGAATTCAAGAAAAAAAATAGCTCTAATAGAATATGTGAAGTCAAAGAACAATTTAAAAATTTAGAGGAGTGTATATCTTGAAAAGGAATCTCATGATGAGGATTTGTGCTAGTATGATTTCAATTTTTGGAACTGAATTTAATATAAGTAGATAGGTGAGATTCAGATGAAGACCTGCAGTCTAATGTTGATGGTGTAGGGACAGGAAAATTTTCCCTTCTTCCCTTCTAGATTCTTTGTCTGGTGTAATAATGAAATCGACACACAACAGATTAACAGGAGAAAAATAAAATTGGGACTTACAGGAGCTCCATAAATATATGGGACTCTCTGACAATCAAGTAATTGAGGTTTATGTGCCATCCTAAGCTAAGAAGAAAGGGTAGGATTGTGGGGCTTCCAAGAGGAAGAAGACAAGCCACAAGAAGAGAGCAGCGAATGTTGGGCAAACAGATATTTGCCATGCCATGCAGATAAGTCTTTCTGATATAAAAAGTTAACTCTGGTTGATAGCTCTCTTCCTGATACAGGACTCCTATCTAAATTCTTTAAAGGGGCACCTGGGTGGTTCAGTCAGTTAAGCGTCCAACTGTTGGTTTCTGCTCAGGTCATGATCTCATGGTTCGTGAGTTTGAGCCCCACATCAGGCTCTACACTGACAGTTTGGAGCCTGCTTAGGACTCTCTCTCTCAATTAATTAATTAATTAAAAATTCTTTAGGATAGTTAAAGGGGAGGTAAAAAGCTCTTTCTGAGTCTGCTGGGTTTCAAATTCTTCTGCTTGAAGTAATCTATATGCCAAAGTGTCCCTATTCTGGTTTGTGAGGAGTGGGTGAAAAATCCCTAACAAAGTAACACCAGCATTCCTCACAGAGCAAGAACAAACAATCCTAACATTTGTATGGAACCAGAAAAGACCCCGAATAGCCAAAGCAATCTTGAAAAAGAAAATCAAAGCTGGAGGCATCACAATCCCAGACTTGAAGATGTATTACAAAGTTGTAATCATCAAGACAGTATGGTACTGGCACAAAAACAGACACTCAGAGCAATAGACCAGAATAGAGAACCCAGAAATGGACCCACAAATGTATGGCAAACTAATCTTTGACAAAGTAGGAAAGAACATCCAGTGGAATAAAAATGGTCTCTTCAGCAAATAGTGCTGAGAAAACTGGACGGTGACATGCAGAAGAATAAATCTGGACCACTTTTTTACACCATACACAAAAATAACAAAATGGATGAAAGACCTAAATGTAAGAAAGGAAGCAATCAAAATCCTAGAGGAGAAAGCAGGCAAAAACCTCTTTGACATCGGCCAGAGAAACTTCTTACTCAACACGCCTCCAGAGGCAAGGGAAACAAAAGCAAAAATAAACTATTAGGACCTCATCAAAATAAAAGGTGTCTGCACAGTGAAGGAAACAATCAGCAAAACTAAAAGGCAACCAACAGAATAGGAGCAGATATTTGCAAATGACATATCAGATGAAGGGTTAGTATCTAGAATCTATAAAGAACTTCTCAAACTCAACACCCATAAAACAAATAACCCATTGAAGAAATGGGCAAAAGACATGAATAGACACTTCTCCAAAGAAGACATCCTGATGGCCAAAAGACACATGAAAAAATGCTCAGCATCACTCATCATCAGGGAAATACAAATCAAAACCTCAATGAGACACCACCTCACACCAGTCAGAATGGCTAACATTAACAACTTGGGCAACAACAGATGTGGTAAGAAGGCAGAGAAAGAGGGTCTCTTTTCACTGCTGGTGGGAATGCAAACTGGTGCAGCCACTCTGGACATCAGTATGGAGCTTCCTCAAAAAATTAAAAATAGAACTACCCTACAACCCAGCAATTGCACTACTAGGTATTTATACAAAGGATACAGGTGTGCTGTTTTGAAGGAGCACATGAACCCCAATGTTTATAGCAGCACTATCAACAATAGCCAACATATGGAAAGAGCCCAAATGTCCATCAACAAATGAATGAATAAAGAAGATGTGGTGTATATATATATACAATGGAGTATTATTGGCAACCAAAAAGAATAAAATCTTGCATTTGCAACTATGTGAGTGGAACTAGAGGGTATTATGCTAAGTGAAATTAGTCAGAGAAAGACAAATATCATAGGACTTCTCTCATATGAGAAATTTAAGATACAAAATAGATGAACATAAGGGAAAGGAAGCAAAACTAATATTAAAACAGAGAGGGGGACAAAACATAAAAGACTCTTAAATATAAAGAAGAAACAGAGGGTTGCTGGAGGGGTTGTGGGAGTAAGGATAGGCTATATGGGTAAGGGGCGTTAAGGAATCTACTCCTGAAATCACTGTTACTCTGTGTGCTAACTAACTTGGATTTAAATTCAAAATTAATTCATTAATTTTAAAAAAGAAGAAAGCCATATAATTCATTTTCAGAAATACCAGAAAATGCTGTGCTGTCTAGTTAACAAAAGGTTTACAACTTCTTGGAAATACGTACAAACCCCCACCACCACCACAGTGGAATCCCAAACCCTTAGACCCTTCACTTCCTAGTTCTTCTTTCCCTCTCCATTTCCCAGGCTTATTTTTGTGGCCTTTGCAATAAGCATGCCCCAAAGAACTGAAGTCTGCCTCACCGCAAGGAATGTACATTTGTTCCACTCAGACTGCTTTTTGCTTTACGTTGGCATAGGTGACTTCCAGACAAGGCTGTAACCTTGTAGTACTCAGCCAATGAGGAATCAGGGGAGGGACTTGTGTGGTAGGAAATAAATTGTCTGCTGTACCTTCCCCGAGTGTGCCTGTCCAGCAGACACCTGCTCTTGTAAGAACGGTGATTAAAGCCTTGCTTCCGTCCCTCCTTTGAGTATGTCGGTGGGTTTATTTCTTACGTGATACTCTGTTCCTTCTTCCATGTAAAAAATAAGCTCATTCTTTAGTTCAAAATATAAAGTGTATTTATATCCCAGTTAAAAACATATACATTTAAATCTTAGATCATTGGCACAGTAAAGTGAATGTATTTCTTTCTGTAATTAAATGTATTCTACCTGGTAATATGCCGATTATCAGAGATTTTTAGGAGTTTAGTGTCTAAAGGGAACTCAGGGCAGTATCCTTAAAAAGCTTGAAGTCTAATCCCGGAAAGAAAGGTATTTTATGTTGGCCAAGTACAAGCACACATAAACGCAGTCACTTAACACATGTGTACGTAACTGAAATTAAAGCTTCTTGAAAGAATACCCACCTATACTTTGTACGGACCCTGATGTACTCTCTTATTTTCTCGTTTTTTCTATCCTTTCTTTTTTTAAATACCAACTATGATCTCCCAAATTGAAAGTACCATTTACAGACAGATCTCAACCTATTGTTTAAAAAAGCGTTGCTTAGGGATTAGCTAGCTAGTCCGGCGTTCTCATTGTGCACTTAGAGGAAATTAAGGAAAATGTGTGGTATTCCCAAGGCCACATAAGAAGCACTGAAGCAAGCCTATGCTAGTATCTGGTCTTTGAAGTTGTGGCACAATGAGTTTTCCCCAACCCTATGTTGTTTTCAACGTGTGTGGCCCTCCTTCCCTCTCCGGTTTGACAAAGCTTTATTTTATGGATACTTCTCTTGCTTGCTTTGCATTTTCTTAGGTTTATGGGAAACGCTAGTTGTACTCAATGTCAACGATGTGTTCCTCTGTCTCTTTCCTCTGTCTCTTCTTTCAGAAAATAGTTTATATTTTCATCAGTACCCCCTAAAGTAGGCTGGTAGGGAATGATTGCATCCTGAGAAAGAAAAGCTCATGGAGTCAAATAGTTTAAATTTTATATGAGTGGGACAAAATACTGGCATCTAAGTGGCCCTAGATACCCCTCCTACTTCTTTTTCTATAAAAATATTTTTAATGTTTCTTTATTTTTGAGACACAGAGAGAGCACTACCAGGGGAGGGACAGAGAGGGAGACACAGAATCTGAAGCAGGCTCCAGGCTCTGAACTGTCAGCACAGAGCCCGATGTGGGGCTCAAACTCACAAGCTATGGGATCATGACCTGAGCCAAAGTCAGATGCTTAACCAACTGAGCCACCCGGGCGCCCCATATACCTCTCCCACCTTCTAAGGAAGATTGATTCTACTGGTTGTGCTGATCAGAATAATAAGTAGAAAAAGAAAAGTTCTAAGACCAGCAGTATTAGTATCCTGGGGCTGCTACAGCAAAGCACCAGAAATTAGGTGACTTAAAACAACTGACATTTATTGTCTTAATGGTTGTAGGGGCAAGAAGTCTGAAATCAGGTGTCAGCAAGGCCATGTTCTCTCCCCTAGCCCCTGGTGTTACAGCAATCCTTGGCATATCCTTGGCTTGTAGACACGTTACTCCTATCCCTGTCTGTCATCACATGGCATTCTGTCTTGTGTCTTCTGTATGCAAATTTGACTCTTATAAACGATTAGGATCAACCCTACTCCAATATGACCTCATTTCAACTTGAGTACCTCTGCAAAGATCCTATTTCCAAATAAAGTCACTTTGGCAAGTAACAGGGATTAGAGCTTGAAAATCTGTTTGTGAGTGGAATACAAGTCTACCCGTATAGATGCTAAGTCAATTTATACTACAAAGGGACTGAATAGATCTAGAAGAAATGGAGAAGAAAATGGGATAGAAGGGATATAGGCAGTAAGACATGAAAGCAAGCAAAAGAAGTATTTTCAGGGGAGAAAACAGGGAGAGAGTTGATTGATCAGTGAAATATGGGGCGAGACGTGAATGAAGACAAATTTAAGTCATTCCCTTTTGGCTCACGCAACCTAATTATCCCTTATTGCTTCTTCCATAGACCTCTACAAAGTCTTACATTACCTTCCAAGACTTTGTTCAAGTCATGTTTAGGTTTATTTCTGATATTATACTATGAGAGGAAGCAGCCCACAAGGAACCTAGCATTATTTTCAATATAATAAAAGGTGTTAGGTCAATTTTATTGTGAGTAGAAGATATACCATTGCATTTTAACCAGAGCCTTACAATTATACAGAAGCAAAAGAGGACAGTAAGTAGAGAAGATGATAATGGCATGGTGATTTTACTGAAAGCAGTGACATTTATGTAATTTTTTTGCAAATTGTTGTACATTATTTGCAAATATTGATTCAGTGATAATGCATCTATTTTATATAGTGGTTTATGTGTTTCAGTGATAATGCATCTATTTTATATAGTGGTTTTATGTGTTAACTGAAAAGCATGGCTATTTTCAGTTAACAATTGATATCTGAATGTGATAGCTAATGTTTTTTTCCTAAATTTTTAGGTAATTATTTTCTTTTAATTGTCTTAGAAACTCTCATTATTCCTTAATTCATCACTTAGCAATGTATGTTCGGTATCTAAAATGTATTAAGCGCAATTCTATGCACTAAAAAGATAACAATGAAAAATATAATCAGTCCCCTTAGGTTGACAGAGTCTAGTGGAATTAACAAAAGTTTTTCTTCATGAGAATGCACAATATGAAAAGTATAACATAGTATAAAAAGATGAAAACCAGGATCATGTGCATATATGAATATATACTCATACATATATGAACACATATATTCAACTGTATGTAGATTAATTTTTAATCTACATCTCATTGCTTTTTTCAGCTTTGTTGAGGTGTGATGGACAAAGAAAATCATAATATATTTAAATTGTACAAGGTGATGATTGACTCTGCATATACATTGTGGAAGGATTTCCACCATTGAGTTAATCAACAAATCTACCACCTCACACAGCTGACTCTTTTGTTTTGTTGCTTCTCGGTGAGAACACCTTCATTCTACGCTCTTCATGCCTTTCAGTAATAGAGTACAGTGTTATCACCTACACGCACTAGATCCTCAGACCTTATTCATCTTCTACCTGAAAGTTTGTACCCTTTTACCAACCTCTCCCTGTGTCCTTCTCCCCCCATCCTCAGGGTATCACCCTCCTACTCTGTTTATGAGTTTGACCTCTTTTCTATTAGGTTCCACATAGAAGTGATACCATGTAATATTTGTCTTTCTCTATCCAGTTTATTTCACTTAACATAATGCCCTCCGGTTTCACCCATGTTGTTGCAAATGACAAGATTTCCTTAAGTTTGAACAATTTCCATTGTGTATATCCATACACATTTTTCTGTCCATTGACAGGCACTTAGGTTGTTTCTGTGTCTTCGTTATTGTGAAGAATGCTGCAGTGAACATGCCAGGGAAGGGAGGGGGTGTAATAAATAATCTCTCTAAGGTTATGATTTCATTTCCTTTGAATTTGTACCCAGAAATGTGATTGCTGGATCACATGGTAGTTCCACGTTTAATGTCTTGAGGAACTCCCATGCTATTTTCCATAGTTTACATCCCCACCAACATTGTAGAAGAGTCATCTCCCTCCATGCTGACCAGCACTTACTATCTCTTATCTTTATAACAGCCATCCAAACAGGGGGTGAGGTGGTAACTCACTGTGGCTTTGATTTGTATTTCCTTGTTGATTAGTGATGTTGAGCACCTTTTTGCCAGAGTCCAGCTCCAGCAGGTCCAGGGCTCCCTGAAAGGATGGACGGTGTCAGCGAAAGAGAAAGTGACAGCCTCAGCTTTCTTTCTGATCACCAGGCAGGCGTCTCCGCCCTTCTGGCAGGCGTCTCTTTATTTATAGATGAAGTGTTAACATGATATCAAAAAAGTGGTATTTTTACTACAAATAATTCTCAGCGATAAGATGTTTTAAAAAGTGCACAGAAACAGGTTTTACAGAGTCTCTTTGCAGAATTACTCTAATTTTAGTGAGGTAGTTAATTTTTACAAATAGGATAACAAGGTAGTTTCAGTGAAAAGCAAGTAACATACACATCTGTTTAAACCAGTAGTAAATCTTACAACTAAGAAGATGGCAGGATAACAAATACATTTGTTTATATCAATAATGCTAAGATTCAGGCATGGACTAGGCTAGGAGTCATTCTGTCTGGCTCACAAAAGGTAGAATGTATTTGCTCTGTTAGTAAGTTGCTGTGTCAACCTTGTTATTTGATGTTGAAGGTGTAAGCACCATAGGGGCCCTAGATGTGGCGGCCTTTGTATATGAGTTTAAGTTTTAATTATTCTTACCCATCCTCATGACAAATATCAGGGTAAGGGAAGGTATTTGGGGCACCCACTAGCAAACGTATGTGCAGTAACTTATGTCCGGCTCTTGTTTGTTTCTTATCTCTAAGTTAGGCTCTTTTTCTCCGGGCCAGAGTGAATAGTAACTTTTGTGTTCTTTAACCCCCTTTATTATCTATGTCTTAGGTTTGTGAGGCTCATTAGAAGAGCCTTTTGACAAGCATCTGCTGTGCTTTGTCTAAGTTCTTCTTTGTGGTGGTGGGAATGTGCTTCTCCCCATGAGGTGTCTGTGTGGGAAGATCGGTCTGACGTGGAGCATTGTGGGGCCTGGTCAACAGCAGCCCCAGTCCCACCATGAGCCAGTAGTAGAAGGAGACACCTGCGGGAGGCCCGCTCCGCTGGCCCAGGGCTCCCTGAGGGCGGCAGCGGCCTCGGCGAAAATGGGTTGAGAGAGATCCACGCAGTTTCTTTCTTTCTTGCTCACCAACCTGTCAACATCTCTATCTCTCTGGCATCTCTCTGGCATCTCCCTCCTATCTCTCTGGCTTGCCATGTTTTGGGCCTTTATTTATAGACTTAACATGACATCAAAAAGTGGAATCTTTACAAATAATTCCCAGTGATAAAGATGCGTTGAAAAGGGCGCAGAAACAGGTTTTCCGGAGGCATTTCTTCAGAACTATTCTAATTACAATGAGGTAACTTACCCATCATAGGATAACAGGATATTCTCAGTGAAAAGCAGATAACATACACATTTTTTTGAACTGGTAGTAAATCTTACAACTAAGAGGATAGCAGGATGTTTTCAGTGAGAAGCAGAGAGCAAACTCATTTTATAACAATGACGCTAAGATTCAGGCAAAAACAAGGCTAGGAGGCATTCTATTTGGCTCATAAGAGGAAGAATGTATTCTCAATGGTTAGTAAGTAAACCTTTTGTCAGCCTTGTTTTCTGATGTTGAAGGTGTAAGCGCCATAGGCCCCTAGATGAGCCAGCCTTTGCATATGAGTTTAAGTTGTAACTACTCTTACCTATCCTCACAATGGGCACCAGATTAGCATATGTATGCGCAGTAGCTTATGCCTGGCTCGTGTTTGTTTCTATTTCCTAAATTAGGCTCTTTATCTCCGGGCCAGAGTAAATATTATTCTTGTGTTCTTTATTATCCATGTCTTAAGTTTGTGAAGCTCAATAGAAGAGCCTTTCGACAAATTCGACAAACATCTGCAGTGCTTTAACTTCCGCTGTATAGAGGTGGGAATATACTTCTTCCCATGAGGTATCTGTTTGAGGAATATCAGTCTGATTTGGAACATTGTGAGGCCTAATCAATAGCAACAGGCTTAATTTCACACGAGCAGTAGTAGCAGAAGGAGATGCCAGTTTCCACCTCTCATGGCAGGAGCCCTGCAACATCCGCCATTTCCTTACTGTGACCCTGTCACCCAGCAAGGCCAACGTGGCTCCCAGCAACTCATCTTCTCCCTGACCAGGTGCAGTCACACTTCAGGGACAGGGCAGGGGACAGGCCGCTCCTAACACTAATCAGCAAAGCACTCTGAGGTTTGGTGCCCAAGCAGAAGTGAAAGTTACAAGAAGGTAGATTTTGGGAGCTGACTGGGGGCAAGAGACCGTGCAAACTTGCCGTCCCCTCACCGGGAATTTTCACTCTACCGGTGAGTTCAGACAGCTCCCAGCACCTTTGATGTACCTGTTGACATTTGTATCTCTTCTTTGGGAAAATGTCTCTTCAAGTCCTTTCCACATGTTTAAATTTGATTCTTTGAAGTGTTTTGCTGTTGAGTTTGAATGAGTTTGGTGTATATTTTGGATATTAAGTCACTATCACATGTTATTTACAAATATTCTTTCCAATTCCATAGGTTGTCTGGCCACTTTGTTGATGGTCTCCTTTCCTGTGCAGAAGCTTTCTAGTTTGATACAGCCCCACCTGTGTAGTTTTGCTTTTGTTGCCTTGATTTTGGTATCAAATCCAAAAAATCATTGCCAAGACCAATGTCAAGGATCTTACTCTCTTTTCTGTTTTCTAGACTTTTTATAGTTTCAGGCCTTACATCCCAGCCTTTAATCTACTTTGCGTTGATGTCTGTGTGATGTAAGATGGGGTCCAGGTTCGTTCTTTTGTGTGTGAATATCCACATTGCCATTTGGGTGCTTTCCCAGCACTACTTACAGAAGAGACCGCTTCTTTTGCCATTGTATGTTCTTGACGCCTTTGTCAAAAATTTATTGACCATGTATGTATGAGTTTATTTCTGGGCTCTGTATTCTGTTCCATTTTTATATATGTCTATTATTTTTAAGTTTATTTTTGAGAGAGAGAGAGAGAGAGAGAGAGAGAGAGAGAGAGCATGTGTAGGGGATGGGCAGAGAAAGAGGGAGACACAGAATCTGAAGCAGGCTCCAGGCTCCAAGCTGTCAGCACAGAGCCAGATGCTGGGCTTGAACTCAAGAACCACAAGACCATGACCTGAGCTGAAGGCAGATGATTAATCGACTGAGCCACCCCGGCATACCTATATACGTCTGTTTTTATGCCAGTTTCATACTGTTTTCATTACTATGGCTTTATAATATAGGTTGAAATAAGGATGTGTAATGCCTCCAGCTTTGTTCTTTTGTCTCAAGTTTGCTTGGTTATTGGCATCTTTTGTGGTTTCACACAAATTTAAGAATGGCTTTGTCTTTTTCTGTGAAAAATGCCATAGGAGTTTTGACAGAGATTGCATTAAATCCATAGAATTAATTTGAGTAGTATAAACAATTTATTAATATTAATTGTTCTAATCCATGAAGAAGGACTATCTTTCTCTTTATTTGTGCCTTCTTCAATTTCATTGTTTTAAAACATTTATTTATTTTTAAGAGACACAGAGACATAGATCATGAGCAGGGGAGGGGCAGAGAGGGACACACAGAATCCAAAGCAGGCTCCAAGCTCTGAGCTGCCAGCACAGAGCCTGAGGCGGGGCTTGAACCCATGAACTGTGAGATCATGACCTGAGCTGAAGTCGGCTACTCAACCGACTGAGCCACCTAGGCACCCCACAATTTCTTTCTTTAATATTTTATAGTTTTCAGTGTACTTTATTGCTTTTAAAAGCTACCTTATACCGTCTTTTTGACATCTATATCAAATTATTAATGCCTCTAACTCATTTGGTAAAATATGTTTTACACACACACAAATGAACTCCTCCAGCCAACATTAATATAATTAGGTGATAAATAGATGAAAGAAATAGAATAAAGTCCAGAAATAGACACATAAGTATATGATATTTAATTTATGACAGAATTGGCCTGGCAAACCAGTGAGAAAAGGATGAAAAGATGGTCTTTTAAATAAACTGTTGTGGGAACTTCAGGGGACCATGTAGAAAAGAAGAAAATGACCCCATCTCATACCATACATACAGATTAACTCCAATTCAATTAAAAACACAAATGTAAAGGCAAACCTAAAAACTTTTATGAACTAAAAATGAAAAATATCTTTTTGAACTTAGAGGTAGGAAAGGTTTTATTAAACATGATTTAAAAAAAAACTAAATTTCCCTGGAAACAGGAAAGCAGATATTAGCATATAGAACATTTCTTAATATACTAAATATTTGAAATTAGTTATGTGAAATTCCTTTTAATTATTTCTATTTTTACTCTTCCAATTAATTATCTAATTTGGTCTATCATATGAAGTCTTAGAAGCCGTTTGTAGTTGTAAATAGTGAAACAACAAGGTCATTTCTCATTTTAAGTAACGTCATTGCACCATAAGTAGGAATCATTTCCATTACAGAAACCTCACTTTAGGAAAGATTGTATTTTTTTAGCTTACTTAACAAAAAGATACAACTTGTTTAAAAATAAACCATCTATATAGAAATAGGATCTTATAAACTTACCCAACATAAGGAAACAGAATCTTGAGGTAATTTTTTTTCTTGCAGTTATTATTCTTAGAGAAAACAGTATGTACTTTTAAAAGCTTTCTGGGTTTTGCGTGTGCAGTGAATTCACGTGCACCTGTCTGTGTGCATGCATGCGTGTGTGTGTATCTAATTTTGCATTGCTGTACACAAGGAAACCGATCATGATATAAACAAATTGGCCTGCACACAGGAGACCCAGAAACTCAAAAAAGAATACCCTTGAGAGGGCAGGGCTGCAAATCTAAGGTCATTTGGTAGTTAGATCAACCACCCATGGCCCCAGGGCAAGAACCTGGTAGACAGGGAAGTTGCTTTTGAAGGAAAGACCTCAAAGTCCTTAGGTTGAAAATTCTTCCCTGACTGTATCAGAATGAAAACATTTAACCAAAGGACTGTGGAGGCCAGGCTATTTCAATGAAGGAAGAGGAGATCATTTCACACTACTTTTTTCTTCCATTTCTTTGGACCCATCTGGTATCTGACCTCTTCTTTGGTATTGCATCACAGATAAAATGACTGTTTCAATTAGTGATAGCCTACATGTGTGATGCTGTTGTACCCAAGTTTATAAAATCACCCCAAAACAAACACCAGAGACTGCTAGGGAGACCGAGTCACGCCTGCAAAAGCAAAGGGCCTTTATTACAAGCTTAAGCTCGGGCTCACAGTCTCCACCCAACCAACCACCCGGCCACGTGGAGAGAGCCCCGAGCAAAGGCAGGGAAGGGCCTTTTATGCCTTTGGGAGGGGGAGTTACAGGAAATGATGACAGGTGTACAGTGATCCAATCCCTGCCCCCCCATCAATACTGGCAGTTGTGGGAGCCAATCACAATAGTTGGAGTATTGACCAATCAGAGTGGGCCCAGGACACCCCACGTGGGCGTGACTAGGCCCGCCTCTAGAAAGGTCAAAGGTATCAGCCGGCCTCTCCAGATTGGGCGCTGCAGGAGTTGTCCCTCCTTAAGGTGCGCCCTTTCAGGAGAAGCCGTTGCCTTCCCCTTTAAGGACAGGGGAAGGCTGGATGGGACCTGCCGCCGGTGGGGGACCACCCCTCCCACCCCTGGCTGGCGTCAGGCTGCTGCCAGGCGCATTTCCACCTCGGCAGCGCAGTGCACCGTAACCAGCTCTGGGAAGGCTGGGAAGGCCCGGTGGGGAGGACCTGCATCCTTACAATGCTTTGCACTTTTCATATAATTTCTTTTATTTAATCTTAAGAAACACCTATTAAGCGTAGACAGAGCAAGTGTAATTTTTTGGCCATTTTGTTGAAAAATTTGTTGCTAAATAGTGAATGATTTAAAGTGGTCTAGTTTTACCCACCGATGGAGTCATCCAAGGCTTTACTTTACAAAGTCATGGGCTGTGAAATCATTTTAGTAGTCTCTGACCAACACTTTTAAAAATATTATAAATTAGAATGTAAAATGTCAGACTGCACCAAACATTGTAAGGATAACTATTTTGTAACACTTTGTTTTAATATGGTTTCACTTGAGCTACATACGGGGTCCCAATGAAACAACGACCTTACTGTTGATCAGAGTAAAAACGTTTGGTTGGAAAACCAACCCAGGAAAACAAAATTCCCCAGGCCCTCTTTGGTTTCTAAGTACTAAAATTCTATTAAAGTTTTCTTGAATAAGTTAAGGCAGTATTCTGAAACCATGTTCTATATAAAGTAGTTCTAGGATATGTCAATAAGTGACCTTGAAAAAAAAAAAGATTTTTTTGATCAAGAAAGTTAGAAAGAAATTACAGACTAGAAACTACTCTTGAACATTCACAGAGAACAATGGTGACATATCAGGTGATCTGAAAAAGCCAGCAGTAACGGGTCATGTTCCTTCAAATAATTTGGCGCGTGATATTTTTCAGAGCCTTTGTAACCCACCTGTTTGGAAAAGGCTCAGAACGTGCACTGCACTCTGCAGTAACACGACTCCCCCAGGCAAGTGTCACATACGTGCCTCTTACGTAATGGATGTGTGCAGATATCTGATAAGGTCATAAATGTTAGCCCTTCAGAGCACGTCTATTTATTAACATCTTTTCAGCAGGACCCTTATTAGAAACCGAATAGGGACCCATATACCTGAAACTCAGAAGTATCTGGGGTGAGGAGTTGGTGGGGGGGAGGCGAAGTAGGATATAGCAGTAGAGAGTGTTGGAAAGTTGAGCAGTTTAGACTCCAAATCTCTCGTGGCTGTTTTCCCCTTCCGTGTGGGAGCATGGCTGGGGTTCTGATGTGTACTAGAAGCCCTGGTAGAATCAGGAGAAATCCTGCTTTTTCTTTATCAGTTTTATTGAGATACAATTGACATATACTCTGTGTAAGTGTAAGGTATGTACAGCATAATAACCTGACTTACATATATTGTGAAATGATCACACAGTAAGTTTGGTTAACACCATCATTTGGTATAAATACAAAAGAAAAAGGAAAAAAAAATGATTTTTCCTTGTGATGAAAACTCACAGGACCTGCTCTCTTTAAAACCTCCAAATACAACCTGGACAGCCATGTTCATCATAGCCATCGGGTTGCACGTGACATTCCCCAGTACTTATTTCCCTTATAACTGGAAGTCTGTACTTCTTGACCACTTTCATCCAATCTCCACAACCCATGTCCCCTCCCTACCCCTACCCCTGCCACTGGTGACCACCAATCTAATCTCTTTGGGTTTTTTTTTTTTTCTCCATCGTTCTGCCTGACTTACCTCACTGAACATAATGCCCTCAAGGTCATCCATGCTGTTGCAAAGGGCAGGATTCCGTGCTTCTTTATGGATGAATGATGCCTGTACATCGATGGACACCTGCATTGTTTCCATACCTTGGCCATTGTGAATAGTGCTGCTGTGAACCTGGGGAGACAGATGCTGCTTTGTGAAACACTTTCATTTCCTTCAGATGTATACCAAAAATGGAATTGCTGCTTATTTTTACTAATACATTTTAGAGTGACTTTACCCTAAAATATGAAGACACGCCCATTTCTTTCTTTTTTAAATTTGTTTGTGTTTTTTATTTATTTTTGTGAGACAGAGAGAGACAGCATGAGCAGGGGAGGGTCAGAGACAGAGAGGGAGACACAGATCCGAAGCAGGCTCCAGGCTCTGGGCTAGCTATCGGTATAGAGCCTGATGTGGGGCTCGAACCTACAAACCATGAAATCATGACCTGAGCCGAAGTCGGAAGCCTAACCGACTGAGCCACCAGGCGCCCCGGACATGCCCATTTCACCAGGGCTGGGAGTAGAAAACCAACCCCTCATAGAGGCAGGACTCCAGAGAGCCTCCAGAATGCGGTGCTCTCTCTCAGACCTTCTTCCTTCCTTTTCATTCCACTCAGCATCCAGTATCTTCTACAAAAACAGCCACACCCATGTTATTCCTCTGTTTCATGCATCCAAAGAGTGTCATGGAGTTGTGCCACTGAGACTGAATTTCCTACCACTAAAGAAATGGCACAGTAGCCTCTCAAAGTTCAATTAAGGGACAATAAATGTCATTTGACATCTCTTGCACACCAAAGTATGTGGATTAAGATTAGTTTCCCTGGAGCAGTAGTGATCAAGCACCCCATTAGGATCATAAAAACCAAAGACCCCAAAAGCTTTTATTTATATGGATTTTATATATCAATATTTAATGTATTAGAAATTAAAGCTGAGGGGCGCCTAGGTGGCTCAGTCAGTTGAGTGTCTGACTTTGGCTCAGGTCATGATCTCATAGTTCACGAGTTCAAGCCCTACATTGGGGTCTCTGCTGTCATCACAGAGCCTGCTCCAGATCTTCTGTCTCCCTCTCTGCCCCTCTTCCTGTTCTCTCTATCTCTCAAAACTAAATAAATATTTAAAAAAGACATTAAAGCTTAGAAATTTTAAAATATTAATTTATTTTAAACTAACTTGTTAGCATAACATATATTTATATTTTAAAAACTTACATGTTTCCCAAAAAAAGCTTAATGAGAAGAGTAACATTGTTTGATTTTGCAGATCTCTTTAATGTCCAATTTAAAAGAAGCAGCTGGCTCCTTATAGTCTGCTGTGATCACATGAAAATTCTGCTATGCATTAATGAGAGAAAGGAAGCAAAAAGGAAAATGCGATATTAGTATTATTATGGAACCTGTTTGGTCCAGTAGTCACGGGCCCGGGAAGGTCTTTAGGAGCTCCACTTGGCTCCTGGGAGAAGTCTGCCCTCATACTTCCTGCAGGGAGCAGAGGACATGGATTGGACGGTCCAGAGGCCGGGGCGGGGAACGACTCGGTGGCCTGCTCGCCCCTCAGCCATCAGTGGAGCAGAAATCCTTCCAGTTGGGGGGAAAATATCCTGGGGCCTCCAAGTTGAGGTAGAAGAGAAGGATCGAAGGAGACATACCTGTATTTGACCTCAGCACAGCAGGTCCCCAAAGAGCTGCTGATGGTCAAGGGGACACAGCTGACCGAAGAACTTCTGATTGTCATCGAGTCGTGATTCAAAGTAGTCGCTCTCGGGACGTCTAAGTGGCTCAGTTGGTTAAGTGTCCAACTTCATCCCAGGTCCTGGTCTCACAGTTTGGGGGTTTGAGCCCCGCATCGGGCTCTCTGCCGTCAGCACAGTCTGCTTCGGATCTTCAGGCCCCGCCTCTCTCTGCCCCTCCCCACCTCTCGCTCGCGCGCTCTCTCTCTCTCTCTCTCTCTCTCTCTCTCTCTCTCATGCTCTCGCTCTCCAAAATAAATAAACATTAAAAAAAAAAGAAAGTGGTAGCTATTCATACTGAAATATTTTTCCCTCAAAAAAGAATCCAGAGTAAAGTGAAATCATGATTTGCACATTGCAGAGTCTTGAAAAACAGTTCAGTATTTGTAACCCATTTAGCCTATATAGGTACTTGCTTTGTTCATACATATTGGTTCTTTCAAATACCATAAAATAACTGTATTTGAATGACTCAATAAATACATATCATTAAGTTTGAATTTTATGACACAGAATTTGGTTACTTTTCATATCTTAAAAAGCACAAAATACACGGATGAATATTTATGTGTATATTAATTGATGGTGTTTTCCAAAGGACTCTTGGGAAAAAGCTCAAGAGGATTATTTTCTGGAAGGGGGTTAAAAAACAGAATTGCCGTTGGTGAGATAAGCAGAGCACATCAGAAGCTCTGTTTTCTTTTGATTTATGTTCAAATGAGCTATGACAAAAAAACAAAAATTCTGGAAACATCCAAAAGAAAAGTTTCCATCTCTTCAGATTTCTCCCCAATCTGGATGGAGTTGGCAGCATAGACTCGAATGAAATCTTGCAATTAGTTCGGGCAGCTCATTAGGAGAGCCAAAGTGTCCTCCGCCCTCCGCCTTCGGCCTTCCGCCTTGCCTGAAGGCGGACGTGCCCGAACCGAGGCGCGTGCACGCATCCCTTCTTGCTGAGCTGGAATGATCATCCCCACCCCACCTCCACCTGCTAAATTCATATGTTGAATCTTAACCCCCATACGTCAAAACAGGACTGCATTTGGAGATGGAGTCCTTTGAGTTAAAATGACGTCATGGGAGGGGGGGTCCTTATACAATCTGACTGGTGTCCTTATAAGAAAGAGGCGATCAGGGTACAGAGGGACATTACCAGCTGGCCTGAAAGTAATCCTCATGTTCCCTCTGAGTCACTACGCCTCCATCCCTCCAAAAGTATCCACTCTCCTGACTTCTAACACTATAAATTTGGTGTGCGAGTTTCTTTAGTTTATGTAAATGGATTCTGCCTGCATTGTGTGCCTCCACTGAGTTTACTCAGTCCAAAGGCTGTCAGATTCATCCATGTGTTTGTACGAAGTTCTAGTTGATTTCATTGTTACAGTGTTCCATGGTATAAATACACCACAGTTTATCTTTTTAACATTTATTCATTTTTGAGAGACAGAGCATGAGCGGGGGAGGGGCAGAGAGAAAGACACAGAATCCAAAGCAGGCTCTGGGCTCCGAGTTGTCAGCACAGAGCCAGGAAGAGGGATCGAACCCACAGACTGAACTCAGATCATGACCTGAGCCAATGTCAGACACTTGGCCATCGGCACCACCCAGGCGCCCCTAAATATGCCACAGTTTAAATTGTTGATGGACCCTGTGTTGTTTCCAATTTCGAGCTGGTCAAGTAAGGCCACAACCATTCCTGTTCATGTCTCTAGGTTACATAAGCATGGTTTTTTCCTGTTGAATCTGTTCTAAGAGTCAAATTGCCGGATCAAAGGCTACATGAATCTTCAGCTTTTGTAGATAATGGCAAAGACTTTTTTAAAGCAATTTTACCAATTCACCTGTCTGACAGAGTGCTTTAAAGTTCGTCGTCCCTGCAAACTCACCAACACTGGTAATGTCAATTTTTAAAAAATATTTTCAGCTGTTCTGGGACTTGTATCATGGTTGGGGTTTCAACATACGAATTTGAGACATTCAGTATATAGCAGTGTCTGTCGTGTTGAATGGAAGAAGTCTTTTCCTACCTGAAAGTCATGAAGGTTTTCTCCTTGGTTATTTCCGAGCAGTGTTATTTTGTATTTCATTTTTAAATTTCCATTTCACCTGGCATTGGTTTTCGTCCATGGTATAAGACAGTGATCAGACTTCATTTCTTTTCCCTCCTTTCCTGGCACCATTTATTAGCAACTCTTTCCTTTTCCTGCAACACGTTTCTGCCATGAGTAGCATGAGTCGGTACGTAAACAGCAGGTGTGTTTCCGGATGCCCTGTTTTCTGCGATTCCATTATTCTAATTTTCTTTCCATCCTGGAATCGTATTACCAATTACCTTTGCTTTTTCAAGGCTTGATAACAGTGGAATTAGTCATCCCTCTACTTCCTTCTTCTTCGATCGTGTCTACAGATTTACATACCAGTTGAGATTTGGTTTAATCTTTAATGGTTTAAAATGAATGCCGATCCCTCCTCCTCTTAGTGAAATGAGTTGAGGTTAATTCTCGAGCTCCCGTCGCTTGGAGATCTGAGAACGACGGAATGTCGGCTACGTGTCCCGACGCATCGCATATGCCACACGTGGTCCTAATGGATAAGCCTTACCTGGCATGGAAAGGCTGTGAGTAAAATATGCAATTCTGGGGCTTCTCTGCATTTGTACCATTCTTTTTTTTAATATCTTTTTATGTTTTATTCATGTGAAAGAGAGAGAGAGAGAGACAGAGACAGAGCATGAATGGGGGAGGGGCTGAGAGAGCGGGCAAGACACAGAATGTGAAGCAGGCTCCAGGCTCTGAGCTGTGAGCACAGAGCCTGATGTGGGGCTTGAACTCACAAGCAGTGAGATCATGACCTGAGCTGAAGACGGACCCTCAAACGACTGAGCCACCCAGGTGCCCCTGTACTGTTCTTGTAACTGCACACGACCCTTGTTGGACCCATAGGAGCTATGTCCATGGGACTGTTGTGAGATAGTCACTTCTATGCATCATGTGGCTTCTGATCCAGAGTAGCTCCAACAGCCATTTGATATTTCTTGTCCTATTGCACTTGAACCGATTACTTGGATGCCTGAGAACAGGCCCAAACTCCTATGAGGGCAGCGTTCCTCATACTCTCCCCTACTGTTGTTCCCTATTTATACTTATTCTTGCATCCTCTGAATAAGCTGATGCCAGAAGGAGTCATTGGCATTTCTCACAGAAAAAGCAAAAAAATTCCTAAAATTCATATGGAACCACAAAAGACTCCAAATAGCAAAAACAATCCTGAGAAAGAAGATAGTCAAAGAAAAAAGGAAAGAAGTGAAATGGTCACACACACACACACACACACACGTGGGGTTCCCAGCCCATTGTCTGAAATTGCAATGAAGATTATGTATATAGTTTTAGTTACCTAAGAAATTAAACATTTTGTAATTCTAAAATTATCAGTAGAGTTGGGGTACTGAAATCAAAGTTTAAAATACTGTCAACACTGAAGTGTATCTATATTTAAAAGAAAAAAATGTGTGGGCACCTGGGTGGCTCAGTCAGTTGGGTGTCTGACTTCAGCTCAGGTCATGATCTCACAGATTGTGAGGTTGAGTTCAAGCCCCATGTCGGTCTCTGTGCTGACAGCTCAGAGCCTGGAGTCTGCTTCCTATTCTGTTTCTCCCTCTCTCTCTCTACCACTTCCCCACTCACCCTCTCTCTCCCTCTCTCTCTCTCAAAAATAAACATAAAAATATAAATAAAAGAACACAAATTTAATATGTAGCAAGAGGTATAAAGAAGTAATACTTGTAAATGCTGTACTTTTAAGCAAAGATTCTTACTTTCCTGGGTAATGACTCATTTGAATTAGCTTACCTACAGGCTCATTCCTGTGTCTTAAATGTGTTGTTTCCCTTACTCAATGCATCTACTTGATTATAATGATCACCAAAAAATTAGATACTTATGTAAATATTAGGCAGCAAGTATTGCTTAATCCTGGAGTACAAATTATTTTCTCTGTAGAGGCTTTTTTGGTTTTATTCATGTATTTACTTAATTGTTGGGAGAGGAGGAGTGGCATCAGAATCACTCTGATCTGAGATCAGAAATTTCAAAAATCTCACCCCTACTCAAAAATCTTCAAAGATATCAAGTTTCACCCAGCGCCCCAGGTGACTATGATGCATTCATTTCCTTTTGATTAAGAAAAACTAAGAGATAGAGGTAAACACTGATTTAATATGGGTGTATACATTGATTTCCTAGTGGGTTCTTCTTTCTTCATTAGAGAGGAATTACTTCTATGGGTTGATTCATGAACCTAGAACCAAATATCTTACCCCGTTATCACAGGTGTTAGATATTGTGTAATTTTGTTAAAATATTATCACACGAATTCCAGCATATTGTGAACTAAGTTACACAGCCATCACCAAAGCTCGGTTGTTTACAGAAGTCAAGTATGTATTTTGAGTAGAGACAGTGAGATTGCTGCTCTTGTCTGCTGGCCAAATTAACTTTTTTAATTTATTTTTGAGAGGGGGGAGGGGCAGAGAGAGACACACACACACATACACAGAATCCAAGGTAGGCTCCAGGCTCTGAGCTTTCAGCACAGAGCCCGACATGGGGGTTGAACCCAAGAGAACACGACCTGAGCCGAATTTGGTTGCTTAACCGACTGAGCCACCTAGGCGCCCCAGCAGTTGGCCTTCTGTTCAAAACCTTGTGCATATGAATTGCCTGGGATTATTGCTAAATGTAGATTCTTTTGAGCAGTTTCAGGCTGGAACCCACTAATTTGCATTTCTAACAAGCTTTCAGATGACACAGTCCCAACAGGTCTAAGCACCACACTGAATGTAGATGCACAAAGACCCTACATTTTGTTATTTGTTATTTACCTACTTAACTGGATTCTGAAAACCCAAATAGAAAACAGGTGTCCAAAAATGTTTCATTCCTCCCTTTGGCCATTAGAGCTTTTATTTCTCTATCCCACACCATTTTCGTAATAATATAACAAATTGCATTCCTCTGGTTCCATCCAAACTAGCAATCTTGGAAACTTGAGCCACACTTAGATTCTGTTCAGTTGCTTCAGAGTTCCCAGCTTCGGCGCAAACGTGACTGCAGACTGGCTCTTTGCCTGCCTTCCACCATCTGCTGGTGCCCTCCTCCCCGGTCCCACCTGCTGCTTGCATGTCTCGGGCGCTTTCCTAAGACAAGTGTGGGGTGTCCAGTGCACAGGTCCCTGGTCCGGTTCCGCCACCTACCATCGCTTCAGGGGAATAAAGTCGCCCAACTGGGTTTTTCGTTGTATCCTTCACACTGGTAACTTGGAACAAGTTGAATGTCACCTCCCTCTATTAAAACACTCACTCCTTTCCCAAAGCCCCGTCCTTTCTCTAGTGCCAAGCTTAGCCCTCCATTTATTTCTCTTCCCCCTTGAGGCTCAGAAGACTTCATGCAAATACCACTTTGACAAGCCACTCATTAGCCCACTCTTCCTACGATAAGCCCACAGGAGCACTGGAAACATCCTCTGATTACAGTTTGGGCTCTTAAACTGGGATCCTCACAGATGATACAATGTAGTGTTCCTGCTTGGGTAAGGGAAAATAATAACCAGTGTTTACAGAGGGCTGGGAGAAGCAGATGAATGACCTGATGGAATGCGTTTGTCAGCATGTGTAACTGATGAATGAGTAGGACAAGTCAGGGTTATAGGAAGGAGCTTTCTGCCACCACTGGCAAAATTCGAGGCAGCAAACAGAGAAGAATCCCAATGCGTGGCACCATGATTAACCAGTGAGATGGGCCTGGCTTCCGGGCATGGTATTATTAAAGGCTCAGCTCTGTTCAGTGATAACACCTGTCTATCTTTGGATTGCCAGAAATTAGCCTGCTAACTATGAGAATATTCAAGACAGGCAAGGGAAATGATTGTGTAATAGTGAAGCGAATAGGAAGTGTTTGACCAGCATCAACTGGCATATTATTTCCTAGCCCAAGTAAATTAAAAAACAGGGCGAGCCCACCATCCTGAGCTCAGAGAGAGGAGCCAGTGGTTAGGCTCTCCTGTGGTGCCCAGGGGCTCTCTCTCTCTGTCAAAGACGCTATATCCAAGTACATTAGGCTCTCTCTTTCTTATTTTTGGAGCCCGAGAAATCAGCCTTTTCCTTTTTTCCTGTAAAACATGGTTACAAGCAGAAGCCTAGATCAGGTAATTCTTGAGTACAACAAAAAACACAGTTGGTGAGGCTAACTAAGGACACAAATTATATGCAGGGAGGAAATCGCACCTAGATTAGAGAAGTCCACTGCATCCCCCTTTTATAAGAAGCCTTCTGAATCAGGCGTCTTTTGATTCTGTCTCCTTCTCAAATCCAACCTATTCTTACCAGAGATCTTCTACCCAGCTCCTTGAGAAGTCTGCATTTTCTTTCTACCAGTTCATGCATATTCCCTGTACTAAACTTCTCTGTCCTGCCTGCCTCAACATTTTCTCTTTTTATCCCTGGAATATACTGAAAAGATCCATTTCTCCCAGTCTCTCTCTCTTCTACCTCCTTCTAAATGGTTGTGCTTCCTTTTGACCTAGTTTATTTTCTGGACCAAGGACATTTGATATTCCCTGGAGAAGTCTTGTATGCCCATTTGAGATGAGCTAGTGTGGCTGCTTAACAGATCCACAGGGCATCAAGGCACAAGATGATGGAAAGGAACACTTGGAGAAGAGAGCCCCCCACCTGATGCTGCTGGTTGGCATTTAAACATTGGGATCTGTGAGCTGTGCTCCCGTGTCCCCTTCTCAGAGAGTCACTGTGCCCAGGAATGGCATTAATAGCAATGTGTTCTGTAGCCTTCCAATAAAAGATATTAAATAAAGGGAGAACTTTCCTATCAGGTAATAGTAAAACATTTACTTTCACACGCACTTGCTTCGACCAGCTTGAACAAATTACTTATTCCCAGTAGATAATCCTCATTTGTAATTTTATAATAAAAGATTCTAGATATTGTGCATTTTAGTGACTGGCATGATAATTTTTATTTCAGAATCTCACTAATCGAATTTGCATTATCTAATTATAATTAAAGTGCACAATTCCCTAAAGAATGCTTATAACTGTTTAAATGAATATGGACTTAATTAAAAGAACTAAATTAGGGGATTGAAATTATTCAAAGGAGGTAAATCGTATTCTTAAAAAACTGTAAGAATGGAACTAAGAAGGAAAAAACATAGGGGAAGGCATCAGAAATTAATAAAAAGAAACAAAATAGATTCCTGATGTGCTCTGATGGAGGAATATCATATTAACTTAATTATCTTCAGTTACGGAAAAAAACAAGATGCAAGCATCTTAGTAAACCATAGGCTCCTTGAAGACTGTAGCCATGGCTGATTCAGTGCGATCAATTTTCACCTTCGCCACCAGACCAATGGGAGAGCCTGGAAGCTAGTGGGCTCTCAATTAATATTTGTTGAATGAATAAGGAAGCAAATTCTGCCTCAGAATTTTAACAAGGTAGTTCATGAGCCCTTTTTTAAGTCAGCTTGTAGCTACAGTGTTTAAAGGAATTCATAGTTGGACCTCGTTAGAATGTGTGCCCTTGAGTTAGAGTATTTGTTGGTAGGCTCTGGGCGTTGTGTGTAAGGCCGGTGAACCCGTACAGGAGGCAGCCAGTCTCACAGGAAGAGCTAGAAACTGGAAAAGTTGTCTCTTTCCTCATGAACTCTTTCCTGCAATTTACAGAGGTCATCCCTCATTGACCTGGGAGAAAGCATGAACCTAAAACAGAATTGGCCTTCTTTATACACATGTTGAGTTTGTTTTCTAATCATGCTAGAAATTACAAAGGAAATGATTTTATGACACATAGGTGGCTCAGTCCATTAAGCATCAACTTTGGCTCAGATCATGATCCCAAGGCTTGCGAGGAGGTCAAGCCCCAAATCAGGCTCCATGCTGATAGCTCAGAGCCTGGAGCCTGTGTCAGCTTCTGTCTCCCCCTCTCTCTCTGCTCCTCACCACTCATGCTCTGTCTCTCTGCCTCTCTCAAAAAAAGAGTAAGTATTAACAAAAAAATTTTTTTAAGGAAATGATTTTGAGACATTTTTTGGACAGTGGTGAAAAGGAGAGTGATAATGATTTTAATAATAGTTAACATCAAGTGAACCATATGAAGCTGCCATTTTGTATGTCAAACACAGTTGAATGTCACATAGTTTAACCTAGAATTTCATGAGTGCTTTCTCTGTGGTAGGCATGGTGCTATGTAGTTGACTGTATGTTAACTGACTTAAATTTCATTTGTCTGAAAAATGTTAACAGATGAGAAAACAGACTGACGTTAGGTAACTTACCCAACATGGAAGCAAGACTCTCTTTTCTTAAGCAGAATACTCCTGCCCAGGAAAAATAGGGATGTCGTAAATGGTGCTATCAAAATCTTGCCTTCGGATCACTTGACTACATCAACAAAATGTGACAATGAAATATACCATGGTTAATTCACAATGCAAATTATCTACTTTTTAGAAGGTGAAATTTACTTATAATACAGATATGATTGTCACTGCAATATCAAGGTCAAAGTCTGCAGCTACAAAAATGAGTAAGAAATAATTTTTATTCAAGGAAAGGATGTCACATTGAAGTAAGAAAGAAGGACAAAGAATTATAAAACCTACTATATCATTAGAGTGATAGTTTTGTTGGCACCATATTCTAATCCAAAAATGAAGATCTCTAGTGCTGTGGAGATGAAGAGGGGGGAAAAAAATGAATCCATGAAAGTCCCGGAAAACTCCTAATCTATGTCAACCAGAACTATATTGTCCGCATAAATCAATTACAATGAGAGTCCAAAGGAAGAGGCAATTAATTCAGTTTGGAAGGACCAGAGAGAAGGTCACAGAAGAGATGACAATTGGAAAAAGCTAAAAAATGAGTGGAATAGTAACAGCTAAAAAATAGGAAGGACATTCCAGAAAAGGGAATGGGTGTGGAGGAAAGTATGAAAGCCAACAAAATTGAATAATAATAAGTGGATCAGGAGACAAAGAGACAAGGAGTGGATGCCATGCTCTACTCTGTCTGCCTAGAACCCCCAGAGCTTGTGGAATATCGGAACGGGCTCACACTGGAAAGAGAGCAGGCTTGGGAATTTGAACTTTGTCCTAGAAAACAATATGAACCACCAATGCTTTCTCCCTCTTGAGCTATAACTTTTGTAGTATGAAGTGTGCAGATCTTAAACATACAGCTCAGTTGCTTTTATGTATTGTTATAGTCATGAATCTATTGCCCAGATCAAGATAGAGAACATAGCTTCCTAACGCCCTTCTGGACCCTCACAAAGTTGAATGTTCTGACTTCTATTACTGTAGGTTATTTTTGCCTGTTTTTGACTCTTATAAATGGAATCATTCAGCACACATTCTTCTGTGTTTGACTGTTTTTCTCAGTGTTTTGTTTTTGAGACTTACATTTGGTTTTTGTTTCTTTTGAGGGGGGTAGCTATGGGCCATTTTATTTCATGGCTGTGTCTTATTTCATTACATGATACATCAAAACTTGTATCTGGATATCTGGGTTGAGTAGCTTCTTTTTTTTCCCCCGTGGAAGGAAAATTAATTTAATGTGTTCTATTATAGAAGTTCAAAAGTTGTCCTGTACTAGTTGATTCAGACACACGTATCTCAGTATGATGGGGACAAGTACAGCATCAGATACAGCACTGACCATTAAGACGTTAAGCATTCAACAATATTCTGTACTTGTCCGCCTCTTAATCTCATCTGTTAAGTTCTGCAAATGATCTACCACCTAAGCTGCATTTGAAAAACCATAGAAAGACAGGAATCATGCTTCACAGATATGATACGATGAACCATATTATGTCTCATATGTGTGCTGGGAAAAAAGTCCCTCTTCCGGGATACTGGGTTAAAGTTAAATGTATTGAACTCACTGTAGAAATCGTCTTAGTCTTTGTTATACTAATTGGTATTTTGAAGAGTGAAATACAGGATATACATAGCATTTCCCACACTTGGGGGATCAAATAAGATTTTTACCCCCAGAAAACTGACTACTCTCTCCCAGAATTAAGGTTTCCCAAAACTCAACATAAAGTTATATATAACTTTATGCACTTAATTGTGCATTATGTTGTCTCCCCCAAAAGTCATGTTAAAGTCCTAACCCCCAATGTGACTATTCTTTGGAGATACGGCCTCTAAGGAGATAATCAAAATGAAATCAGGTCATAATGGTAGAGCCCTAGTCCAGTAGGGTGGGTGTCCTTATATGAAAAGGAAGAGACACAGACCTAGCTCCTTCTCTGTGTGTGCACATAGGAAAGGCCACATGGGAACATAGTAAAATGGTGTCTGTCTGCTAGCCAATGAGCGACACCTCACCAAATGACCCTCCTGGCACTTTGATAGAGACTTCCAGCTTCCAGCACTATAGGGGAAAAAACGCCTGTTGTTGAAGTCCCACACAACAACCTCTAATAAGTCTTCACAAAGTTGGGCATCTCCAGGAAATAAGTGACTAAATCCTCCCAGATGTGGTCTGTATCCCTTCCCCATTTCATTTTCAGATTATTTGCAACTGGACACTCTGCCTTATCCAAAGAGTATGGGAACTTTCCACTTCTGGATCCTCACAAGAACAAAATGGATTCACACAAACAGGACACTTACATGTTTTATTCTCTCCATAAAACTGCTGCTAAATTGAGTTTTGGGTTGTTTAAGATTTGCATAGTCCTGCAACCTCAGGCCACTCACTCTTCTCTTTGATGGTATTTGCTATCCCTCAATTAATAGCAATGGATATTTATTGCCTTTCTTCTAAGGGGAGGATTTATATGCCTTTTAATTTGTGTGAGTTGGACTGCATCATAAATGGTTCACCCTCTAAATTACAAAGGAAGCTTGCCAATACAGATGACCTTGTTTATTAAAATCTAATTAACTGAAGTTTGAGAATGTCCCTGAGAGGGTTACTGAATTTCTGTTTTTCTCCAAGCCCAATAAACATGAAAGACCTAGCTGGCTAGAGTTAACCACAGAGCTCAGAACCTCACAGTGAAATTATCTAGTTAGTGCTTCCTTCAGCCATTTTTTCCACGAGTTCAGTCCCAAGAATCATTACCCAAAATACACTGGCCAGCATATTTCAGAGGCCATGTGTATCTCACTTGGTCAGTGATGATGTGAGGAAAGAGACCCAGGCACTCTTTGCTCACTGAATCTGAATAAGAGGATGCTGAACTTGTTATTTCTATTTCCCCAGCCATGGTCAGAATGTCCTAATTATATGCCACTTTAAGTCATTCTCTGGACAAAGTTATATGCTATCTACATGATATTTGTATACATATATAGAGACATTCATGAGTGTTGCTTGCAAGCTGGGATAATAATGCGGGCAAATGATTATAGACATATGTGATAAACCATAATTAATTGATTCAGCTCCCAATCTATAAACAAAAACCTCAAACTCCCCTAGCCTTTATCCTATCACTTCTTCCATTTGTCATTTCTCATCCCAACTTTAAGACAAGTTTATGGTTAGGAGGGCCTGGGTGGCTCAGTTGGTTAAGTGTCCAACTTTGGCTCAAGTCATGATCTCATGGTCTGTAGGTTCGAGCCCTGCATTGGGCTCTGTGCTTACAGCTCAGAGCCTGGAGCCTGCTTCGTATTCCATGCCTCCCTCTCTCTCTGCCCTTCTCCTGCTCACACCCTGTCTCTCTCTCTCTCTCTTAAAAATAAATGAACATTAAAAAATTTTTAAAAAGAAAACAAGTTTACTGTTGGTCTCTCCTCTCTCGTTTCCCACTTGATGATCAATCATTGACATTTTTCTCCATTACTCTACTGGAAGTCTTTGAGATGTGTCCACCAGTGATCTCCATATTGACATACAAAATGTACACATTTTTAAAACTAGACATTTTCTGGTAAGGTTTAATAGAATCTACTGCTTTATTTTTTTATCCCTGAAGTTCTATATTCCCTTGCTTACTTTACACATAATTCTTTGGGCTCCCTCCTGAATTTTAGATCATTTATTTTCAATTTCCTTGGGTCGTCCTTCTTCCTTCATGCTTGAGATTGAGCACATTCCTAAGCCTCTACCCGTGGCTGCCTTCTGCCTCACATTAGTCGCAGTTACTGAGAGTTGTTTTGGAATTTCATTTTTCTTTGGGCCATCTCATCCTAAGGAGTAAATGTTTCTCATTACTGTAGCTGAGGCCTTTCTCACATGTTTACATTTCACAGCATCTTCAAGATATTGATAACATAAAAAAAATATATTGATCATCTTAAGGGTGCCCCCAGAGTTCGGAGACAGGAGAAGGAAATGTCGTCTGCCTTCAAACAATCTTTGGTATCCACTAGGGGAACAAAATGACCTGCTGAGATGAAGTGGGAATGACAAGGTGTGTCAAAAATGATGTGATGTTTGCAGAGAAAAGATTGTGGTAGAACTGATATAAGCGTCATTTCTATGGATTTGTGTTACTTGGAGGGGGCTTTAGAAATAGCAACAGGAAGAAAAAGCAGTGCTTCTTAGTTAAAAAATAAGGAATGCTTATATCATTGAAAAACAGTACCTCTTAAAAAGGATGGGAAAATCCATAAAATAAAAAATTCAGGGTATATTGAACTTTCTTCTGAGGCCTAATTTATCAGAACTTATGCTCTTTTGTGAAGATCAATCTATTTAAGTAAAAATTTGGGGAGTAGAGAGTCTGATGATTGTTTTTCATGATTGTGAAGATGTGTGGGAACAGTGAAGGAATACTTCACACACATAATAAGATGAAAATCTGATGTTATATAAATTAGCCAGATTTAGAATTTTTTTCATCCCCAAAGAAGGAATCAGAAATTAGGTTTCTTCTGTTGTCTTGGATTTTCAGCACTGGTTATAAGGCTGTGACCTAGGCTAAGGGGACCCCCACTTTCTAGCTCTGGGTGCAAGTCTACCAACATTACCCAGTTATCTGCTTCAGGTGACATAAGCAAAGCTTGAAAATTCCTGGAGAAGTCTGAGGGGCCAGTGGGAAAGATTTCTTTGCACAGTGTTTAGCCTATTCTATCTGCTCCTAACCATTACCACCATTATGAGAATGGGAAGGGGCAACTTCAGGGTTATGAATCAGAGAGCTTGCCCCATGTCTGCTAGAGTTAAAAACGATGGCATTGACTCACATCAGCCTGGAGGACCCCCTGCCTGGCTTCAAATGGAAGGGACATGGAGGTGTTGTCAACAGCCTCTCCTTTCAGAGTTCCCAATGCACTATGGGCCAGAGAATCTAAGGGACGTAGCCAGCCATGCGAAATCTTGAAAGGAGCCCACCCCAGGACCATCAAGCTGGGAGCAAGACTACAGATGATCACACAGAAGCAGAGGGCAACACCAGTGATTCAATACAAGTGCCGTTCTGGTTTCTGCATTTGTCTGTCATTTACCAATAAACTTTAGGAACGCTTAGGGATCCCAGAATATTCATTTTAAGTTTTAAAGATCTTTGAGGCTTGTACAAGCAAAGGCTTTCCCACTGACTACTTTTGAGATGCCAGGAGCTGACCATTAACCCCTAGAGATGAAAATACATGGAAATGTAAGTGGGCTACACTCCCTCCTTGTAACCACGTAATCATTATACATTAGGCACAGTTTTCAAAAACACAAGGGACCCTTGCTTAGGGGAAATATGAATGTTGGTAGACAAAGTAAACAGTCCGAACTAGTCCCTGATCCAGTGAGACAATTGTCCTATGTGATAAAAACTTAGGTCTTCATTTCATTTCTAGAAAAACAATTGAAATCATTTTAGCAGAATTTGAGAACTGTAAACATGTACACATACATATATGTAAAAATGTAAACATACATTAAATTCTGGAGTGGTGGAGATTGATTAGTTAGTTCAGCTACTAATTAGTTAAACACCTTAGACCAGGCATGGTTGTATTCCACATCTGCTACCTCATCTGAAAAATAAAGGTGATAATGAGAGCCCCCAAAGAATAGGCTGGATACTATATTGATCATTTCTGGGGAAACTACATAGATCCACAAAGTCCTACCCTCAAAGGCTACCAATGACTTCACCCCTTGAAAAACAGACCCAACATTTATTATATTTTATGCCACACATTTAAGTTAGCCAAATTCGTTCAAACAATTATTTCTTGTTGTTCTAGAATTAGAAAACAAACAAGCAAATGTTATGTGGTATCAGATAACTACAGAGGAGGAACAAAATATGTTCCTATACTTATGGTTGTCCAGTCAGGGTCTTCTAAATGACACTGGTCAGAGACAGATTCACAAGAGAAAAATAAAGAGAAGTTTACTAACTTGTGCATAACGCATATTCACATGCAAACACTCAGTGACAATTAACCCAAAAAGATGGCTAGAACTTGGACTTGGATACCATCTAAAGAACAAGAGGATTTGGGCTATTGGGTGGGAGGCAAGGCATGAAAAGGGACCAGGAATGTATGATAAGCAAGAGTTGTTTAAAGAGATTTGTTCTGAAGGTTCTTCTCTATTGAAAAGAACTTTTGAGAGTCCTTTTAGGTACAGGAGAGGGAGACCTCTCTGCAAATGGAAATTTCCTTTACAAAAAGGAAACTTGTATCTTTTTTAGAGCTTTTCCTGTTCCTACTAATCTCAGTGGTCTTTAGTTCAAAATAATCCATATGCCAAAGGGCCATATTTTGGAGTTGCATGCTCTGATACCTTTCAGAACCAAGACACATCATTATCTCTTTATAAAGAAACAACAGCTTGGATAACTTTAGCAACTTACTTTTTATATAGAAGAGTTGAAATAGTACTACAGTCTTTAAGATCCAATCCTTTCCACTATATTAATTATATATGAGGCTTCAAATTGAATACTACTACTTTCAAAAGAAGAAACAAAACCTCAATTAGAGGAAAGGAATAATAAAAGTGTTTCAAGAGCATTCCAGGCACTCCCATTATAAGAAGAGTTTTCTTTCTCATCTTTCACCATTGATAGTAAACACATACTAATTACTATTTTAGGATTGTGCCTAGTTAACTTCTATGTTTATTCATGTATTTATTCCATCATGAAACATATGGAGTGAGCTATTTTGGGGTGCCTACTAGTATTTGGTTTATATAGTTGCATGAGACAATATATATGGCCTCAAGGAACTTGCATTCCAGAAGGAAAATCAAAGGAGAACATTTCGCATAGAATCCTGAAATGGTTACTTAGGGTTTTCTTAGAGATTCTAAACTGAAGAGATAATTGTCTTGCATTTATAAAAGGCCTAAGCTATTCCCACTGAAAAGAAGTAATTGAATCTGTAATTACTTTCATTTCATAGGGGACATAGACATGGATTCTAAAGATCTAACTGTGACTGTTGTTTTCTTAATTACTGTAATTGCTTTGTAGAGAACACTACCTTTCATCCATTTGAGGAAACTCAATAGTCAATAGTGACTGAGGACACCATTAGAAGTATTTTAAAAGTTCTACTTTACTGTGTATCAGACTGTTCTGTTGTTTATTTCAGCTTCTGATGATCCAACCATGCTGGGATAGCCCCCGTGTGTTCAATGAGCAAAGGGATTGACTTCTGGTCATGATTCCTGTAAATGAACATAAAGGCCCTGGCAAGCCTGCTCCATGCCGACAGTAGCTCTGCCCTTCTGAGAACATGCATTCACCTGCACCTAGTTATTCCAGTTCCTTCTCTGCTCCAATCCAACCTCCACGATTCATAAAGAGCTGGTTTCTGGGAATAGCCCTTTGTCTCATTCAGGCATGGTTTCTGTTAAAAATGGATGGAAACAATCATTTGTTACATTTATTGCTGAATGCAGGTTTTAATAGGGGCCGGGACAGAGGAAGAATGAGAGCACTGATTTCCCTTGAGGGAAGGGCATTGGGGTGCATCCCTAGGCAGAGAAGATGTCCAAAAACAAAGTTGATGACATAAAGAAAATACAAAGTATAAAAATTATCTTTTAACTTCAGAAAAACGTTCTTACTAGAACTAACCTTGAATTAAGCGTGTAGGTTCCCCATATTTCTTATGTACATTAGGTATGAACTAGTAAACAATTAGGTAACATTTAGAAGTATACCTTTAAGAAGAATCTCATTCCTGGGTAGAGTCACTTTGTGTACTGAATGTGTTCTGAATAGTTATTTGGGTATAAAAATTTGTCGGGTTCTACTGTATATATCTCCCCATTTCCTTGCACTTCCAATGTTACAAGGATTAATTAATGAGACCATCCATGGGGAAATACCTAAATAATCTAAAACTATACAACTGTAAGTTATTTATGTGCTTTTTGATCAAGAGATGAAAAGAATAAGAATGCAAAGATTTTTTAAATAAAAATGACTACTCCTGAATCTAACACTTTTAGTAGAACTTATTCATAGAATATTAGGTTTCCAGGAAAATTCTGATAGAGTTTTACGTTTTGACCTACTTTTTCTGAGTACTTACTATGAAAAAAGTACATATCTAGGGATGGCTACTAGGAGCAGAAGGGGTAGAAAGATACAAAGACTCACAGATGATGTGAACATATTTTTTTTGAACCAAAAATCACACAAAAGTTTAGAAATAGTTTAGAAACAGTTCTTTAGATGAACAGATGCTAAAAAGTATTGGCATTTTCAGGGCATCACAACTGCAAAAGGTGACAGCTGAGCAGAACGTTATCATTAGGCATGTTCTGGAAAACCAAGAATGTTTGGTTTTGATGAATGACATACAGTTACTATTTTAAAGATAGTTTGGCAAAGGGACAGGCATCATAAGCTGGGGGAAAGGGTACAGATTCTGAGGAAGGAATGAAGACCAGACTCAAACATGGGTAAAATTGGTGGAATGTTCTGTGCCATTTAAAAATCTCAGCTGTTAAAGAAAACTAATGGAAGTCAAGGGTGAGGACAGAACAGATTGAATGAAGATGTTCTGGGAAGGGGTGTTCTGAGATCCTATTTAGAAAGCAAGGTTGGTGGAAGATATAAATGTTGATATAGGGTAAGACCCCTGAAAGAAGGAATCAGTAGAGATGCTGTAGTTTCAGGTACATAATCACAAAACCAGATTTATATCATTTCATAATTCCATGTACCAGTTCTTCCAGTGAGATGTATAGAAAGGAAATGTCTTCCCTATTGAAAGCTGGTATTCACATCTATAATCTTTTTTTTCATGACTATTGAAATATGACTTACATATACTAGATACATTAGATACACTAAAATTTATCCATTTTATTTATATAATTTAAGGAATTTTAGTAAGTTCACAGAGCTGTGCAAAAAATCACCTCTGTCCAGATTTAGGACATTTTCATTACCCTATAAGATTTCTGTTTTCCTTGTTTCCTCCTCATCCCCATGCGAACACTAATGTAGTTTCTGCCTCTCTAGATTTGCCTTCTCTGGACAATTTGTATAAATGAAATTATAGAATACGTGGTCTGTTGTGTCTGACTTACTACACTTAATACATTGTTTTTGAGGTGTATACATTTTGCACATTTAATTTCTTGTATTGTTGAATAATGTTCCATTGTATGGACATACCACACTTTGTTTTCCGTTCACTAGTTGATTGACATTGGAGGTGTTTTCACTTTGAGGCCATTATGACTAAAGCTACTATGAACATCTACCTGAAAGTCCTTGTGTGGCCATTTGCTTTTATTTCTCTTGCATAGATATCCAGGAATGGAATTATTGGATCGTATGAGAAATCTATGCTTAGCTTTTAAGAAACTACCAAACTTTTCAAAAGCAACTGTACCACCGTACAACCCCACCAGCTATGTATTATGATTCCAGTATCATCCAATCCTCTTCAACACCTGTTATTACCTGTCTTTTTATTTTATTATTATAGCTGTTTGGGTGGGAGGAATGTGTACTCTTAATGACATTTCTCTAGTGAGTGATAATCCTAAGCATCTTCTCATGTCTTTGTTTCCCATTTCTACATCTCTTTTTGAGGCATTCTCTATAATTAGAACTTGACTTTCCTGTATTCTTCCAGAAATTTCTAGCTTAGATGATGCTGTTATGGAAATGCATAAAGCTCACTGACTATAATTCTGGTTGTTGTTGTTGTTGTTGTTGTTGTTTTAAGTAGACAAGTACTCTGAAACTTAAGAAAGTAGAAATCACTCTTCTCTGCTAAAATTATAGGATAGATTCATAGTGTGGTAACTTCTGTAACATCCAGAAGAAAATCAAGTTCACAACTGCAAAAGTTTGGGATGTCTGTTTTTCTTTAGGGTTTCTTTTTTCTTTTTTCTTTTTTTCTCACTGAGCAAGAGCAAATGGCCTAGAGTCTTGTTTGCTTTCTCAGCAGGATAAGGAAAGAAGGCAGGGGTAGAACAACCATCAGAGTAAGAGAGAATTCCTCAGGAAAATAGTACTGAATCAAAACAGCAGGAAGGCCAGGTTAGAGAGGCAAAATCCACAGAATCAAGTTTTACCTTAATAACAATACTGATGGAAATGTTATGCAAGAATCTGAGTTCACGGCCTATTTGAAATGCATGATAGAATTTTTCTGACATACAAGCCCAGTAACAGATGTAATTAGATTATGCTAACATGATAAATAGTTACTGAATATCTTCCTAAATTAGATTGACCTCCATCTGTAAAGATCATAACTTTCAATACGGGCTTGTTTTGCCTGCTAAATAAATTCCTTACAGGTATTATGATAGAAGTCTTATAGGTATATTGATGGGTCTCTCTCCAGATCTCAGTTTATTTTCTTTACACCTACATGTGCTTTTGGAAGTGGGTTGTGCTTCCTAAAACAGCAGGATACACATTCTTTTCAAGTGCAAATGGGACATTCTCCAGAATAGCTCACCTATTAGGTCGCAAATCAGGCCTCAACAAATACAAAAAGATCGAAATCCTACCATGCCCCTTTCCTACCATCACGCTTTGAAACAGGAAGTCAACCACAAGAAGAAATCTGAAAAGACCACAAATACATGGAGGTTAAACAAATGTTGCTAAACAATGAATGAATTTGTTTCCTGGGTCAACCAGGAAATAAAAGAGAAATTAAAAAATACATGGAAACAAATGAAAATAAGAACACAATAGTCCAAAACCTTTGGGATGCAGCAAATGTGGTCCTAAGAGGGAAGTTTATAGCAATGCAGTCATACATCAAGAAGCAAGAAAAAAATAAAATAACCTCCACCTAAAGGTGCTAGAAAAAGTACAATAAATGAAGCCTAAAACCAGTAGAAGGAAGGAAATAATAAAGATTAGAGCAGAAACAAATGATATAGAAATTAAAAACATAATTGAACAGATCAATGGAGTCAGGAACTGGTTCTTTAAAAAAAATAATTAAATTGATAAACTTCTATCCAGACTTTTCAAAAAGAAAAGAGAGACTATTCAAATTTTTAAAAAATCACATATGAGAGAGGAGAAATATCAAATACTACAGAAATACAAACAATTGTAAGAGAATATTATGGCCAAATGTAATTAGATTATGCTGACATGATAAATAGTTACTGAGTATCTCCCTAAATTAGATTGCCCTCCATCTGTAAAGATCATCACTTTCAATAAAGGCTTGTTTTGCTTGCTAAATAATTTCCCTACAGGTACTAAGATAGAAATCTATAAGTGTATTGATGGGTCACTCTGCATATGCTAATATCATCCTCAGTTTGGAAGAATTGAGCTTTTCCATCACAGGAACAAGATTGGGGTGTCCATTCACCACTTTTATTCAACATATTACTGGAAGTCCTAGCCACAGCAATCACACAACAAAAAGAAATAAAAGGAATCCAAATTAGTAAAGAAGAAGTAAAACTCTCACTATTTGCAGATGACATGATACTCTATATAGAAAACACAAAAGACTCCATCCAAATTTGGCTAGAAACCATAAACAAATTCAGGGAAGTCTCAGGATGCAAAATCAACATACAGAAATCTGTTACACTTCTATACACCAATAATGAAGCAGAAAGGAAAATTAAGGAATCGGTCCCATTTACAATTGCACCAAAAGCCATGAGATACCTGGGAATAAACCTAACCAAAGAGGTGAAAGACCTTTACTCTGAAAACTATAAAACACTGATGAAAGAAACCGAAGATGACACAAAGAAATGGAAAGACATCCCATTCTCATGGGTTAGATCAAATATTGCCAAAATGTCTATAACTACCCAAACCAATATACACACTTAATACAATCTCTATCAAAATATAACTAGCATTTTTCACAGAGCTAAAACAAAAAAAAAAATTCGAAAATTTGTATGGAACCATAAAGGACCCAGAAAACCCAAAGCAGTCTTAAAACAGAAAAGCAAAGCTGGATGCATCAAAAATCTGGACTTCAAGTTATGTTACAAAGCTATAGTCATTAAACCAGTTTGATACTGGCATAAAAATGGACACAGATCAATAGAACAAAATAAGGAACCCAGAAATGAGCCCACAACTATATGTTCAATTAATTTTTGACAAAAGAATCAAGAATATGTAACAGAAGGAAAACAGTCTATTCAACAAATGGTGTTAGGAAAACTGGACAGCCACATGCAGAAGAATGAAACTAGAGCATTTTCTAATACCATACACACACACAAAAATTCAAAATGTATTAAGAACCTAAAGGTGAGATCTAAAATCATAAGAATCCTAGAGGAGAACACAATCAGTAATCTCTTTGATATCAGCCATAGCAATCTTTCTCTAGATAAGTCTCCTGAGCCAAGAGAAACAAAAGCAAAAATAAACTTATTGAGACCTCCTCAAAAGAAAAAGCTTCTGCACAGCAAGAGAAACAATCAACAAAACTAAATGTCAACTATGGAATGGGAGAAGATATTTTCAAATGATGTATCTGATAAATTGTGGTATCCAATAATCCAATTAAAAATGGGCAAAAGATGGAGTGCCTGGGTGACTCAGTCGGTTAAGCGTCCAACTTCAGCTCAGGTCATGATCTCATTGTTCATGGGTTGGAGCCCTATGTCAGGCTCTGTGCTGACAGCTTTGAGCCTGGAACCTGCTTCAGATTCTATGTCTCCTTCTCTCTGCTCTTCCCCCACTCACACTCTGTCTCTGTCTCTCTCTCACAAAATTAAATATTAAAAAAAAACTTTTTTTTAATGGTCAAAAGACATAGATAGACATTTTTCTGAAGAAGACATACAGATGGCTACCAGGTACACGAAAAGATGCTTAACATCACTGGTCATCAGGGAACTAGAATTCAAAACTACAATGAGCTATCACTTCACACCTGTCAGAATGACTAAAATCAAAAATGCAAGAAACGATAGGTGTTGTCAAGGATATGGAGAAAAAGGAACCCTCTTGCACTGTTGGTGGGAATGCAAACTGGTGTAGGCCACTCTGGGAAACAGTATGGAGGTTCCTCAAAAAGTGAAAGATAAAACTACGATCCACCAATCGCACTACTAAAGTGTTTACCCAAAGAATACAAGAACAGTAATTCAGAGGGATACATGTACCCTGATGTTTATAGTAGCATTATCTATAATAGTCAAATTATAGAAAGTGGTGTCCATTAAGTGATGACTGAATAAAGAAGTGTATATAATATTACTTCAAGTTATATTACAAAGCAACATATATATACATATATATATGTATATGGTTAATACCAAGTATTGATACATGTCTCTTACATAGCTACCTGCCATATAGTTGTCAATCAAAACATTATTAATAAATTTTAAGTTATCTTTCACTATTAGATTAAATAAATTTTGTCTTCACATTTCTTTTCTCACCTCAGAGATATTCCCATGTTTCTTCCCTAACCTGACACTCAACTATGGGGACAAGTTGTGGGACAGTCCACCGTAATAGTCACTGAAGTATTTGCTCAATAAATTCCCAAAGGAAAAGTAGATATTGATGATTAAGAGCAGGAGTTGGCAAGCGTTTTCTACAAAGGACTAGTAATAAATATTTTAGCCTTCAGAGGCCATGTGGTCTCTGTCACAATTACTCAACTCTGCCATTATAGTCTGGTAGCACTGTAGAACATATGTTAGAAAAATTATGGCTGTATTTCAGTAAAACTTTATTTATGGACACTGACTTTGAATTTCATGTAATGTTCCCATGACACAAGATATAATTCTGCTTTTGATTTTTTCTTCAACCCTTTAAAATGTAAAAATCATTCTTGGCTCCTGGGCCATAAGAGAACAGGCAACAAAATGAATGGTTGTCAGCACTTAGCCTGCAGACTCCTGATTTAGAGTCATGTAATTCTAAGTGATAATGAACTTGTGGATAGCATCAGCCTGAAATTCCACAGGAATACACTTCATTGCTAGAGGGTTGTCAAATTCCAGTATGTTAAAGGGTGTTTTCATTTATTGTTACTTTAAGAAACACTACACATCAACTTTAATGGCAAACGCTCTGTTCCCTCTCTAATGTGATTTTAATTGATAGAAATTCTAATAAAATAAGTGGATTTGCAAGATTCCGTTGAGATATTTGAGGCTGAGTCATCAGTACATACAATGTCAATAAGAATCACAGTGCTTTTCTGCATGATCCTAGTTCTCACTTGATAAACAAATTTTTCAAAAAGAAACTTTATTTTGGAAACGAGAGCAGTGAAAAAACTAAGGCAGTGTAAAATACATTTGTTTGGAGCCCACTGGCTGAATTCTGTGACTCCTTTCTGGGTTTCTATGGGCCCTGACACATGAGGGAATGTGTGTTCACTGACATTCCAGCAGGTCAGAGAGACAAGTAACTATCCCTAACAGCATAGCATTTTAAAGACAGTCTTCCAAGTTAGTTCTGCTCCCTCCATTCCCTGAACTATTTGCAAAGAGATACAAAAGACATGTTTTTAACAAGATTATTGAACTGTCTCTCATTTTACTATCATCCAACAATCAGTTTTCTGTTGTCAGTTGTATACACAATTTCAAAAATTGTTATTTATATTCAGGCTTTACAAGTGCAAAAAAAAAATCGTACAAAAGGGTAAGTTTGTGGAATGACTTTATAATGATCTGTGCCTCCCATGCATCTGGCCCCAAATGAGGGCATTTCTCAGCCACAGCAGCATGAAAAGAGGAAGAGAACAGGGATTTCTTCCTAAGGTGAAGTCTGTGCTCACATTGGGTCCGTCTCCAAGAACCTCTCCTGGATTTCTGTGCTCCTCTTCTGTTATGGAGGGTGGTTCAAGGTAGACGTGGGAGACATGAAACAAGATAAGTATAGGGGGAGCAGGAAAACAAATCTAAGAGAAAAACTGAACCAGGCTTGAATCTTTACTCTTCATTATAGATGGAAATAGACACTGGGTGAGCACCTACTCTGTGTTGGAAACTTCTTATAAACTCAGTTGTTGAAATAAATGAAAAAAGAGGAAGGAACAAAAATGCCCCTTCCTATATTTAGCTGATGCACAGCAGGGAAGAAAGCCTCGGAAGGAGCTACTTCAAAGCAATTAAGGAGACAAAGTGTTTTTGTTTGTTTGTTTTTTAACAGAGTTTTATCTCCTTTATTATCCAAGAAATCAGGTTGATTTCATTGAGCTTCTGATTCGTGACAACAGCAAACTGCATGGGTGCTCAGCGTTTGGTGTGTGTTTTTCAAGCAGCGTGGTGGTCTACTCCCACATGAAAATAGGACTCAACATATTGGTTGTGACTCTCTGGAAATTGGGGTGTCAGTTCTGTCTTCCAGAAGGTATTGATGTCACAGTTGCTTCCGAGTAACATGCTGCGTGACCGCTTGATGGAAGAGAGAGAGCAACTCTTTAACTGTGGTTGTACTTAGTGAACCTCTGAGCATTTATTGGAATGCGGTCAATTATTAGACAATTTAAACCATTATCAGAAAAGACATGTTTCTCATTTAGCCTCCTCATCCTTTTCTGTTTCTCCCTGTGATTCAGGAGGAAGGACGCTGGCTTCTTATCCTACAAAGATCACCTTCCAGTAAGCCAAGTGGTGGTTGGAGATACTGACCGGCAAGGCTCCGAAGCCAAGCTCAGCGTGGGTCCCCTGCGCTGCCAAGGAGACAGTAAGTTTGCCCAGACGCTGTGGCTTGCACTTTCTTATCAGTTTTAAATAGTGTTTCCCAGAAAATCAGAGGATGGCAAGAGACAGGCTTGCTCTTCTGTAACTCCTAAAGAAACATGGCGCCATGAAAACTGAACCAATTGGAGAGCCAGATCGACCTTAACACATACAAGAGAGTGAAGTCTCCAGGACCAGCGCCTAGATTTGGGCATACAGTGTGGACATCCATCTTCCTTGTATATTCATAAGTAACGAGTTTGACTACCTAAGTTTATGGTGATATAAATAGCAATGCTAATAGCATACAAGTGGCATCAACAGCTGTGATTCCACTAAGTGCTGCTGTTAATGCCATTAGCATGACTATTTATACCACCATAACTCAGTTTATGGTGATATAAATAGCATTATGGCTTAATGTATCATTGTAAACTTGGATTATGGCCATATAAAGTGTGACATTATTGCTATCAAATCTCATCATCATCAGGGCTTGATAGTCCCTTATAAGCCAACGATCGTTTCTGTGACTACGTCTTGCTTTCGGGATTCGGCACCACAGAGAGGAATCTGGGGCAGCTAGCTTGGACTGTGGGAGGTCAGGGAGTTGGAGTGATGATCCCGCCTAATTAAGGACGCCATTAGGATTTGATGTTGTTTGATACCCTTCAGTGTGCTTTATGTGGAGTCGGAGGGAAACGGTGCCAGGTTGCTATGGGGATTCTGTAATGAACGTCCTGGGTGTCGTTTCCCCTCTTCTTGTCTATGCACGTGGTTTCGGCAAGTCCCCTAAGAGTTCCGTGCTTTTCGTGATTGCGTGCTAGGCATCAGGAGACCCGGATTCTGCTCCTTCTATAACTGACTTGCCAGGAGACCTCAGACAAACCCCTCCACTTTCTCGGCTGTGATAATGAGAATATCGCCTGCATCCCAACTCCTCCTGGGGAGGCCATAGAGATTTTAGTGCCCGGATCCAGATTCCTCCTAGCAAAGCATTCTGTGCAATGGAATATTATTACCACCTCCATAAATCAAGGGAGAATTAGACCTACTCGATGTTATAAATTATCGCATCGGCTCCAAGAGGTGTCCTAAGAAATGTAATGGTGCATGCTTAAATGTTTACTACTTAGTAAATGGAGGCTGTTGGCAATTAAACAAGGCAGTGTTCCTGATATAAAAGAGAGACTGGGTTTGTGCTGATTTGTCTCTCTTTAGTTAGTTCAAAACTGAGCCTGGTCAAAGAGCTTTATCATGCATTTATTGAATAATAATACTTTATTGGTTGAGCCAGGCTTCGGAGGACTATGCAGTAAGAAATTTAACTTCAACTGTTTAAGAAAAGGATATTGCCATAAAATAATAGTAAGCATGCATTTTTACAAATACTTTGAGAGATGCGTGATGATAGAATGACTCTCAAAATAGGCAGGTTCTCATGTGCTGTCTGATGAAAATCAGTTTCATTAGGTCACGATTATTCATTAATCTCAAAGGTAAAATATTTCCTACTTACCAGTGCTAATTCTGGAGTGAGCTATGAATTAAAGAAAGGGTTCCCCATGAAGAAGTGATTAACTTGGTATAGTTGTAAAAATCCCACTTCTGCAAACTTTTGTTACCATTCTTAAAGATTCCAGCCACATTACATAGTATATGTAGAAGTGTGTTAACAGATTACAGCTAATATTAGCTTGTTTCCCTTAATCAATAAGTCAGTCTTCAATAAGAATTTCTGACATGTCTGCTATGTGTCTAGCACTTCACCAAATACTCTCAGAAATAAGAAATAAGTTCAAACTGCATTTTGAGAAATGCACATTAAAAAATATTGGAAAACAAAATGTCTTATCAGATTAGATTTTACAATACAATATTATTGCAACTGATGGTCAAGAAAGGAGTGATATCCCTTTAAGAACATTCTAACATGGCCACAGTAATGAGAAAATGTTCCACATCAGTCATTTTCCAGTTTTTAACATGTTTGATTTCCTTGGATACTCACAGCCCCCAATGAGGTGGGTTAGTTTAAATATTAGCCTTTCTGTTTACAAAGAAACGAAATACTTCTTTTAAAATGTCATTGGCACTACAAATTTCTGTATACCCTTGCAGTCTCTGGGAAGCTTCAGGAGGAAAGACAGAGCAGAGGACATAAACAGCTTTCTCTGTACAAAGTCAAGGTTGTTTCTCTGAGTCAGTTGATGATTGAATAAATCATTTTTTAAAAATTAGCCATTTGGGTCTTATTCCCACCACTGCCTCCACACACCCACATCCAGTTACCAATATAGCATGAATATTTCAGGGATTAACTTCCAATTGTTATCATGTAAAAAGTGATACAGTGCATTTATCCTGCTGTTTATAGAGATTAACTTACTTTGTGTCATTTACTGAAGTCTGTACAAAGCTACAGTTTAAAACCAAATCCATTGTGAGAATATGTCTTTCTGTTTGAGGAGTCTTAGTGATGTCAGCCCTGGAAAGCTGGGTCTTGAATTGGCTCCCCGTTCTATCCTCCAGTCTTAGAGAATGAAACAATTTTTGTAGGCTCTGACCAACCGTTTCAAGTGGTTCCAGTTGATTCCATCATGCCTGCTGAGTTTCCTTTTTACCTTGACTCATCCAAACTCATAGACCCATATAATCCAAATGCTAAAGAAAACCAGTGAGTTCCATTCAGGTCTGCCGCATCTCCCATATAGTGCTGAAAATGCTTATGATCTTTTTTTTTAATGTTTTTAATTTATTTTTGAGAGACAGAGAGAGACAGCGTGAGCAGGGGAGCATCAGAGAGAGAGGGAGGCACAGAATCCGAAGCAGGCTCCAGGCTCTGAGCTGTCAGCACAGAGCCTGACGCGGGGCTCAAACTCACAAACTGTGAGATCATGACCTGAGCCGAAGCCGGACGCTTAACCGACTGAGCCACCCAGGCGCCCCAAGCTTATGATCTTACAGTTTAGTTTTCAGTGGGGGTATTAGCCTTGTTATTGGGGGGCACGGGGAGGTTGCTTTTTGTTTCAGACACGTTCAAATGGAAACCTCACATCTAAATGAAACCCAAAGTATGACTAGTGATGGGTGGTTAGCTAAGATAAAAAGTGCCCTGTAAGGTTACAAATCTTCCTCCGAAAACCAAGGCACACTCGCCCGGCAAGAAACCAAGGCGCTCCATTAGAGGACCAGCCACTGGTAAGTAGAAACTATTTTCAAATGTAAGTGTATAATCTTTCTTGCAGAGACTTGTTAAACTTTTGTGGAATCAGGACAAAAATAAAATATTTCGGGTTTTGGAGGTAGAAGTCTTCTTTGTACCATATGTGGTGAATATAATTAATTATAGACATAAAGGACGTGCCAGATAATTGCTTTATTCTCAGCTTTATGAGCTAAAGACTTCCCATATCTTCTCTAAGGATTCGGGGACTTTAAACGATTAATTAGGAGCAAGTTGGCCACAAAAGCAAGTGTTTTCAGGACATGTGGGTAGAAACCACTCACGAAAATGTGTTACTCAAGGACCTCTTCTCAGTTCCTCCCAGAAACCCTCTCTGGCTGTAAAACAGAGTCACGCTGGTTGTTGAATATTCTAATGTAGTTTCTCAGAAACCCGAAATATTCTATTTCTGTCCTGATTCCACAAAAGTTAAGCAACTCTCTGCAAAAAAAAAAATGATTATCCCTTTACATTTGAAAACAGTTTCTGCCTACCCATGGCTGATGCTCTCAAGTAGCTCAGAGAGGCCGAGAAGAGAGGGCGAGGAAGGAGGCCACACATCCAGCCCAGGAACATAGGACAGAGATGATGCCAAGGGTGAATAAGATGGTGACAGAATTCTGTCCAAACTAGAGTGGGCCTCTGTCTCCGGGGGATGGAGTCGTGTGCACCAGCATAATGCAAAGGCCGCGTTCTCTTTACCGCAAGAGTCTTAACAGCCACAAACATGACCAGCCATCCCCTACCCAGAGATGCAAGGCGATGGCAGTGTCCACACCTCGTTTCTCTGCAGACAAGACACTTCCAGTGAGAATGCCAATGAGTATCTTTCTCCGTGGGAGTGCCCAGGGGCACACACAGGCTGTGCTGCCCCTGTGAGCATCCTTGTGAGACACTCAGAGCAGCAGAGGAGACAAGGAGAGAGAGGGTGGCTGCTCATCTGGGCTCAGAATGCATCTTGATTATGGAAAGGAAGCCATTACCTGGGCTCCAGAAAGGAGCTCACCCGCTTTGACTTTGCTGCTTTAGGCGTGGAAGAGATGAGGAAGGCAAAGGGCTCAACATGCACCTTCTACCCTTTATATTCGTTTCTCTCTTGAATCTCCCAACATCCTGTGTGAGGTGGGACCTTTGACTCCAGCCTAGCAATGAGAAAACAGAGCTAGACTTCAGGGGGTTGGGGGGATTTGCCAATAAGTTTCGGATCTGGGGCCAGAAGGTCTGTGCGGTGCCAGGACAAATCCCAGAATGGATAAAATTTCATCATCTCCAGTCATTATTTCCTCCGAAGATGCTCCACATTCTTTTCCTTTCTCCATTTCTTCCCCCAACATGTAGCCACGGACACTTGCTTCAAGTATAGCTAGAAGCAAGAGAAAAGAATCACAGCGTTCTAATGGTTGAAGACGCTCAGAGATCAAACAGTGCAGACCCGTCATGTTCCAGACGAGGGAACTTGGGTCTAGGGAGGTTAAGTGACCCGCCCAGGGTCTCCCCGCGGGTACATGGCACAGCGCATTGAAACAGTTTGACGTGAGCTTTCATCTTTAGCAATTCCCTGAGGCCAAGATGGATGTTGAGATCCGGAGACGAAGCTCTGACCTGGAACTCTGGCCTTCGGTCCCTGCCTCTCGAAAGCTGAGCAGTGTAATAATGAGGTGCTGGCTCTCTTTCTCTCGCCCCACTGTGAGATCAGCCACCTGGAAAGCCTGATCAAAAACCCACAGGCACAGGGATGAAGGGTCACTGGCAGAAAGTTGGTAACATTTGTGTTTTGTTTTGTTTTACTTCTACTTTAGATAGTTGTTTGGTTGATGGTAGACGACAGGAGAAAAAAACCTCTAGAATGATGTATAGAAATGATTAACCTCTGTTTTTTTTTTTTTTCTTAATGTCCCAGCCTTCGCTGCTATTGCCCTGGGCTGCTACCAGCTGAGAAACAGGAGTAGCTCTAAGAACAGCAGAAATACAGAATCAAAACGTAGGCTGATTCCCATTAAAGGATTGAGCCCTCTGGGCATATCTGAGAGCAGGTCCAATTACAAAGTAGCAGAGGTAGAAAGAAAGAAGGCTTGCTTAGCTTTGGTCTTCCAGACTCCAGAGTGACTTTAAACAATCAGAAGTGGACAACTCCCTGGAATGTGTCAGCTCTTTAATATTATAGGGCCATTCAACATTAGCCACCGATGCACTTCAGAAATGGGAAGAAATTTACCTAGCATTTGGTGGGAGGGAGACATTTCTGTTTTACAGTCGATACGGCAGCGGTATGCATGTGACTGATGTTCCTACCGGTCCTTTCAAATGCTGCTCATGTTTGGAGGAGTCGTCACATCCCATACAGGAGATTCCTCTGGCTGTGTTTTGTCCCCTTCCTTGGGTGCCTGTCCCTTCCCTGACCTTGGCACTTAGCAGAGGTGACAGGATCCCAGATGTAGGAGGGACTTTGTTCTGTAAATTTAATCCCCATGGCTGGGTTCCCTTGCTGAATTTTCCAGGTGATCTCTCTAAACCATTGGCAGGAAACAGACTTGCTCTGGCTGTCTGAAATTATGCCTGTAGTCCTGACACTCACTGCTCAGACTTAGCACAGATATCATGGTCCCTAACAAGTCTGCCTTCCCCTCGGACATGGGCCACAAGTCTGGGGCTTCCAAGCCGTCCTGCTCCTCTGACCAACTGATAACAAATTTAGGGGTTCCCACTATGCTCTTGGGGTCAGTAATGCACTAGAATGACTCACAGAACTCAGGAAAGCACTGAATTTAAGATTTAAGTCTTATTATGAAAGATACAAATCAAGACAAGCTAAATGGAAAGGTACACAGGGTGAGGTCTGGGAGGGTCTCAGATATGAAGCTCCTTTGTCCTCTCCTCGGGATGAGGACACATCACCCTCCCCACTCCCACCTGCACACATCAATGTGTGTCACCAACCAGCTCACCAACCTTCGGGTCTCCACAGTTTTTACTGAGTTTCATAGGTAGGCATAATTGAGTAAGTCATTGGCCACCTTATTGAATGCAGTCTCCAGCATCTCTTCCTTCTCCTCCCTGGAGTTGGGAGCTGATATCTCCTGGCTTAAACCTCACCCCTCAAATCCTACAGTTGATCTTTCTGGCAGGACGAGCCCCCATCTTGAAACTCTGTAAGGTCCACCAGGAGTCACCCCCTGGGCGTAAACTGTCAGGGCCAACCATGAATGACCAAGACATTCCCATCACTCAAGAAATTTTAAGAGTCTAAAAGCCCCATTCCAGGAACCTGAGAGGAAGACCAGAGAAACGACAGTCACATCACAATCTGTTTTCTCTCTTTGTTTGTATTATGAGTGCTCTCATTACCAACAATGGATGGCAACGTAGGTGGAGGTCTATATCCCAGTGCTCAGGGAAATGCCTGCCACATTGTGCCTTTCAAATATGTGTTCATTAAATGAATATGAATAGTTAAATAACCTCAAAAGATTTGAATAAGCATTTCAGACTAACAATGGAGGTCACACCATGAGGCACTGCATGATAAATTGCAGAAAACTTGCACAGACGATAATTACTATAGGAGACCAAGAGAGGACCTACCACTTGATTTATATGCACACCTATTTTTAACCTCAACAAGGTTTTTGCACATTTATTCATCTTAAGTAAATGAAAACTTTTATTCTTTTGTATGTTGAAAATCCCTTGAATCTGATGATTATCTTCAAATTAAGGATTAAAAACGGACGCTTTTGCTCAATTTTTTAGATTTTCCTTGGCACTTCTAAATTAAGATGCACATGAGGTATTACATTTATAGAACTCATTGTTTAATCTAAATTAGATTAACCCCCACATCCCTTCAGAGACCCAAGCAGACTGTTCCACACTTTTGTTTATCCATGTCTCAAGGTTATTACTGACAAAATTACAATTAGTCAGTACTTCGAACTTATTGTTAGGGTGCTAAACTGTGAGCAATAAACTACCTCACTCTGGCATAATTAAAACCGTGTTCCAGTTCACCTGCTTTATGGTATCTGCTCTGCTTTTCATACAGCTTCTTTTCACAATCCTAACTGCATGCGAGCCTTGGAAACTCAGAAACTCCATTTCTAATGAAGAAAACTTTCTTCATTGAAGAAAAAATAAAATCGCCTGTTCTTGAAGTTTGCTAATAGTTTCAAAGTGGCAATCTTACTACAGTTATCTGGTTAAGAAAAATGTTGTAAATTATGGCAAGCATTTTGTAGGCTCCGTTTTACTATCTTTAGAATATATCTCAGTTTAGGTGCATCTGGGTGGCTCAGTTGGTTAAACATCCAACTTAGGCTCAGGTCATGATCTCGCGGTTCATGGGTTCGAGCCCCGTGTCAGGCTTTGTGCTGACAGTTCATACCCTGGAGCCTGTTTTGGGCTCCACGTCTCCCCCTCTTTCTGTTGCTCTCCCACTCATGCTCTCTCAAAAATAAACAATAAAAAATGTTAGTATATATGTTTTAATATAAATTTATATTTAACATATATTTTAATATAAATTCTAATATATATTTTAACATATAAAATATATCCCAATTCAAAATTCACCAGATATGTGCATAGAAAACAGTGCACTTGGGTATATATTCCACGAACTGCATACACAGTTCCAAACTGAAAAGAAGAGGACTTCATGTCCCATTCATACATTTTGTCTTTGAGCCAGCCCAAGAGTCATTTGTCTTTGGTTCCTAGACCAAAGCTTAATTGAGAATCTCTCTCAGTTCTTAAGTGTGAATAGAAAAACCAGACTCAGGCTCAGGAAGGGTAGCTTGGTCTTTTGATGAAGGAGAGGTTATTTGCCCTTTAAGATTCTATCTGTGCCTCTTCTGTTCGGGGTTTTTCTGGATTTAAGCTTTAGACAATGAAGTAGCCTGACAGTCTTTTCTCTACTCTGTGTCTGACACTTTAGGTATTCCTTACTTCCGTTCTAGTAGATTATCTCTATCAGTTTTGTTTTACAGTATTCAGACCTTCAGAATTTAATTCTGTTATACTGAGTAGGATGCAAATTGGGCTTGAACATAAAATATGGCCTGTTATGTAACAGAAGCGTTTCGCTGGTTTTCATTGAATCTGGGACTCAACAGAAATACCTCAATTTTCTGCTTTCCTTTCCATTATCACACCTGAGGTGAAAGCGTGACTGACTCAAGAAGTGAAGATTACCATAGGATAACATCTTTCACTTTGGGTGCGTGGTTTCTCGGGTTTGACTGGAGATACCAAGTTGGCCCCACCTGCCTCAGTTTTCTGCATATAAACAACAATGACAACAACAACAGCACCAAAAACACAGAAAGCAAAAAGCTAGCACTTTTCTTTAAGTAACCTAACACTTTGGAATTGAATTTATAAAAGGAGAACTTGACCCAAGAGTTAGAGCTGAGAAGATACATTTTATTTCTTATGCATCTATATTTATTCTTTATGTATATATTCAAGGAGATAAAGTCTTCATCTCAATCCTTCAAATGTACATGTGGAAAAATGCATCTGTTATTGTTTAAGTATAACGATAGTCTGATGGCACCCAAATGAAGTGCGGTTGTTTCTTTGCTTATAGAACTGATAGTTTTTCTGCTTTATGCTAATGACCCCAGAAAGGAGTTGCTCTTGAACATGTATAAGAAATAAGATGATGGTTCAAGGTAGCATCTGTAATAAAGCAAACTTTACAGCTTCTCTTTGGGATTAAGGAGAGAGAACGAGTTACTGATTCCACCCTGGGCCATTGGTGACCATGTCATATCTGAAGCTGATTATTTTTAGGTAGCAGTGTCCAGACTTTATCTTAGAATGCTACAAATAATAGAGTTATGTTTAATCTGGAAAGAGAAACCAACAAAAATAGTTCTGGTTGGAACACTGATTCTTTGCAGCCACATCTCAGCAGACTCTAAGCCTAGGATGGGTGACAGTCCAGTGAGACCAAAAAAACACCCAAGATAACAATTGAGATGCAGGTTTATAGGGGGAGCTTATGTACAGGGAGGCTAGGAGTGGCCAACTGGACAAAGCATCTGTTGTTGGGATGTATGTGCAGCAAGGTTTTATATTGTAGCAACTTCCCCTAGCAACTCTTAGTGGTCCTTCCCTTCCTTGCTAAGCCAGCATTTCCAAGGGGATGCAGACCTGTCATCTGGACACTATTCCTTACAAGGGAGATGCCCTGAGTTGCCCAGCCCCAGAGCCCTGGACTTTGAACACTGAACAGCATACTCTTCCACACTTATGCTTGATGGGAATTTAGAGAGAGGATGAGATCTCTACTTTCTCAAGTTAGTGATTCACAGGTACATTCTGCATGTGTTTGCATAAACTAACTATCCAGCACATACCATACAGATTCTTAGCACTTTTTATTTTTGAGAAACTCCTAAAGAATTTTTCTAACTCCTCTTAGCTCACCTATCTCCAAATGCTGGGCCTCCTTCCTACTTGTTTACATCCCTTTGCAAGGACCACCTTTTAGAGAATCAAGAAAAAAAATTGTTAACACTTATATATAGGACAAAGTAATAGAGTGTCTACTGTTTCTGTTTCATACAGATATTCACTCCCTTCTGGCACTTTTACACACACACACATACACACACACACACACACACACACACACACACACACAATTCTCTTACCCTGAGAATTTAGCATTTATATTTAGTGCTGCTCTGGTTACCTACATCTTGAACCTACCTGAATCCCATGGTAGCCCCAGCTGTGGGCTCAAAACTACTGGAGATGAAGGTAGTTGGAGGAACTCTTGTTAAACATGGGGAGAAAGACAAAATGAGATTCAAAGTCAGAACATGTCTTTCTCATGCGCCCTTGCCGCAACTGTGAACTCTGGGGGTGGGGGTGCCCTATAGTCAGCATCAAGGGTGCTCTGTGTCCCAGCCAGTCTGGAGCCATCCCAGGCTTAACCCCATGGTTTAGGGCTTTGCCCTGAGGGAGAAAAACTCACCATTCTCATTTAAAAGTTAAAACACTGACTTAAGGATTAGCTAGTCCTTAATTCAGAAGAATTCTGTCTATGTGTGGTAAGAGAGTTGAATATAAATTTGTTTGTGGCCTTTTGTGCTAGTGTTTTAAGAATCTGTTCATGCCATTTCACCCAAAAAGCCATAAAGAAGTTAAGATGAGCTGTTCTCTCTGAAAGCAGTTCTCCAGCGGGGGAGAAATTTGGCACTAAGGAGCCAGAACTTTATTTCTTTTGTTGGCCTGTTGCTTTGATTTCTAGAGTAGTGCTACCGAATGGTTTACAGTCATGATGGAAAGGTCCTTTAACCTGTGGTGTCCAGATGCTAGCCTCTAGACATGGGTGGCCACTGAGCATTTGAAATGTGACGTGTGACCAAGAATCTGAATTTTTAACTCTACCTAATTTTACTTAGCTCAAATTTAAGTAGCCTCATATGGCCAGTGGCTGCTATACTGGACTGCATAGGTTACGCACAACAGGGAGAAGCCACGTTAGAGGACCCGTCCCCACCTGGAATTCAGTCTTACCTGTGGCTACAAGTCCACCTGCTGTGATTCCTGGAGTAATAAGAGATTAAGGAGATAAAGAGAAAAGGTGGCTTTTGCCTTGGCTCAACATAATGTCAGAAAGGTCCAGAAAGTCCCTAGGGCACCTATCACTGCCTGGAAGATAGTTTAGAGCATTTTCTCAGCTGCTCCATAAAGTTCTCCGTGTATCAGCCAGGAATATGGGGCAGAATATAGCATAATAAATGTAGAATAAGTATATTTTTATGATGAGAGTTTTCATTTCATTTATGGATTCCACTCTTTGCATAATTTGTCTGCATAGTACACAGTGTTTCGAGGCTTACTTCATTGGTTTCAATCTTTTCAATTTTTATTTTCACTTTAGATTATATTTTGAAATGCAGTGCATTCTCCATTTTGCCTACTAACAAAAAACTAAAATAACAGTATTTCAAAAAGAGGTTTGGTTGCATTACCTCAAGCATAACATACTTTACAAAATAAGATCAAGGTATTAGCAATTCTCCGGTAGACCTCCCTGCAAAGGTCTTCATACCTGTACTTAACCAGTGGGGACTGCAAAGTAGATTTCTACCTTGAGATCCCATGAGTGACACACTTTCCAGCCATTATTGCTGCCACTCAAAACCATGTCTCCTTCCTAATTCACCAGTTAGATGTCATCATTTATAACTTGGGGGATACATATCGATTGTTCAAGGGAGGTAGTAGCAGAGAGCATTACGGAACTGTAGGTGCTAAGGAGTAGTTTGAGCCATTTGAGGAAAGGTTGGGTTGGGGAAGGTAAGTCCTATAGGGCAAATGTCTGTGTCTCCCTAGTATCCAAGTGTGGAAATCCCAACCCCCAAAGTGATGGTATTAGGAGGTGGGTCTTTGGGAAGTGATCAGGTCATGAGGATGGAATGGGATTAGTGCCTTCGTAAAAGAGGCCCAACAGAACTACCTTCTGCCATATTAGGACACATGCCCATGAGGGAGCTCATTAGAGACTCATGTTATTATTGGGGGTGTTTCTGTGAGCAGCCCCTGCTGGGCATGGACCCAAATTCCCGACTCCCAGAAGGAAAGCAGGTGTTCACCACATTCTACCAACACTTTAGGCACAGTGAGACACACTCACTCTTATTAGAGTGCTAGCTAGCCTTGCTGGAATCCACGCATCAGCCAGCCTCACCAACAGGCATTTTCAAGGAAAATCAGTCAGATCTGCTATGTTAACTCTTTTCTGTGTAGGAGTCCTATCCCTTTTTTCACCATCCATGAACACAAAGCTTCTCTAGCATACCAAGCTGCCCCTCACCTTTCTCATCTTCCTCCTACCCTCTAGTCCAGGTACAGACCTCATCTCTTCCCTCTACCTTCCAGAAGAGTCTTAGCCCATATCCAGATCTTTGACTTCACACCTTGCTTCACACTCCACTTCACACCCTGACTTCTCCCTACCTCAAGCAGCCTCTTTCCAAACTCTTAAACCCAAAGAGGAGAAGAGCAAAGACAGTGCCGTTTTCCCTGGAGTAGGTCATTTGTATCTCTGGTGCATAGAATTCCAGAGTAGGACCAGCGAAGTAATTGATAAAGCCTAGTGCAAAACAAAAATGTGGACCTCTTGTTAAGGAACTACTAAGAATTTAAAAACAATGGCAGCAGAACATCAAACCAAGTGTGAGACCCTTGTAAACCTGCATCAGTCACACACCCATTTTCCTGAGACTTGGGCACAGGGCAAGGTCAACCCAAGATGCTGGGTATCCTTGGGGTGGAACAGACCTGCAAGAATGGACCAGTAAGCCTTATTTCTCTCATCAGTTTGAACTTCAAGAACATTTGTGTTCTTTGAAACCGTATGAAAATCAGACCTTATCTAGGAAAGTATTCACCACAGGGACTTATAAATACTGGTCAGCCATACTGAATTGCCGAGATGTTTCCTAAATTTGTCTGGATGCACACATTCCCTAAGGTGTTTGTCAAGATGCACATCCCCAGCTTCTCCCCTAGAGATTTTGATTCAGAATTCTAGAGTGAAGGTCCAGACTCTGTTTTTAAGAAGTTTTCTAAAAAGTTTTTATGACAGGGAAATTATAGAAACTCTAAGAACACAACATTTGGTGGCAGGCGACCTAGGCTCAAATTCTCCATTTATCAGCAGTGTGACATTGGGAAACTTGTTTAATTTCACTAAGCTTCAATTTCCTCATCTGTAAAATGGAGATAATTATGCTTTAGTACAAAAGGTTGCTATGGGGATAAAATGAGACAAGTGTATGTAAAGAGCTCTAACAGCAACTGGTGCAGTAAGTTCTCAATAATGGTAGTAATACCTATTCTACAAAAAGAATAAAACTTCTTTAAATCCCTTGGTTTTGTAAAACTAATGTGATTTAAACATAAATGCAAGTTGCTAAATGTAACCATCATTATTTCTGTCAACGTCACTCAGAAATAATGAATTAGAATCTAAGGTGAACGGAAGAATCAATCCTCACACTGTATTTTGAGCACCAGCTGTATACAAGGCATTGTGACAGATCAGTGGTGTTGGCAACTGAGGAATTTATAACCTAGTTCAGAATGAGATGGAGAGATGAAGAGATGAATCTTTTTGACAAGGAAGCACAGAAAGGTAAAAGCGGAAGGGGCAGGAACCATGCATACCAGGATCTTGAAGGAAAGGAGGAAGGAATAAGTAGAGGTCATTGCACGCGGGACTGGTGCAGGGGGCAGAAGGCTTCAACTGAAATGTATGTGACAATAAGTACCCCGAATCAATGAGGCAAAATGTTCCTGTAGAAAAATACCCACGCGAGGGGCAGCTGGGTGGTTCAGTCAGTTAAGTTTTTGACTTTGGCTCAGGTCACAATCTCACAGTTTGTGGCTTCGAGCCCTGTGTCAGGCTCTGTGCTGACAGTTCAGAGCCTGGAGCCTGCTTTAGATTCTGTGTGTGTGTGTCTCTCTCTGCCCCTCTCCTGTTCTTTCTCTGTCTCTCTCTCTCTTAAAAATTAGCAAACACTAAAAAATAAAAAAATAAAAATAGATACACGACACACAGTAAGCATTTCAAGAAGTACTCAAATGAGAAAATGAGACCCCACTTGGAGCCAGAGGAACCTGAAAACGCTAAGCCAAGAGCTGAGTCTGTTCTGTAGGCAGTAGGGAGTCCGTGATCCAGAAAGAGGAGGGAGTGAGCAATCTTTTGAAGGTTTAATTTAATTAAAATATTAAACTCTTTGCTTATGTTTAGTTTCAAAGATCTGGGTTAATGCAGTTTATCTTTCTCAAATATGTATGTTTAAAAAAACTAAAAGGAACATTGTTAATAAAGGAAATGAGGACATTCAGTGAAGGGGTGACAATAATTCCACGTCCAACAATGATACAACACAAACACACATCTAAAACTTATTGTCAGCCTCTCAGAATAGCAGTCTTCCCTGTTAAGACTTTTTAAAGCTCCTAATTTTAGATAAGCCTTTCTTAATTGTGTGGGAACTTTCAGAAAAAGGTAGTATTTTAATATTTTTAATAAGCCCATAAAATTGTCGGTGACTGCTGGCTTTTGTTTTGCTTTGTGTATATATGGTAGACAGTTGTGCATTGAATGACACCCCCCTAAAAAGGTATGTTGGAGTCTTAACCCACCCCCCCCACCCCCCCGCCTGCGGTCATTGACCTTATTTGGAAATAGGTCTTTGCAGATGATCAAGTCAGGACGAAGTCACACCGGAACCAAGCGGGCTTTCATCCTATGTGACTGGTGTCCTTGTAGAAGGACACAGAGTCACAGACACACACAGGGAGGAGATGGGAATTGCCCTGACACAGGTAAGGAATGTGAAGGGTTGCCAGCAGCCACCACAAGCTAAAGCAGACACGACACAGACCCGCCCTCAGAACCTTCAGAAGGAACCAACGCTTCCAACATTGGGATTTAGAACTTCTGGTCTCCAGAAGCTGAGGGAATATATTCCCATTGTTTTAGGCACAGAGTTTGCAGTGTTTTGCTACAGGACCCCTGAAACTCTGATGTAGTGACTGGCTTCCCAGTCACAGGCACAATCCAGGCAGAGGAGCTACATAAAGGATAGTGAAGAATTGTTGAAGGACAAAGGCGGAGATGCTCTAATTTGATTTGAAGTCTGCACCCTGCAGAGCAGTTCATTTGAGAGGAGAGAGTTCTCTTCACAGGAAAATAAAGCTCAGTTCCCAGCACTCTTCTGTGCCATGGGCAAGGCTCACCCCGGGCCCTCCTAAGGAAGGCTTTGTGATGAAACCTAGGAAGGAACAATTATCATGTAATAAAGTTGTAGATTATTGATTATAGATAACAATGATTGAGTATCTACCGCATCAGGTATAGTTTAAACACTTCACAGGTTGACCCATTTAACCCCCACAAGTATTCTATGAAGAAGGTAATAGTCTATTGCTAGTTTACAGATGGGAAAACCAAGACAGAGAGGCAGACCTTCAGTCATATGCTTCACGTCACACAGTAAATGACAGAGCTGGAATCCGACCCAGCAGACTGACTCCAAAGCCTTGTCTGAGACTTTACAGTTTAGCAAGGCTTTCCTATGCCAAGAACACCTAGTCCTTCCGCACAGGGAAAGAGTCTCTGACTTTAGATTCCAGAACTCCATGGATAGCTGAGGACTGACAACATCTGCATAAGATAACCGGTGCCTTGGTTTCCTAGACCTGCCTTAAGAAATTGCCACCAACTTGGTGACTTAATATAGCAGAATGTTACTCCCTTACAGTTCTGGAAGCCAGAAGTCCAAAATCAAAGCATGGGCAGGAGCCATGATCCCCCAGAAGTCTCCTGTTTTTTGCCTTTTCCAGATTCTGGTAACTCCTGATGTTTCTTCATTTGTGGCAACGTAATTCCAATCTCTGCCTCTCCCTTCACCCAGCCTTCTCCATGTGTCTTTGTGTTCTTTTCTGTCTCTTGTAAGGACACCCTCACTGGATTTGGGCCCCATATCCCAGCATGATCTCATCTTGATGCTTATCTTGATTGTATCCAAAAAGACCCATCCAAGGAAAGTCACATTCTGAGGTTCAGGATGGGCACGGATTTTGGAGCAATACGGGGAGTCAGCCTGCTACAATGATCAAGTAACGTCTAGCTCGTTCAGCAGAGAAGCAGATCTACTATAGAGCCCCTCCCAACTTGAGCCCCAGGACTTTGTCTCACCGACCTCTGCCTTTCAACCAAGGACTCAGCACAGATCTTTGCATTTCACAAGGCTCAAAGTCCTGTTGTACAGATTTTACAGCAGCAACTCACCCTAGTGGGGGGTACAGAGCAACCCACCTGGAAGATCCCATTGCTGACACCACATTCATTAGTATTGAAATTCATTTTTTCATATCTTGTCATCAGTGTGCTTTGAAGTGTAAGAGAACTTGGTGGGTAATGTCACAATCGCAGTAATTAGAGTCACCAGTTCAAGAATGGCATGACCTAAAAGAATCAGGACTCTTCTTATTCTAAGCTAAATTGAAACATATATATGCTTCAGTTGCAGAAAAGTTACACATTAATGTGAGGATTTTTTTCTCCTTTGATAAGCGAGAATACCTACTGAACCACCTAGGTCTTAGTTGTGAGAAAGATTTTTCAAATGAAGTGTTTTTATTGGAGCATATAGAAGAGTTACAAATATTTCTGTATGACTCTCTGATCTATTTTTCCAAATTGGTATTTTTTAATAGTTCAGCTGTTAAGTAAAGTTCATGCATTAGTTTGTGTTCAGAAACAATCTTCATTATTCATCAATTCACGCCTTTATATTCATGGCTTTCCAAATGGGTGGCATTTTCTATGTCTGTACTTTCTCTTATTTTTTTTAAGTTTTGTTTATTTATTTTGAGAGGTTGATAGAGAGAGCAGGAGAGAGGCAGAGAGAGAGAGAGGGAGAGAATCCAATCAGATTCCCCTATGGCAGCGCAGAGCCCAAACACAAGCTCCATCCCACGAACCATGAGATCATGACCTGAGCCAAAATCAAAAGCCAGACCTTTAACTGACTGAGCCACCCAGGTGCCCCCTTTCTTAAGTTTACTTATATAAAGAAATGATTTTGGGGTACCTGGGTAGCTTAGTCGGTTGAGTATCTGACACTGCCTGAAGTCATGATCTCACAGTTCAGGAGTTCAAGCCCCGCACTGGGCTCTGTGCTGACAGCTCAGAGCCTGGAGTCTGCTTCAGATTCTGTGTCTCCATCTCTCTCTGCCCCTCCCCTCTTGCACTCTCTCTCTCTCTCAAAAACAAATAAACATTAAAAAGAAATTTAATGATTTTGCTACTAAAAAAGACCATTACAGACACAAATTCTCCATGGCTTGATTCTATCTTTCTGCACTGTAATTAGGTGCGTGTATAGTTAATTACCATGAGAAAAGAAGAACATCTCCAAGTTTCTACAAGATACTTAGAATTTGATAGCTTGACTGTGCTCTCTCCTTCAGTTCCCACATCCATTCCCAGCCACATACATCTCCTGGTGGGAAGACAGTAAACATACTGTTTTAAAATGACAGCAAAATGTTCATCAAGAATTTCATAAAGCTTTGAACATGTGTTTGGAACAAGCATTTCAATGGATCTGTACTTTTTTTTTGAATGAAGAATTCCCCTATCTATAATCTCCACTGTTAGGAAAATGCATACTTTCATATGCATGCAAAATTTTGCATGTAATTTCAGAGGGAATGGAAACACTTTGAAGGTCATATGTCAAACCCAGGCTCAGAATGCCAGCCCTGGAGATCAACATTTATTATCCATTTATGATAACTAATCATTTCTCTTAGTACAAAATAGGTTAACCAATAGGATTTATTTAAATGACATAGTCACTTTTGCCCCAAATCTTGATTTTTTTAGAGGAAGAAATGATTTTTTTAATGTTTATTTATTTATTTTGAGAGAAAGTGAGCGAGCAGAGGAGAGGAGAGAGAGAATCCCAAGCAGGCTCAGAGCCCGATGGGGTGCTCGATTTACAACTGTGAGATCATGACCTGAGCCAAAATCAAGAGACAGACATTTAACCTGACTGAGCCACCCAGGTACCCCAGGAGGAAAAAATGATTTTAAAAAATGCATTAGTAAGCTCAGGATCTTCATATTCTCATATTGAATTCATTACCTTGGTTGTCTTATGTGGCTTTTGTTCCTTCACTGGAATATAAGTGCTTTTGATTCCACGACCCCATCCCTGTATCTGCTACACAGCCTGACAAATAGTATTTCTCTTACTGTTATCTAATTTTTAAAAAGTGAGAGGGATTGCTATGGTCACATATAAAAATGGAAGTATATGCTACCAAAAAAGCCATCTGTGTTTAAACAGATACGTGACCCTGGGAGACAAGGGTGAAAGGTGTATTTGAGTTAAACACGGAGGAGATGTCAGTGGGCCTGACTTCCTTCCTACAGAAAATGCAGGAAAGGCCGTTGGGAAATCTTCATGTTGACAGAGCACATTCCACTTTATGGATGAAGCAAGCAAAGAAGGCACAATGCTCAGTGGCTCCTAAGATGAGTTCTCAAGGAGCTCCAAGTTCTGTGTGTCTTTCCCAAGAAAGTTTGGAGGTGTGCAGTATGCAGTGCACAGAGCCTTCCAACCATTTCTCCATCCTGGTTACCCTGAAGGGATGAGATCAGAATTCCTAAAGACTAGACTTGGTAAGTAGGATAAATATGCTTCCAAGATTCTTTGTCCAATGGTCAATACGTCCTATCTGGTTACTAGTGCCTGAAGTCTCTGTAGCATATAAAAAGCTTTTGATTCTAATATTAAAGAAGAAATTAGACGAACATACAAACTGAAATCCATTCATTCTAAATTTACTCCCAAAACAGTAAGAGTGGCCGTACCTCCTCTCTGGCCCCATTAAGAAGGAGAGGCATCAAGAAAACAAAGTCAGGGGAGGAGTTACCACTGAAAATTGGCAAGGCCACCAAAAGTTGAGTTAGGGGAAAAAGACATTTCATCTTTCCATTAGGATTGTCTGTATTGTCAATCCCTTCAGATGAGTGCATGTAAAAACCTTGCATTAAGAAAAATGTTGTATATGGCTAACCAATGTCCTTCACAGAACTTTATAATTTATTAAACTTGTGGGTAAGGGTTTCTCCCCTTGCTTGATTAGTTTTTGTATAAAGAGGGTTCATTCATAGGAGTTTTACCAAGATAATAGTTAGACTATTAACTTCTTGGCAGCAAAATGTATTTCTAATTTCACTCTGGGTCCCAAATGCCTAAGACAGTACCCAGGATAAACGTGTTCAATCAAGATTATTATATGCATATTTCTTGAAGGAAGGCAATAAAAATATCTATTACAAACTCAAGTGATTTATTAGTTGACTCTGTAAAGAAAGGATTTATGGTGACTTAGAAAAATTCAGTATTTTATCAAATATTAAAATCATTACAAAAGCAAATTTGAAAGAGAGCAAATGAAAGGATGGTATTTAACCTTTAAACAAATCTGTCTCACTTTTCTCAAGTAGACAAAATGTTTCTACACTGCTCATTTGAAACATGATGAAGTCAGGGCACCTGGGTGGCTCAGCCAATTAAGCATCTGACTTCGGCTCAGGTCATGATCTCACAGTCCGTGAGTTTGAGCCCCGTGTCAGGCTCTGTGCTGACAGCTCAGAGCCTGGAGCCTACTTCGGATTCTGTGTCTCCCTCTCTCTCTCTGCTCCTTCCAAGCTCACTCTCTGTCTCTTTCTTTCAAAAATAAAAAAGTAAAAGACATAAAAAAACAAAAATTTAAACCATGATGAAGCATATATTCCAATATTCCAAATCCTTCATTATGTCAACCCTAGAACATAATTTCTAGTATGTGATTATGTCTTATTTTTAATAAGGTATTTCCTAATGGACTGCTTTACAGAAATTGTATCGTTGTTCATGAGAATTATGACCACAGAACTTTTTCTTAGTTTATGACAGAATTAAAATAGTCTTTTGATTCTTAAAAGCATTAACAAGAAAAGCTCAATTATTTTAACTCAGCTAACAATTCCTCATGTTCACTCTGGCAAAGTTTGCAGAGGTTCCAATGAAGAAGAGTATCTTTTATGAAACATGAGAAACGTCATTTATTTGCCCTTGCAATGCAGGTATCTTAGCTCCCCACACCAGCTGTGGGGTTCTGTCATATTATTCTTTCACACGGAATCTCTTCCAGCAAGCTCTCCTCAGACAACAAATGACCCAGTGATGTCTCCATTTAAAATGTTATAAACAAATAGAGCTTCTTTCTTGGCTCCTGTTCTTTAAAATAAATTACAATGCCTCATCATTCATCACAGACCTGTTTTCTGTTCTAACTTCTTACCCTTGTTATTAGTTATAGCTGGGTTAGATTTTAAATAGAAGTCAAATTCTTTTCAGTGTTTCAGACAGGAAGAAATAGTACCATGTGGACTGCCTGTCGATCTGTCCCACAAAAGAATTTTTTAACTGAACATCTATCTCCCCGTCTTCAGCTCATCCAAATAGTTTATGAAGTAAGTCTCTGTGAGTCACAAAGGAAATGGAGATGCTGCATTCCACCCTCCTATCCTGAGGAAAGTGTTTCTGACTGGACTGAATTCTGTTCTTCCTTGGGTATATTCCAATTATAGATTGTCTGGGTAACTTAATCTATTTCTAAATAAATGCTTTCCATGTATTTATAGGAAACCTAACCTTCAAAAACAGGCCTGCACCTTTGCTGTCGATCTCTCTCAAGAATTCCTGGAGATGCCAAGATAGAGAGCGAGGCTCTTGGTCCTCCCCCATTCCTGCCATGGTGGCATCTCGTAAAGTGCAAACAAACACACCATGTCTTCCCAAAGCTTTGCTGTTCACCTTGCTCACTTCCCCCGCATCTGCTCAAGGAACAGGCAGATGCTGAAGGGCACTGATACAGCTAAATGGCACCAAGAGGAACGTGCAGATGTCATAAACTGGAAAATTGGGGCTAAAGGTGAAGCGGTATCTTAAAAATGTCTTCCCTCAAAATGCTCAATCTTATTTAAGAAATACATGATCCATGGAGGACTTTATCATAAACTGATCTGAACCAGTCAGGGAGCTTCTGAGTGTTCTGCTTCAGTGGTCCTGGCATGTTCTAGAAGGATTATTGCTTAGTTACTTAAGAGACTTTGTTTTGATTCAGTTATTCCCTAGAATTGTTTGATTTGAGTTCACTCCGATTTGGTAGAATTCTGTAAGAGTGTTTCTTCCGGGCTCCACAATCCCCTAGGAAACTGTCACGTTCAATCACCTGAGCCGGTGCTGGTATGACTTTTAAAAATCCTGCACGCGTTTGTGATCTTGAAGAAAAAAATGAACACAATATGGAACACAGAAAGATGAACATATTAGTAACAAATCTCCACATATTCATTGTATCTAAATCACTCTCTCTGTGCACAAAGGCTTATGAAAGCACAGGCCCAGGCACTGAGAGAATAGTGTCATCAACACCCAAAAGCAGTGATCCTGATGAAGCCAAACAAAGATTCTAGGGGCGCCTGGGTGGCTCAGTCAGTTAAGCACCAGACTTTGGCTCCGGTCATGATCTCACAGTTCATGGCTTCCAGCCCTGTGTCAGGCTGTGTGCCGACAGCTCAGAGCCCGGAACCTGCTTCAGATTCTGTGTTTCCCTCTCTCTCTGCCCCTCCCCCACTCATATTCTCTCTCTCTCTCTCTCTCTCTCTCTCTCTCTCTCTCTCTCTCTCAAAAATAAATGAAAAAATTCTACTTTTGCCAATAAGCTTAAGAGGAACTTGTATGTTCTGGGGGCACCGGGATGGAGAGGAGAAAAGACCTTATTAGGCATCTAGATTTGATACCAGGTGGCTAATTCTAAAGATTTCTTTTTTTTTTTTTTTTTAATCTTTGGCTCATTTGTTTTAACATGTGCTTAGAGGAAAAAGAAAAAGAATTGGTGGGAGAACTCTAATTCGCAGTCTGATATTTCATGTAAGCAGCAATTCAAATAATTTCTCTCATTTTTTGAGTAGATGTTCACAGTAATTTGTACATTTGAGTTGGGGTTAAGCTTTGCTGAGCACCAGATCCTTTTCTCATAAGAACATATAGAACATTCTAGCAAATATTTCTTCAGCTATTACATCTCTGGCTCACACATTTGTGAAGATCCATCTGTATCTCTGATTTGCCTTATATAAACAGAAGGAAAGGTCATTTCTGAGAGCAGTTTTTACAGAAACACTTACTTGGAAAAGACGGAGAGTTAAATGGCTCAGGGGCTCTCGCAACGCTGACGGCAGCCACGACATGCGGCACGCACGCTCTGTACATCTCATTATGTAATCTCTTTTCTTTACGAGTTTATTGATGGAAAATGGTGCCTTGTCTTCTATTATGTAAACACATATTTCAAAAGACAGCTAAGTGCTCTCAACAGAATGGAGCAAATTCAGAAAATATAGGGCTTTTTCATTGGACTTGGGGGATTACTTCAATTGCCTCGAAAGTCTACCAGAGGCGAAATATCATATTCTTTGAAGTTCAGACAAATAAATTGTGCTGCTTATGGAGAAAGTATGATATTCTCCATTGTAAGCAGTCTTGTACGTTGACAATATAGAAATAATCTGTCTCATTATAAACTAGACTCTACCTAAAGCCCTAAAACTACAGATTTATGTGTACTTATGGCTGAAAATAATATTGAAATGTGAAAATGAAACCTCCCACCAAATCTCTGGACATGTAGATTTGAGACTGGTGTTAGTGAAGCAGAAAGTTCATTTATTCCCCATTGTAGACTGAGCCCTGTAAGAACTGACCATCAGAACTGACTGAGTTTGTGCTCTGGGGTTGATGACATCGGTGAGGATACTCTTTTTTAGGGTAAGATTCTAGCTTCCTTTGTATCCTCACTCAAAACTCCCAAGGATATCCCTAAGAGTGATTTCCAACCCACAGTTTACTTCCACTCTACAGTCATTATTAAATCTGTGATCCTGTAAAACGTCTGAGTCTCGTGCCGGGATCTTGAATTCCTCTCCAGCAGGTGAAATGAAAACATGTCTATGGTAGGAGAATAATGCCCCCCACCCAAAGAGATCCATGGCCTAATCTTCAGAACTTGTGACTATGTTACCTTAGGTGGCAGAAAGGACTTTGCAGATAGGATTGTTATACATCTTCAAATGGAGAGATTATCCTGGATTACCTGAGTAGGTCCAATTTAATCCTATGGGTACGTAAGGGTAGAAAAGAAGAGAAGAGGAGGACAGATACGATATGAGGACTCCATTTACTCTTGTTGGCTTTGAACATGGAGGCAAGAAGCCGTGAGTCACGAAACACAAGTGTTCTTGGGAAGGTGGAAAAGGCAAGGATGTGGATTCTACACCGAGTAGGGCGGTGTTGCCAACACCCAGGATTTGAGTCCCATGAGACCTGAATTTGTTACAGCACCAACAGGAAATTAATACCATGTCCAACAATTTGTTTTACTGGATTCTTAATAGAAGAGCCATGCTAACAGGTTTCTTAAAACAATGGGAACTTGCCACTCTTCGTGCATAAACTCTGAAGTTTTAAAGTACAAAGGCATGTTTTGGTTCTCATATCTGAGATTCCCTGTAACTTTCTCGTGACCTAGCAACAGGGCATGAACATCTTTCTACTGCCCTCACAGGACATTTCTTCATGGCAAACGCCTTAACAACCATAAAGTCTGATGTGCTTTCAGAGTGCTTCTGAATTCAACCAAAGAGTTAGTTCTTAACTCCTATAACAGCCTGTAAATTGGATAGAAGGGGTTAGGCGAGCACGTACAGTTTTATTTCCTGACCACGTATTAGCAACTTATAATCAAAGAAACAGTGAGCTTTCCAGAAACTCCTATTTTTCCTTAAAGACTTTGCACGGCGTTTGTAGGACTGACAACCCAAGTCAAGGGGCTAGTTATATTTTCCAGGGCTCCTTTTATTGCTTATATTTTCTAGAAAGCATTATTTCTCTGTGACATAGTTATTTCTTTTTCTTCTCATAAAAGACTTCAGACTTCTAGAAATGCATGAAGCAATCAAATAATTTTCAGATAGCCACTGTAAGATAAAATATTTAAAACATTACAAATAAAGTTAAAGCAGGGCACCTCGGTGGCTCAGTCAGTTAAGCGTCCAGCTTCGGCTCAGGTCATGATCTTGTGGTTTGTGAGTTCAAGCCCCACGATAGGCTCTGTGCTGACAGCCCAGAGCCTGGAGCCTGCTTCCTGTGTCTTCCTCTATCTCTGCCCCTACCCCACTCATTCTCTGTCTTTCTCTGTCTGTCTCTGTCTCCCTCTCTCTCTCTGTCTCTTAAGAACAAATAAACATTAAAAATTTAAAAAAAATACAGTTGAAGCTCTCTGTGGGTCTATCAATCATATTTCCTCTTCCGTACATTCCAGAAGGGACTGTAATATGCCGAACTTGTTATTTATCATTCCCTTGCATATCTTACATGTTATATTTATCACATATATGTGTATATGGGCAGTCTCCCCTTTGTACAGTGGTGGGACATAAAAACGTGCAAGCTGGGGCACCTGGGTGGCTCAGTTGGTTAAGCATCCATCTTCGGCTCAGGTCATGATCTCACAGTTCGTGGATTCAAGCCCCACATCGGGCTCTGTGCTGACAGCTTGCTTAGAGCCTGGAGCCTGATTCAGATTCTGTGTCTCCCTCTCTCTCTGACCCTCCCCTGATCGCACTGTCTCTCTCTCAAAAATGAATAAAAAACATTTTTAAAAAAACAAAATTAAAAAAAAATAAGCATTCAAATGTTTTTTAAAAAACGTGTACAAGCTGAAACCATTCAAGGCAATATTTATAATCAATGGCAGACATTGTAGTTTTCCATAACCTTTAAGAATTTTTGTCCAAGAACTTAAAATATTGAAAACTCTTACTCTCACTAATGAATGTATGAGAAAAAAAACTGATAAAACTAATATTTAGTATGCCATCATTTATTTTCTTTTAAAGTTCATTTATTATTTTGAGAGAGAGAGGGCAGAGAGAGGAGAGAGACTCCCACACCATCAGTGTGGAGTCCTGCGTGGGGCCCGATACCACGAACTGTGAGATCATGACCTGATCTGAAATCAAGTACGGGATACTCCACTGACTGAGCCACCCAGGCGCCCCTGGTAACTACGCTGTCATTTAAAGCATTAGACACATGGCATCTTAAGGTGTTTTATTTCTTTCCCCCAAAAACCTGCCAGGAGTCATTCACAATGGTGCTTCCTTTGTTCTCAGTGTATAACTACGGACACGGAGCAAGACGGTTTTTCTAGGCCTGCTCCTTTCCGAGTCTGAAGCAGCTTCCCACCTTTCCGTGCTGCGAAATAGCCCTGACAGTTCCCTTCACGCGAGTGTTTCCACGAGTTTCACTTCTTCCAAAACATCTTCATCCTTTTCTTTGGTCACAACCACAGCTTTATCTCTGCAGGTAGCGTTTGCTTCACCAAGTTCGCCCAGCCCCTTAGACGTTTCGTTCTCAGACAGCGGCACCGTCCCTTACGCCTTCTGTAACGCCGTTTGGGTTCCGTTCTCGTTTCACTTCCAGCATTCATTTCCTCGGTGTGCTTCCCGTTCTGGTGGCCAGATCTCTCCTTCCAGCAGCCATGTTGTGAATTCTTGCACGCGTTTATCACTGGGAGACAGCGAGCCCACACAACTGCATGCTTTGCTGTCGGTGTGTGAAGAGTCACAGACATGCGGAGACAGAGCCTCGACAGACGTTGAGAGACGTGACAGGATTGCTCAGTGACTGTGATGCACATCTATCACTCAGGTGGTGTTTGTGGACAGAGGGGCCACCAATGAAACCTGAACCCAGTGCAGCTGCCTAAAGAAATTTGTATATAGTGCAATTAGTTACTCATACTTAATATACATAGTAACTAAAATTTGAATGATGTTGGGGAGACTGGTATATTTCATTGATCGTGACTGAACCATAGTAACTGGAATTTATTGCATAGGAGAATCATGTGAAACAAAGACTCTGTGTGTGTGTGTGTGTGTGTGTGTGTGTGTGTGTGTACAGGGCGGGGGGTGTTGCATATTTCAAACTTTAAATAAATACCATCATATAATACGTATCTTTTCACAAACTTGCTTTTACATTCAAGTGTATGTTTCTGTGAGCTATTTAAATTGATGTATGTGGCTGTAGTTAATTACCTTTTTCTGTTTAGCAGTAGCCCATTCACATGACTGTACTACAATTTATTTGTATGTTCTTTCATGAAAATTTAGATTGCTTCTGGTTTTTTATTATTGCAAATATTACCCCTCTGAGGGTTCATTTACTGCTTCTGTGTAGTTAAATGCAGGTTTCTCTAAAGCAACTATAGCTCAGAGTGGAATTACAGGGTTTTAAGCCTTTTGTTAGGTATTTCCAGATCATTCTACCAACTTACAATCCCAAGTAAGTTTCTAAAGGTTGTTTTGGCTCAACTTGCTCCGTAAAGTTAGTATAGGCAAATTTCATTTTACCAATTTTATCCTATAAACTGATAAGGATAAACTAATTTAGTTTTGAATTTTCCTCATTAATGGTAAGATTGAGCCCATTTTCATGTTTCTTCAGTATTAATTGTCTAATTATATTTTTGACAATTATACTGATTTCTGTGGACTTATATTGACCAGATAGTAACACTTGTATACATCACAGTGATCACTTCCTAGTCTTGGTCTTGTCTTTTCATTTGGATTATGATATATTTTGGTGTACAGACTTCAATTTGAATATGATAGAATTTATTAGTTTTTATTTTGTGTCCCCAAATTTTTCTTCTTTTGTGGCTTCATGCCAGAGAGATGACAATGTCTTTTATTTCCTTCTCAAAATATAAACTTTTCTCTATATTTAGGCCACTCGTATATATGGAACTTATTTTTTAACATCCAATTTCTTATTTTTGCCATATAAATAACCAAATTTTCTGCCATCATAATGAAGAAAACAATAATCCTTTCTCTACTGGCCTGCAAAGCCACCCTTGTTATAGATCAGGGTTATTTTTAGAGAAGTGTTAGGTTCACAGCAAGTTTGAGCAGAAGGTACAGAGGCCCCATGCTCTCTGCCCCCACACATGCATGGCCTGTCCCATTGCCAACGTACATTATACAAAGGTCTCTTTTGGGACTCTCTGTTTTGTTCCCTTGGTCATATTGCCAAAGCTGCATAAATCTCATTCTGTATTGATATAGCTTTTCTTTTTTAAGTTTATTTTGTGAGAGAGAGAGAGAGAGAGAGAGAGAGAGAGCAAGAAAGTGTGAGTGGAGAAGGGGCAGAGAGACAGGGTTAGAGAGAGTCCCAAGCAGGCTCCACATTCAGCACAGAGCCCAACGTGGGGGTTCAGTCTCACAAACCACAAGATCATGACCTGACCTGAAACCAAGAGTCAGACACCTACCTGCCTGAGCCACCCAGGTGCCCCTGTATTGATACATATTTTTAATGGCAATTGATCTTTCATAGAGTAAGTTTCCCTGTATTGTGGATTTTTAATAAAATCCACTTAAAAGTTCTAGCTGAAATTCTTGAACATCTTGGTATTGCAAGTAGTATCTCTTTTTCTGCAAACAATATCTTTTAACAAATTACATTTTCTAATTATTGCTGGTGTGTAGACATGCATTTTTGACAGTTTGCGATATAACCTACATATCATTATCATTCACCTTTTTAAAATACATAAATCAGTGGCTTTGACCTATTTTGAAAGTCAAAGTATGAATTCTTTTTTTTAAAGAATACTTTTTTTTAATGTTTATTTCTTTTTGAGAGAGAGAGAGAGAGCACAAGTAGGACAACTTTAGGTTTATTTCTTAGCTTGAGATTTCCTGGACACTCAAATAATGGAAATTCAAACGGTAAACCTAGGGGAGGACAGGCTTGGGATCATAAATTTTCAGAAGAAAGTCTTTTGGCTCATCCGGTATCCTGGCCAAGACAAATGACTCATCACCACTTCCTATGGCCAGTAGTCAGGTGTCCTTGCCTGCTCTACTATTGGAGATGGAACCTCCGTGAAGCTTCTAGATTCCAACCCTTCTCCATGTGAGAGCCCCGCACATCCTCCATCCCTGCAAGACTGTGCACACTCGATGCCCTTGTTTCCCAAGAAAAGGAGATGACCCCAGGGAAGTGTCGCTCACCACTTTGCCCTTTTTGGGACTCTCCTTTTATGCCATTGGGATGTTGCTTTCTTTCTCAACTGCTCAGCGATCCATTAAAAGGATGCTTATTCTCTTCTATGCAGCTTGGATAGGAATTATTTGGGAGATTTTCAGAACCCCAGTCTGTCATGACACCAGAAATGGAAAGTGGTTACATCATCTTTAAAGAATTGAAGACTATCTTCTGAATAAAAACAAAACACAACCTGATAAACGTATTCATAGTTGCCTGGAAAAGTGTGTCGCACTTATAAGAAGTATAAAATAGTCACACTCATTCCACTGTTTCATTTTCTTTTTTAAATTATTTTAATGTTTTTATTTTATTTTTGCGAGATAGAGCATGAGCATGCGCGGGGGAGGGGCAGAGAGAGAGGGAGACACAGAGGCGCCACCTAGGCGCCTCCTCTGTTTTGTTTTCAAGAATTAATTTGGCTTTTAATTTCTTCCATGGATTTCAAGTTCCTGATCTCTAACTTCCAAAGGTAAAAGTAATGTTATCTTTAAATAGCAGAGTATTGTAAATGACCCTTTTACCATTACACATAACACTACAATAATATCCTTGTACATACCTGGTGAATGTATGGCACTTGTCTGTAGGAAACATTCCTGGAAATGGAATTTCTAGGTTAAGGTTTAGAAATGTTTTAGTTTTGGGGTGCCTGGGTGGCTCAGTTCATCAAGTGTCCAACTTCGGCCCAGGTCATGATCTCACGGTTTGTGAGTTCAAGCCCTGCATTGGGCTCTGTGCTGACAGATCAGAGCCTGGAGCCTGCTTCAGATTCTGTGTCTCCCTCTCTCTCTGCCCCTCCCCTATTCATGCTCGCTCGCTCGCTCGCTCTCAAAAATAAATAAACAATTAAAAAATTAAGGAATAATTTAGATTTTTAAATAAGATTTTTACAAATGCCCTTGGAAAAAGTCATACCAATTTAGTCTCCTGTGAGTCAGTTATAACAATGCCTGTTTTCCCACAGACTCACCAAAAGAGTACCCCATCATGCTCTTTTTGACAGTGTGCTTAAGAAGAGAATGGTACCCCATTATAGTTTGAATGTGATCATATTATGTATGAGTGTATATATGCATGGATTCTATCCAGGAGAAGATTGTGAAATGTACTTTCGTCTTTTTCCACCTTCATCCCAACATGCTGACAATAGAAATTCCTTCTCAAACTGACCTTATTCAAGGTAAGAGAGGTATTGTTCCAGTGTGTTGGCTCCAAGGATTTTCCTCCATGCAGAATGAATAGTGGAACTGAAATATCACTAAAGCTCTAGGTAAGCAGATTATGTGCTGTCAACAGTGAATGCCCAATATATCGACAGTGCAAGAACTTAAATAGATAGAGGTATTAACTGTCATTATATTTAAAGGAGTAGAAAATCTTGTGCTCACAGCATATTCCTTAAATATCTACTGGGCACTAACCCCACCCCCCTTTCTTACAAAATGGCTGCCATAGTTCCAGGCATCACATATGAAGAGGCAACCTCCAGCAAAAAGAGATTATTACTGTATTTTATCTCTATGTTCTAAGAAAAAAAAAACCACTTTCTTAAAAATTATTAAGAGGACCTCTACTTGTGTATCATTCACCAGAATTGAATCATTGAATCACATGCTGATCCCGAAGTCAATTATTGGCATGATGAATAGAATTTCCCTAATTGCCTTAATCTGTTTGCATCCATGACTTATAGGCTCTACAAGTAAAGGAAAATGTGGGAATGGCTATTGGCTAGGTACACAAATAGTATCTGATGCAGAGGTATATATGTGTGTGTGTGTGTGTGTGTGTGTGTGTGTGTGTGTGTGTGCGTAATTTGTAATAAAGTTAAGTAACACCATGAGTAAAACAGACCCATGCGGTTTATTTTCAGCTGCACAATGAAGGACCATGATCATGGAAACACAATAGTGTTAGCTGATACAGCTCCGTACTAGGAAGTTAACCATAGTTTCATTTTTGAACCATATATGTGATGACACTCAGAAATATATATAATAGTGCAATGCTCCTAAATGATTGCAAAGCTGAATCCTCTGCATGAATTATTTCATTTTCTCTCAGTTGGTATTAAAGCTATTAAAGTCCTCATTTGGAACTCAAATCGCTATAGCATTTATGGGAAAATGGGCTCTGAATTCTAAGCAACAAGCTCATACATGTAAATTTGCACCTGGCAACAGCCCAAGTATACTACATTTCAAACTTGATCCATGAACATGAATTTTAAAAAGAAATACAAGTAAGCTGGAAGAACCCCTCCTCTCTTTGACCAAGTCTTTGTAATGAGCTTAAGAATGGATTACAGTGTCATTTCACGTAACAACAGCCAACACAAAACTTCCCACATGGCTCCTCTGACAAAGGGCATTTGAGGAATGAAATCTGTTATTCTTTACTGCTAGATATCTGGCAGAGGTCCCAATCACCATTTCACCACAACTTTGGTTAGTTTCCCCAAACCCACAAGTTGGACTCGGCTGATGAACTAGAAAACCTTAGCCAACACGGAAGCAGCCATCTTGCCCACCGCTGCCCCTTGTGGGTACGAGGAGATCCAGGTCCGCTTTTGAAACCTTTTAGTGAAACGCTGAAAGCCCATTTGGCACAGTTTAGAGATCACAACAGAGGTCCTAATTAAAGAAAGAAAAGCTCCAGATTAAAAGAAAGCTACCGCTCTGGGGAAACCATCCTGGCAACCTCGCTGACAGTGGACCACGGCGCTGTGTGGGAATCAGGACGGACCGGGGTCAAAAGCCTGCTGCCTTAAGTGAAGGAAGCCCAACTGAGACAGGAAGTTTGAGGAGAGAAAATTACAGAGTGTTTGTTTGTTTTAATGTGAAGTTCTTGTGAGGAGAATGTTCGCACATTCTGTCATTATCGCTGTGGAGCCCCACAACCATGCCCTAGAGTTTTTGTGGCCCAGCTACCATTTTTTTTTTTTATGGGAGTAATTGTCCAACCTTGCTTGATAGAAAATCCCTGGCCATCTGCATAAAGGAACTCCACACTTTTACTTCCTTTATTTGGAGGACATCAAATAGTATTTATTTTTGTTAACATCGATGCAAATAGCAACCTTGTTCTTTTGTGGCTAAAGAGCTTTAATCGAATTTTTAGTGTATCAGATGTAAAAGTGCTGTGTCCTTGCTAAACTGGATCCCCTGGTTTCCAGGGGCTCTTTCGCGTTACATCCAACATTCGACTCCACAAACAGAGGGAACATTCTCCTTCTGTAACAGTGGCTCAGTGGACCCTGCTTATAAACCCAAGGACAGAGAAGCTGTCCCAGGTCAGGACCAGCCCAGCCTCGGGGGCATCCATGAACCCCGGGTACATGCCTTTCAGTCGCTGCTGCTCTGCCCATGTAACCACAGATCAGATGTCCCACAGGATTTGAGCCTCGATACTAGTTAGGATCATGTAATTTTCAGCCAAAATGCTTACTGACCTAAAAACATTAGATCCCCATTTCCAACTTTCCCTAAAACATCCTGGATCCAAGGACATGCCTCTTTCATCCTCAAATGGGTGTTTCACTTCATAGACAAATATTTCTGCACATTATTTTGCCTTAATGCTGGCAGGAAAGTCGATTTTTTTCCTGGGATTCCTGTCTCGACTCCATAGAGATTAATAAGCAGCTTTCAATATGAAAATTTCCAGGTGGGAGATTTTAACACTATTTTGTAGATTTGATGGATTGGAATACATATTTTCTGTATTTTAGGATCTCAAATCCTAATCTTTTCCAATTCACCAACTCACTTTATCCAAAAACATAGTGTCAGAGCCTAATGAAAGGGTCCATCTGCTTCTGATTTCAATCTTCCCTTACAACGACATTGACTAGAAAAAAATTTTTGAAGCCAAAAAATTGACAAGCCCTATAACTGAGCTGTACATGTTCTATTTACTTTTGTCTCCAAAGGTAAAAAGCACATACACACATCTGTGATTTGGGCACCAGTTTTGAATTAAGAGGTCTAGTCTCTTGCAACTACCAACACATCTCCATGTCATCTATAGAGAAACGGGGGGAGGCAGGAGGGAGGGTGCTGTCTCCTCCCAAGGAAGCATCTGATTATACTGCGGACCCTTGACCTCCACCCAGAGATGGTGCTGGCGGTGACACCTGGGCCCCCTTGTGCCAGCCCCGAGCTAGATTTGTGATGTTTGAATAATTCTAATGACTTTTCACCGCAGCGGCCCCCGCATTGCTATCTCTCAGCTCCACAGACTCTCAGGGGCCTCAGTGAGGCCAGTTTGTGCAAAGGATGCATCGTTAGTAGTGAGTGCTCTCATCCAAGTGTGCATGTCTGAAGAGCAGTTGAACAGAGTCAGAGGTGCAGAGATGAAAGAGAACAGCAGAGTCATAGGGCTTCACAAGAGAAACTGCTTGCTTAAAGGGAAGGTCTGTCTTTCGGATTATAGAAGTCATGCCTGCTTGTTGTAAAAATTTTGGAAGACCCAGAGCCCTGTAAAGAAGGAAAAAGTTCCCATCATCATCCTAGTACCCAGCTAACATGTTGACGTGTTTGTAGTAGGGTTATCAAGTAGGAGAGATATCTTTTCCCTACTCCCATAGATTTTTAAATAATCTTAGGTTGAGAGTTAAGGCATTTACAAGGTAGACTTCCAGGAAGAGGAGTTATTCTGAAATACCATTCCTTCCCTTTCTTCAACAGATCTGTCCAGTTACTCAGTTTTCTTGACTAAATAGATGACGATAAATAGATAGCATATCCCCCTTTCCAAAAGTCTCAGAAAACACTTATTCATTTCTGGATTTGAAGAGAAATATTCAGGGAGGATATTTCCTCAAACCCAATTCATCTCTCATGCTTTGTAATGATGCCTAGACACAAAACACAGTAGCTCTTGATAGATGGTCAAAATAAATTACACTGACAATGTTCATCCGATAGCGGTCCTGCCTTAAACCCACCATCCATGCTTCTAATCTGCCTAAGGTTGCCCGACTTGGTCCCCGAAATGTACGAAAGGAAAATGAACACTTTCCCTAAACAATGAAATCCTTTCCAAAATCTATCAGTATGTTATGAAACTAATTGCTGTTATCACAGTTCATTTGATAAACAAAGAAACTCCTATTTAGCAAATAATTCAAATCGAAGCCAATGTAATGGAGGTCATAAAAATTCTTGGAGTTGTTAAAGTGTTTTCACTTCTATTATATAAAAAGGCTGCTTATGACAAAAATTGATAGCAGCTCAAGAGATAATATTAAAATAATATTAATAATATGAATTAAAATGGAAATTTAGATTGGTTCTGCAAACCGTCAAATAACTAGAATCTGTTCTGTACACATGTTCTAGTTTTAGAATCTCAACTAGAACTAGAATGTAGCTAGTATCCACCTACTAACGTAGTTACGTAGTTGATCTGCACTGGTTGAGATTCTAAAACCAGTGCACCACTACTCACTCAGAAGAGCATTGCTGAGGCCTCCTACCATAGAGGTTAATAAGAAATGCCTGTGGGGCGGGGCGGGGTGGGGGGGCGTTGCCTGGTTAGCTCAGTCGGTTGGGCGTCTGACTTAGGCTCAGGTCATGATCTCAGGGTTCGTGAGCTCGAGCCCAGCGTCCAGCTCTGTGCTGACAGCTCAGAACCTGGAGCCTGCTTCAGATTCTGTGTCCCCGTCCCCTGCTCACTGTCTCTCTCTCTCTCTCTCTCTCTCAAAAATAATAAACATTTTAAAAAAGTTAACAAGAACAAAAAAGAAATGCCCGTATGTGTTAAACTGACTTAGAAACTGACAGTAGTAGAGTGTCCGCTAGTGAATCACCCAGTGATAGTCCATTTAGCCCCCTTCCCAATAGACAACCCTACATGTGAAAAATGTTGCTTCAGGCAGGTAATAGAATGCCTGCCTGGTCAAAATAGGGTTGGCTACACACAGTTCTGATTCCCAGGCTTTTTTGTTTTGGTGAAAGGCAGTGATTGACATCTTTAATCTTCCTGTGGAAAATTCCAGAGGACCCAAATGCTTCCTGTTAAAATTCCCTGAAAAGATGGAGAAAAACATCCGCAGGTGCACACAGATCCCAAGAACTCTCTCAGAGCATCCTGCGAGCTCTTGCTGCTCCCTAGAACCCATGCTTTTCATCATGTCGTGAAATAACGTGATTGTACCTGCAATTTCTGACACCAATCTCACATCTAATCTCGGAGGCTTTATGAATATCTACAAGAGACCCAAGGTCTAATTGCAACTGCAGCGAACTATTGATTTATTGAGCTGTTGGTACCAGGTAGTTTATGAGGGCTCTGTAAATATGGGCTGATGATAATAATGGTCAAGTTCCCATAATTTTTTAATGTCAGTTTATTTATTTGTAATATTTATGGTTGTGAGATAGAATCGAGTGATTATCTGCGCTAGGGGGCAGAAAATTAATTTCTAAAGGATGACCATAAATATAAGCATGTTGCTGGTTGAATTTTTAAAAACATATTCAAGAACCAAGTACTAGCAACTAAGGGGGGGAGATCACACAAGGAGCTAGAGTCGTGTGGAACAAGGAGCAGAGTGAAAACTGAGAAAATGTGAGGGTTTGAGGAATTGAAATTGTGGTTGAGACGCCATTGAGCATTCAGGCTGCCCCGGGGAAGAGGAGAGTTGGGACATCTTGTTACTCAGTATGCAAAGTGACCAAGATCGGTGACTGCCAGGACCCAGGAGCATCCTCCACAGTGGTTCCCAACCCAGACCTCTGTCACACAAATGTGTGACAGCTACTTTCATTTGTGTGGTAGAGAGACTGACTGTCACTGCAAAACAGCCTCAGGGACTGTCCGAGGCCGGGCTTACATCACACACGAGGTCAGTAGGTTTGTTGGTTTGCTTGGCTCATTTCCCTGAACTGAAAGGTTGTTGGGGAACATAGATCACAGCATCCTTTTCCTCTGAATTGGTCCAGGGCTCCCAGGAATGCAAAGACTAGTCAGTGGGCTTCTTGTCCTGAACCCAAGGTCTCTGCAACCTTAGGGTTTCATGAAATCACTATTTGAAATCTTCAGCCTTGTCTTGGTGGCAATCACCTCTTCCTCGCTTGGCCCTCCTCCTTACCTTCCCCCCGGCCTGGCGCCATCTGCAACACACTTGGGCTGTGAATGTTTCTGGATGTAGCATGTCAGTGCTTGTATTAACGTTTCATGGGAGTGAACATAATTTTCAAAAAAATCACAGAGGCATTTTCTTCAGCATGGCATCCATAGTCCCCCTTGGCATGGCCCCAGATCCCCCTGGCTGCCTTCTAGTTTCCTCAGGATGCATCTTCCAGCAGCACATTGGGAATTCTCTATTTTCAGGGACCCTGGATTCAGACCATGCAGTCTCCTTCCCACTTGTGAGTTTGGATATTGTTCCTTCCTCTTCTTGACTATTGAAATGTTACTGATTTTTTGACACCTAATTTTGGTCTACCTCTTTCTGAGTATTCTTGACTGACTCCTCCAAACAACCAAAAGCCAAAGGGTATCGCTTCAGTCTTAGTTTCCATGTGGTTGAGACTTGTTCTAGTCAATCGTTAATCTGTCCATTTTCTTCACTTGATAACATACCTCTTGAAGGCGGGGTCTCCTAGTGTTCTTTAACCTTCATGCTGAACTAATGAAAAGAAAGTTCTGCATCCTGCCCACCCTCACAGTTATGACCTGCCATTCACATGTTCTTGACCAAAACAAAAACAAAAAGCAATAGCAATTCATCCTGCTCTTATCACTATTCTCAAACCAACTACATTTTTTACTATGTGTTTATCCAGTCTAGGCAGGCATATCTCCCCCAAAACATAAGAAAGAGGGGAGAGAAGTTCGGATTTTGATTTTTAAGTAAACAACTGAACTTCTGGTGTTTTACTATCACAGTCTCATATTACTGATAAATTCTCTTTCCCTTAAATTCTCTTTGCCTGGGAATTCATATTCTTTTCAGTTAGGAAAAACACTAGTTAAAGGCATTGAGTTATTTTTATTCATTCATTCCTGGTTACATTGGAAGGACTAAGTGATTAAAGCAGGATTTTTATTATAGTATACCCCACCATTTTAGTAAAACAGTATTTTTTTCTTCTTGATATATTTATTATCTGCCTTAAAACCATGGACTGTGGCTTAAGCTAAGCAACTGTATTTTTCTTTTTTTACAATAAACACCTTTAATTACCTTTTTTCAAACTACTTTGTTGAAACACACAATGTATTTGTCTCCTGAGGTGAGTGTGAAAAAGAAGCTCAGCAGGACTGAACTCTGCCATAATTAAAGAAAAACTGAAAAGGTCAAATACTAGGATGGGGTAAATCTCAGGCAACTCCTGGGAACAGGTGTCACTCGGCGCTGAGAATGTCAATCACTGAATTGGCTGTTGAATAATTTCTTGTATGTCTTCTTCTCGACCTCGTGCCCATGTGAAGCAGGAAATGCACTGCATCTTCAAGGAGCCCCTGCTTTATTTCTGTTTCTGTAGACTGTCGACTGTTGAATTTATAACAATAGAACCAAAAAAGGAGATAGTGCCAAGACGGCTGGACAAGCAGTTTCAGAATTAGGGCAGGATGGCCTTTCTTTTTTGGACTTAGTCTCCCACTGAGTCAACTCAATGAAATTCATCAAGTACACATGAAACATCTGTTATGCACCAGTGAGTCAGCTTCAGCTAGGTGTTAGGGACATAAAAGAATAAGACATGCTCTCTACCTCCAAAGGGTTTAGCGGGAACAGACAATGTTGTAGCTCAGACGTAGGAAGTGAGGGCAATGTCCCCCAGAGACCCAGGCAATTACTCCAAAGCTATGCAGAATTAGGCCTGGAGGATGGGGGCGGGGTGAAGAAGGGAATCAGATGCTATATCCCTGCTCCAGTTTTCTCCTTATTCTGTTATCACGTGAGGCGCACTTCACTGCCTCCATCTCCTTTATGGGTGGAAACGGTCAACTCGAAGGAAAAGAACATTGTGGCTGTTCCATAGGGCTTTGAATGCCTTCCCTTGCTTCTTCTGCCCCCATGCCTTTCCCATTCCTGCACATTGCCCTGGGTACTCTCTTTCCTTCCTGCTTCAAGTACCGCTGCCCCAACCCGATCCAAGTATTACTTATAAATGTGTCATGAAGTTCTTTAAATCAGAGTTTCATGATGACAACAGAGGAGATTTTTGTTTCTAACTGATGGAGCACATGCTCTAAATAAGAATGACATTTAGCTAACTGTGTATAACTATATACAAGAATTTTTAAGGGATGCCCAGCATTGCTTCTGCCTTAGAGACTGTGGCTGTGGGAAGATGTGGCCCTGTTGGTGCGCCCCCTTGTTAGTCCTGAGAGTGGCTGCCTAATGACCTCATCTCCCTGACCCAAGCCCCTGTGCCTACCATCAGTCTTAACCACACTCTTGCTAGCTCATCAGTGTGATGGAAGCAATGATGGGATCAGAGCCTGGAAATCCCTGTCGTCAGGAGAGCTCCTTCATGCTTAAAATATGAGCCTAAACCAGATTCCACTGAAGTGGGACACCAGGCCCTGCTTAGGCAGCAGCATTGAGCTCCCCACAGGCAGTCAGAGACCAAGACTGTTGTGTCCAGTCACTTGCTCAGGCTTCACATGTAACATCCCGTCCCTACCACCACCATCCTCACACAGGATATTAGAAATATCTGTAAGGATATTAGAAAGCTGAGACAAATTGTCCCAATTACATCTTTGCTCCACAGTTCCTCAAAATTACCCATCCCCCACCTCTCCATTTCCCTACTCAAAGATGAAGAGCAGAGACAAAAGTTTCTCACATAATGTGGAAAATACATCATAAACTTGGGAATCATCAACATTAACCCCAATCAGTAGAGAGAGATACGCTGTGACTGAGTTTTACTGAATTTTAATGGCATAATTTTTAGCCCAGAAAGCACGCTCGTGTGTGCCAGAGTGATTAATGATACAGTTTATGCAGCTCATTGGTCATACTTAAATTAGTTTAAATATTCATCTGTTGTTTTGTTATGATGAATCTCTGTGTTTCTTTTCATTCTATTTCCTCTTGAGTGTTTCTTCTTGTCTGATTAGAAGATGTTTGCCTGAATTTGGGAAGACTTGCCCCGTGAACTTCTAGGTAACATGTGTTCCCATGTGTCCAAGGTTGGAGAAGACAAAGCATCAAGAGCATTTTTCTCTGTGCTGTGAAATTCACACACAACTATACAGCCTTTCTTGGGTGCAATGTTTTAGTAGACTCAGTAGCTACCAGCTTAGAGGCCTGCTTTCTGATCTGTGACAGAGGAAGCTGCTTAGGAGGACTTGGATATGGTTTAATGGCCAGCGGACTTCCTTGAAAATTTGTTCATCAATCTTTTAACATCAACCTCCTGTAAGTTTTCCTTCTTTTGTGTATATTCACAATTTAAATTTCGAGTTGGAAATCCCAAACGCCCTGCCTTCTGGAATTTCCTGAATGTGCTTCCCAAATAGAAAGCTCTTCAGACATTGAAATTGCACTTGTAGCACAGAAAGGAAAGGCCATGAGAGTAACTTTAATGAGATATTTTTATAACAAAGTCTAAGGTCTTATTAAAATAAAGGAGTACTTGCACTGGACATCGTCCTGAACATAACAACACCCAGATGTAGACAATGTTGCCTTTTTAATCTGTGGCCGTAGGAGTGCCACTTGCCAGAGATTCGACTCCGTAATTCAGCCCAGATCAGAGAAAATAAGGTAAGGTATGGTACATATACACCTCTAGTCCTAAAAGAACCTTTGCATGATTCTGGAACCGTAGTATCTCTAAATTTTCTAGCCTTGGAGGCCACCCTTTCAATTAACATCTGAATAAAGTCCTGTAATCCTTCATGACACATTATAGGAGGAAATCCAGCTTGTTCTCAGTATTATCAATGGTTCCTGGGAGTGTGTGGGGACTATGTATATTCTCCTAGGGGTGAACTCTCCCTCTTATTCCCAGCTTTTTAACACTCACTACTGAACTTGTCACCACCATGCCTGTAATGATTGGCTTTTCTCTACATTACCTGGCCCTGAATATGGACACTATAATCCAACTCATATATACTTCTAACAGGTTATAGGTTACACTAAAGTTGAGAATCGGTAAATAGCACATGGGATATTAAAGTTTATTGTCATCATGGTACAAGACATGGTCACAGGCAACCTCTTTTTCCTTGGACCATACCATCAACCCTGCTCTTAGGACTCATTCTAGTGCCTTCTCCTTTCCCCAAGCTCCAGGGACTCAGTCTCATATATTTGAGGCAGACAAAGGAGGAGGCAAATACTTCCTGCTACCTTATTACTCACAACAACACTGGATCCCTCTTACCAACCTCTGTTCTTTCTAGACTACTTAATCTCTGTTATCTTTTTTACACTTGTTTCCTTTTCATTCTCTGCAGGAATTTGTTTGATATTCTCCATATGGTAATTAAAGTGTGGGTAACCCCTCCAAAAAATCCATTCTTTATTATTTTAATTCCAGTGAATGAGGGTTTATAATTATTCATAATGAGACAAAAACAGCAGCATCCTTTTCATGAAGAAATGTTCGAAAGCCAACACTTTTGGAAATTACATCAAAATGCACATTGCGTCTGTAGGGCAGATTCTAATGCTGCTAACAGGTCTGTATGTGACAGCCTCTTTCCTAGAGCTGTCAGAGTGATCCTCTGCTTTGCCACAGAATGTGTAGGACTTTGAGGTCTGGGAAGGGGAGGTAAGGCAGGAGCACAGGCCCAAGTGCATCTCCCTCAGCACAAAGATAGGCAGGTTCTGCCACTGCCTTCTGGGAAACGGTGGCTCAGCCCATAAAATAGAGAAAATGTTTCTAGCGCAGGAAAACCATCTACATGGAAAGAATAAAGTGAGCAGCAGCTTGAGGAGCAGAATGGTCACTGGCTCTGGGCTCTTGTCTTAGCTCTGCCCATCACCCCACCTGGGGAAAGTCAGTTACATCCTCCGCATTTTAGATTTGTCATTTTTTGAAACACAAGAGTATGCGAACCAGATGCCCTCCGACCTTCTAATTCCTTTTAGGACCCTTTTGGCTCTAAAACCCTGTAAGACCACTGTTTGGAACTGCCACATTCCAATAAAATATAGAACCTTAATGATGCTGCTACAGGCCAGCAAGACTTTACTTCTGGAAATAATAACCCGACGCATCAGTACCTGAGGCTTACCCAAAGTGCAACATGTCAAAACCAATCGCTGTAGAACTGTTGGAAACTTACCACAACCCTCCAACCCGCTCCCACATCGTTGATGTCAACACACAACGCCTGGGCTGGGATGATGCCCCCTGTTCCTTGAGCTGTCTCACATATTGATAAGGGCTTAGATGCAAAATATAGGGCAGTTATTGACCCAACAGGCTTTGGACTAACAAATCTCACTGTAGCCCTAATTTATTCTCTCTGGGTTTCCACATGCCTTTGTGTGCAAAAAGCAAGAAATTTCAGATCTTAGCAAGGTCCACTAGAAGAACTGATGAGAACATTAGGAGTGTGGTCCACAGAACCGCCTAAATCAGCCCTGTCTGAAAGATCTCTCTTCCTGCAAAGGCCCATCCAGGTTAATATCTAATTTTCTCTACATTACAGCATATAAGAAGGTTGTCATGGTAACCGGGTGAAAAGTTTAGCCAGTAGAATCTATGTAGCACTTTAAGTCTTCCCCAGCTATCTCAATTTTTTTCCTGAATCCCTTTTCTCCCAAATCTTGTCTACCAATTTTTTTTCTTTTTTCTTTCTTTATTTTATTTTATTTTATTTTATTTGTAATCTGTTTACCAATCAGGAAAAGATTTCACCTTTATTTTTTTAAGGGTGCATCTGGTATGGACAGTGATGATGGATTTGTGGAATGTTATAACTGGAAGAGATTATAGAAGTCAACTGTTTCTTTATTTTCCTATTCATCTAATAAGAACGATTGCCAAGGAACTTGATAAATATAGAGTCAGTCTTTAGTCCATACTATTCAATCAGAATCTCATCAGAGACAAAAGAATCTATATTTTTAAATTTTTTTCAAGATTATTTATTTATCTTGACAGAGAGACAGACAGAAAATGAGCAGGGAAGGGGCAGAGAGAGAGGGAGCGAGAGAGAGAGAAAGAGAGAGAGAGAGAGAGAGAGAGAGAGAGAGAGAGAGAGAGAGAGAGAGAGAATCCTAACTCAGGGTTCATCTCAGGAACCGTGAGATCATAACCTGGTGCTTAACTGACTGAGGCCCACCCAGGAGCCCTGAGAATCTATTTTTTTCTCATTTTATTTTATTTTTTAATAGTTTATTGTCAAATTGGTTTCCATATAACACCCAGTGCTTCTTCCCACAAGTGCCCCCCTCCATTACCATCACCCCCCTCCCTCCCCCTCTCCCTTCAGTCCATGGTTCATTTTCAGTATTCAGTAGTCTCTCTTGATCTGTGTCCCTCACTCTCCCCCACTCTCTTTCCCCCTTCCTCTCCCCATGGTCCCCTGCCAGGTCTTTCCTGTTAGACCTATGAATGCAAACATACGGTATCTATCCTTCTCTGCCTGACTTATTTCACTTAGCATGACACCCTCAAGGTCCATCCACTTTGCTACAAATGGCCATATATCATTCTTCCTCATTGCCATATAGTACTCTGTTGTATGTATACACCCCATCTTCTTGATCCGTTCATCAGTTGATGGACATTTAGGCTCTTTCCATGATTTGGCTATTGTAGAAGGTGCCTCTATGAACATTGGGGTACATGTGCTCCTATGCATCAGTACTTCTGTATCCCCTGGATAAATCCCTAGCAGTGCTATTGCTGGGTCTTAGGGGAGTTCTATCGATAGTTTTTTAAGGAGCCTCCACACTATTTTCCAGAGCGGCTGCACCAGTTTACATTGCCACCAACAGTGTAGGAGGGTGCCTGTTTCTCCACATCCTCGCCAGCGTCTATAGTCTCTTGATTTGTTCATTTTAGTGACTCTGACCGGTGTGAGATGGTATCTCAGTGTGGTTTTGATTTGAATTTCCCTGATGATGAGTGACGCTGAGCATCATTTCATGTGTCTGTTGGCCATCTGGATGTCCTCTTTGGAGAAGTGTCTATTCAGGTCTTCTTCCCATTTCTTCACTGGATCATTGGGAGAATCTATTTTTAACAGACATCCTGGTTAATCATATCATCAAGATCGTTTGGTTAACATTAGTCTAATTTCATCATTTCCCTTTGTAGATACAGATGTTCATTTTGGTTACACATGCACAATATGAAACAAGAAGAAAGGGTTGCATGGTCTTACCAGGATTAATGGCCTGACAGAATTTTAAAATTTCCTGATGTGGCTGAAACACTCAGCTTGCACCCTTTAAGCCTCTGGAACTCTCGACTTTGCTGAGCCCAGAATGGCGGACATTCACACACTCTGCCAACCTCAGTGACACTCTGTAGACAGGTAGCCATTGAGAAGGATCGTGCTCCACCAGGGAGATTCGGATTTTCTTTGGGGCCCCACACTTAACTCTTTTAGGAGATGTTAATTTGAGTGGGTTTTTATCATTCTATTTGCTGCATTTGTCAATTTTCTCTTTTTGATTATTCTAGTCAGGTAACGATGAGCTCAGCAAAGTAAACAACATGTACAACTCTGAAGTTCTACACTTAATGTCAGTTATAAATTTCACGAAGCAGCTAAAAAAGCAGCCATAATAAGGAATATTCTAATTAGTCTTAGAGGCATTATGCTGCAGAAAATATGGGATTTTTTTCCTTTGCAGAGTTTGCTAATTGCCCTCAACAATAGGTATGAATCTCTCTTGTTACACCTGCTGAAAATATATGACTCTTGTTTCCAGCTGGGACACTCTGGAGATATGAAGGAAGTTATAAAAAAAATTAATGTTTTGGGAAGCTAGAGAGAACAGTTACATGGCTGCTAAAGCAAAAATACATAACATATTCTGTCTACATACACACTCTAAAAACACTTTGGGGTCAGTGAAGACACTACAGTTGATGGCTTCCATAAATATCAGTGCAGCATCTAAACTTTATCTTAATTACAATTTTAAATATGCAAATGTAATACCTAAGCGGACTGTAATTTCAAGGAATGCATGGTCATATTTTATTCCCAGTTACATTTATAGAATAAATTTTGCTGTGAGGACTATCCAACTGCTTGGTGATAGAAGTTGAGAAGTTGTCCTCATAACCAAACACTGAAGAAAAGATCACTTATCTGCACATAATCCCCAAGGAATATTTGCTGCACTGTTTTATTCAGCAGAATTAGGCTCAGGAGAAAGAAGACGTTCTGAGCACTTGGAATTATGTTTGCATCCCAGAATGAAAGTTCTCTTAATCTCATAATACCTTCTGATTGGCGATCCTCAGATCCTAGTCGGACAGACACCTGGTGCATGACCCCTAACTACCAGCTAACCTGTGTGAATGTGCTAAGGAAACAGCACCTTTCAGGGACTGGTCAAGGGCTTCAAGTTTGCCTGTGTTGCTTCCCAGCTGCTGGACCCCAGCCCAATTAGCAAGTCCTGCTGGTCCTTCTAGAGCTTTTTCTTAATCCTCTTTAGATGCCTCTAATTTGAATTATTCTGTGGCATCAACAAAGAGTTGACAGAGTGGGGCCTCAGTGAAATCAGAAACTAGAAATTGCAATTAGAGTTTCTTAATCATCATGCATATTGCATTGCTACACTGGGAAAATATTAGAATCTAATTAAAAGAAAGGGGAATTGTTCCTTTGCTGGATATGTCACTATTTTTTTCCTTTAAAATAAAAAGCTAACGAAAAGCTTGATTGTCTTTGATAGTTGTGGTGATCCACCAGTGGGGACCACTGAATATACATGATGCAAAAATCCAATGTCAAGGAATAATACATGCTTGAACAAAGTATAAATACCATGAGATTTACAGGATTAGGAATCTAAGTGGCTTTTTAAAAAAAAATAGTTTTAGTTTTTCTGGCTCTTGGCCCATTCTTTTATTTGTAGAATTATGGAAAATGTGGTTACTTTGATAGCAGTTTTCTTTACTCTACACTTTTTCAGCAGATGGTAAAGCTTATTCTTGTAATTTAATGTAAAATATACAGTATAATTTCATTTATATGAAGTTCCAACACACACATGCACAAACTAAACAACCAAATGGTGTAAGGCTGTCGTAGCCCAGAGACCGGTCCGGCTCGTCCGCCCCGTCCGCTTCCATCCCAGGCTGGGGCGGCACTTGCAGGTGGCGCGGTGTGCTAGCTCGCCAGGTCTAGGCGTGCTTGTCCCCAGTTTTGAGCGCGCCTCCGCCTCCGTCGCAGGTCCTTCTCCTGAGGGAGGGAGAGAAAAAGGGCAGGAGGGAGAGGGAGACGCAGAGAGTAAAGACACAACTCACGGTTTTCGATCAGGCAAAAGAGAGAGAGAGCTTTATTCAGAAAACTGTCTTTTATAAAGGTTTCAAGGCGGGAAAACAAAGCAGCTGACCAAGGTCACTTACCAGGTAAACAGAGTCAAATGAATATCAAAAGAAACGCCCAGATTTGCCTCAGCAATGCTGGGAAGGGGGGAGTTAGCACTGAATAATCTAAAATACGGTTTTGATCTTTTGTGCACCTTGGCCACTCCAGTCTGGCCCAGCATGACAGACACCAAAGTTATTTTGACCAGGAAATGGCAGTCTCCAGCCTCTAGATGCAAATCTTGTTTGCTGGTTCACTCTCCGGAGAGTGATAATCCTTGCCTGCGGCAGACAGAAAACTTGGCAGCCCCGACATAAGGCTACATGTGATCAACTCTCAAGAAGGTCGATGGGCTAATGAACCCCAAATCCAGGAGAGTAGTTTCATCCGAGTCAGGTGGAAGGGGGTGGGATCAGGTCAGGGTACACAGTGTAAAAGAAAAATTATGCCAGATGCTCATTAAAAAGTGGCAAGCTTGCAGCGAAGACTGTCGCAATCGAGTTGAGATTGTTGAAATAGGAGAGAGAGGGTGAACTGAACTCCATTGACCCAAAGGCTGGAGAGTCTGTGACCACCAGAGTAAACCAGTGAAAATGTACGGGAAGACGTGAGGTCAGTGTGATTAGTCCATCAGTTTGCTGCTTGGTCCCTGACACAGTCTGGGAGGTACGGGGCCCTGTCCTTCTCGATGGTTACATTGCAAAGAAACGGTTCGCAGGCCCTTGAGAAAGACATTCCTGGGCTGTGGCTTTTGTCTTTCCAAGTGTTTATTTCCTCTTTGTGGGTGTACAGAAGTTTACCAGTAGTATTAGTAGTAGTTTTTCTTTTTTTTTATGTCTTTTATTTATTTTTTGAGAGACAGAGAGAGACAGTGCAAGCAGGGGAGGGTCAGAAAGAGAGGGAGACACAGAATCTGAAGCAGGATCCAGGCTCTGAGCTAGCTGTCAGCGCAGAGCCTGATGCAGGGCTCGAACCCACGAACTGTGAGATCATGACCTAAGCCGAAGCCAGACGCTTAACCGACTGAGCCACCCAGACGCCTCTAGTTTTTCTTTTACTATCATTTTAATGGAGACTGCGGAAGGAGAAGATTACCTTCTCTAAGGAAAGAGAAGTCCAGGGCTGAGCCAAGAAGAGGCCTGTCTATAAAAGTTAGTCAAGCTGAGGAGGCTTCCGAGGTAATGATGAAGTTCTTTTTCCAAAAATTAGGTAGATATGCAGCTGTTCGTTGGGTCATGAGTCTCCATACCTTACATATATGTATGCATTTTCTTTAGTATTTAGTTGATGCAGAAAAGGTATTGACTAATGCCGAAGAGATGTATTAAGAGCATTGGCTAAAAGCAGCAATGGCCGTGTGCCTCTGCCCAGCGTCGGTGGTGGTGGCCAGCGCAACAGCCTCACCGGCTACCACAGGGAGAGATCACTGGATGGACAAACCCATTTCCGCGTGATGGGTGTCATGGAGCTTCTCTGTTGTTTTTGCTGGCTGTTCTCTGTCTCTCCAAAGTAAAGGGCAGTATTTTACCCTTGATTTACTCATGAGGAGACTCAGGCAGAGAGGGCATTAATTGTTTCTTCCTAATATCGCAATAAACCCACATTCCCTAAGGCTACGTCCCCCCACCCCGCCCCCACCTCCCAGAACTAAGTTAGCTACTTAGGGAAGATCATTCAACACTTCCAGGTCTCCAGGGTAACATTGCCAGCTTTATTGTTCCAAGCCGACAAATCGCCTCCCATCTGTCTATGCTGACTATGTTACCTCAGCCGCATGCCCTAGATATTTCCCTAGTGGTCCGAAAGAATTAATGTTCCTCCCTAAGCATCCAACTTAATGCTAAGGAGGGACTTAGGCATTGGGGGAAATCTGCCTGGCAGAGAAGTTCTGGAAGGACGTTGGCAGTCTATCTAAGTCTTACTGAAAGATAGTGACGTCCACAGGAGCCACTGGGAAGCTAATGTTTTGAGAAAATAATGAACCAGCGGGCATTGGTGGTGCCCCAGACGGACTTTCTGGGGCCTACTTGTAGCTTGACATCATGGCATCCAACGTCTGAGGTCAGCACGCGACGGAAGCAGAAGCCAGCCAGAGGACGCTCTTGTGCAGGAGAGGCCCCTGGAGAATTCGCAGCAGCTCCGTTCAGCTCTCTCCAGGTCAGAGGAAATGCAGAAGAGCCAGCCAAACAAAGATTAGAGAAGTGACATCTCAGGGGACATACTCAGGAGAGGCGTGCCTAGTCCCAGCGTGACACCTGACTTGCAGAGCATCTCCAAAAACAACGTCTCTTTCCTTCTCATCATCAGCCAATCCACAGGAGCAGCAGGACTTGGGCCCTGAGCGGGAGAGAGAACCACTGAGGGGCCATTCTCTCCACCCACAGATATGGGGCCTGCCTGTCCATTTAAGGACTCCCATGCCAATGACCACTTTGCCTTGTTCTGGCAATTACCTCTTTAACAATCTCTTATGGTCTTTCACAAGATCCCACATTGCTCATCCAAACGTTTGACCCTTGGTTCACATCCGTCATTTTGCTCTGTTTTACTCTCTGTGTCCATGGCAGGCACGTGGTGGCCCAGTGTCAAATGCCAGCCAAGGTCTGTGCAGCAGGGGTGCATGAGACTGTTGAATCCCCGAGCTGAGTGACCCTCCCCTTGACCAAGCTCCCAATGCAGTCCAGAAGGACTCCAAGCTAAGCGGTCTCCACGTCTGCATCTGCTTGCCTGCCCGCCTGCCTTCCTCTTCTGTCTCATTGCTAGAAGACTTCAAAGATACTTCTAAGTCTACATGCTTTCATTACAGGGTAAAATAAGGAATTTTTCATTGTTGAGATGGAAGGTGTTTCCCTCAGGCTTTCTTCCTACTCCACCCCCAGCCTCCAGAAGTACCTTTGCACCGCCAAGGATTTGAGCAAGATAAAATCATTCTAGATGTCTATTTCCCAGATTCCCAAAATCTGATAGATTTTAAAACCTACATATGCATTTTAAAAATTAGAATGCAACCTTCACATGTTCAGTTTGTTTTAGCCACAATTCCTCCATTAATTCTATCAGATTGCATAATATCACATTTTGATGCTGTGTGTGTGCACATATACAGAGAGAAAGTTTTTAAAGATAGTGGATTGCCCACATCTGTTTAAGTTTCCTCCCTTGGCAGTCTCCATTAAAATGATAGTAAAAGAATGAAAAAACAACCCCATAAACACACAAGGACAGAATAAAGCAGATGTGTGATTTCTATTCATTTTAGGAAGATGGAAAGCTGATGTAGGAGACACAATGATTTAGCAAGACAGAGGGAACTATGGCAGAAAGAGCCCACAGAAGGGGTTACAAAAAAGTCATCCATTGGCCTCTAGCCTGAAGGCTCTACACATGGAATACCAGGAAGTTTGGAGCCAAAGCATGGACAGAAGCTGAACAAAGCAAGGTGAAGGTCAGCGTGCATAGCTCTCAGATGCCCACTATGTACCCATCCTCATACAACCAGGCAACTAAGCTTTCCCTCCAAAGAAAGAACGGTTAAAACTTGAAGAGCCTGCATAGGGAGACCCACTTAGAGATACTAGAGCCAGCTGAAAGTAGGAGGAGTTAGTGGAAGTCAACATAAGTCTCCTTTACTTCTGGAAAACCAGCAGCCATACAGATTACCCCACTATGTGTCTGCCAACCAGAAAACTAGAGAAGTCTTCCAAGGGGGAACAAGTCACCAAAGATTGTCAAGCAATGGGACCAAAGCATTCACTATGGTCAGGGAAGAAAAAAAAAGAAGAAATATGTTTAAAAATTGGGATAAACGCAGATAAAGCAGGAACCCGAAGAAAACGCTCCATTGAACAATGCTGACATGCCTGCCCCAACACCGTTGTTCTCAAAGGAGTCAAAATGAGGCATTTTAGTGTATAGTCTATGATATAATAACTATCACATTGATGTAGAAATAAAGTGAATGAATCTCAAGTGGTAGAATTTCTTTTTTTAAGTTTTTATTTAAACTCCAATTAGTCAAGGGTGCCCAGCTGGCCTCTGACTTTGGCTCAGGTCATGATCTCCCTGTTTGTGAGTTTGGGCCCCAAGTTGGACTCTGTGCTGACAGCTCGGAGCCTGAAGCCTGCTTCCAATTCTGTGTCTCCTCTCTCTCTGCCCTCCATCACTTGCTCACGCTCTGTCTCTCAAAAATAAATAAAAGTTAAAAAATTGTTTAAAAAAATAAAAAATAAATTCCAGTTAGTCGATAGACAGTGTAATAGGAGTTTCAGGTGTAGTGAAAGTAGGAGTTCAGCGATTCAGCCCCTCCATACAGCACCTGCTGCTCATCACACCAAGTGCCTGCCTTGGTCCCCATCACCTGTTTAGCCCCTCCCTCACCCAGCTCCCCACGGCCCCCCTCTGGTAGCCATCCGTTTAGTCCTCTATAGCTAAGAGTCTGTAGAATTTCTAATGTGTGGCATCCATGTCAGAAGTTATAAATGGTTGGGGCGCCTGGGTGGCTCAGTCAGTTAAGCCTCTGACTTCGGCTCAGGTCAGACTCACATTCGTGGGTTCAAGCCCCGTGTCAGGCTCTGTGCTGACAGGTAGCTCAGAGCCTGGAGCCTGCTTCCGGTTCTGTGTCTCCTCCTCTCTCTGCCCCTCCCCCTCTCATGCTCTGTCTCTCTCTGTATCAAAAATAAATAAAACATTAAAAATTTTTTAAAAAATAAGTTATAAATGGTTAAAAATTTAAAGTAAATTTGGAATTACCCAGTCTGGTGTCTTCATTAGCAGTTACGCGGTTTTTCCAATGATTATCTAATAGATTAGCTGCAGAATCAAGTTTGGAATGCAGATTCCTAATTTCCAGCACAATCTGCTTTCTACTATTGTCTATCACTACAAAAATGGGTGTAAAGATCTGATTAAGGGATTCAAAAGTTCTACAGGAGAAACATGTACGTCATGGATAGTCAACCTTATGAATTTTTTGGATATTAAACCTAATTGCCGAAAGTTGTAATAATTCAGATCACTTTTGTTTCAAATTTAGAAGAGCTATTTTGAGATGATTTGCTAGGCTTCTTTAAAAATTTAGCTTGGAGGGGGTGCCTGGGTGGCTCAGTCAGTTAAACTTCCGACTTTGGCACAAATGGTCATGATCTCACCATTTGTGCATTCGAGCCCTGTGTTGGGCTCTGTGTTGACAGCCCAGAGCCTGGAGCTGCTTCGGATTCTGTATCTCCCTCTCTCTCTCCCCTCCCCCACTCACACTCTGTCTCTCTGTCTCTCTCAAAAACAAATAAACATTTAAAAAAATCTTTATTTAGCCTAGGAAGTGTGAATAGGGTTTTTGATTTTGTCTTCATTAGGTTTTCTCAAACTTGACATCCAGTTGGTCCACTGATCATTATTTTTAAAGATAGATGATGATGGTGTAACACTCTAATATTTGAACACATTACAAGGCTTTGTCTTGTGAGTATTTGGAAAACGGAAATCACTTATAGCTGGCCTTCCACTCCCCTATTACTTCAAATTACAATCCATCCAAAATGGCAGCCTTCATGTCTAATAGTGGGTTAAAAGGAGCAGCCTTATTTCTCTGACTTGATATGGAGGAAGAAACTATAAGGCAGACAGTATGTGTATTAGACTCCCTGGACCTTGTTCTCTAACCCCCATCAGAGAATTGGGAAAACTTGGAATTCACCATGTAAGAACCAGAATCTAGAGCTCAGAGTCCGGCTTGAAAAGGAGGTAATTTCAGTATTAGAATACATTCTCTTGTGCCCTTCTCAAAACATCTTTTTCTCTAAAACAACTTTCCTAAAATCTCACTCATCTGCACCCTCTCCTCATCTTCACTGGAAACCTTTCCCTCTTGCCCTGTTGCTACTCTGGGTTTCTGAGCACAATTATCAAAATCACAACTCTCAGGAGGGAACCAGGAAAACAAACGTTAGTCTGTTTTCCTAAACCCACAGGTTATTCTAAGTCATGTATATGAAGACTCAATCATGGCATTCTCCTGTGAAAACCTTTCATTTCTTGTTACTTGCTGTAAAGTACCATCCAAGGTGTAGAGAATGATCTTTGAAGGCATTGGAGAGCTTGATGCATCAGTCTGCCTCACCTATTATTACTTCAACCCCAAACACCAATCACTCCAGGTCATCAGGAGATTCTCTGCATCTCTTTCTCTGTGTATTTCCCAGATACCCTCTGCCAGTTGAAACATTCTGATCCTTCAGGACTCAGTTCAAGTATCGGGCATCCTCTGAAACTTTCCCATACCTCCCTGTGCTGCCTCTGATCTCATCAGAACCCACTGCTTCGTCTTCATTAAAGTCCCATAGCACCTTATTTGTACCCTTATTAGAGCATTTTTCAATGTCACACTTCCTTCAATATCCCTGTCGCCCTCTCCAAGTGGTGAGTTGTTGGAGAGTCAAAGGGCATGTCATAATTTTCTTGTGTTCTGGAAGTTTAATGAGTATCAAAAATATGGAAGGCCTAGGTTAAATATTTCTTTAATTGGATTTATAGAAGAACTCAAGAGTGTTTCTGTTATTCCATTTGATGCTTGTAGCAACCCTATTAAGCAGGATGAATTATCTATAGTTCACTCCCTTTGAGCCAATAAGGCAACAGAGCATCAAAGAGAAAGAAGCGATTGGCCTCAAGGTCATTTGGCCAATCAGAAGCTGGGCCAGTACTAATACCCAGGTTTTCCAACTCCAGTTTTGTGCTCTACGCTGTCATTGGATAACATGCACGGGAGAGCGGGGACATGATGAAGAGGTAAAGACACTTGGAGCCCAATACTTGTATCGACCTTTGCACGAAGCAGCACTCAGGCACACATCTCCTTCACTGGTCACATGCAGGGACTTTCAGGGTCTCTTTCTTCCAAAGTCTCAGAGATGCCAAAGTAACAGAATGCAAGACCACGTTCATTTTTGACACGTTTGCTCACACACTGATTCAGAAAACCTTACTACCACGGCTGCCTCCTGAATTAATAAACAGAGGCTTTATTAGGAAGGATTCTCTGTTCTTTCTACCAAAGCTGCTTTGTTCCTTGGGCATAAACAAAACTATCCCTTCTCTCTCTAAATTGGCCAGAGAGCCAACCTTGTATAAATAAGGACTTTTTAGCTTTGGTTTCAGATGTCAGCTCTTTGTCTTGAGGTTTTTACCTACTTAAAATTCACTTGTTGCTCTTGAAATTCACATGTAGCTTAAGGCAAATGTTTGAATTTCTAAAATGAAACCATGTGCCCCAAATATGCTTAGGGGAAACAAAAATAAGGCAAATAAATGAAAAATCCTCCAAAATAAGCAAAAGCATTAAAATGATAATGCTCTCCCTTTGTGAACTAACTCAAAAATGATGTTTGTGTGAGAAAAACTTAAAACTATGGAGACACTCTCCTCCATAAAGCCTTAAAGAAAAAAAGCAGAAAATTACCTCCGATGAAACTTCATTATATGTCATTTCTCTTCCCAGGATCCCGACTTAGATATTCTGACTTAATTGCTCCAGAAAGGAGCCCTGGTATCAGTATTTTTTAACTTCCTAGGTGACTCAAATGTACGCCAGGGTTAAGAAACCCACAGGAACAAGAACTTGGAAATTGTCCAGACAGATATTTACTGTCCACGCCACCTCTCTACAAGCCTCCCACTAACCTTCCCCTCCCCTAAAACACACATAAAAAATGTGAGCGCACACACACACACACACACACACACACACACACACACCAATTTCATTTGTGTATTTATTTAATCAACAACTTGACTGTGGGCTTTCTGTCCCCATGAACCTCCCAGTCCAGGCGTGGAGAATATGTAAAGGTTCATGGAAACGGGACAACTCTTGCGATGGAGGGAGGTCAAATGGAAAGTGAGAAAAAAAAATGTTTTTAAAGAGGTAATTTTTGATTCTCTCTCGGTTCTGATTTTTCTCTGTGCTGCCATGAGGTACTGGATTGGTGCATATTGTGTGTGGGAAAGAAAGGTGGAAGCAAATTCCTAGCAGTTTTGGATAATTGTACCTTCTGGACATGCACTTTCTATCATGACTGCTGTTTATAGTTTATGGATGTAAGACCTGAATAAATAGAAATAATTCACCAATAAGCTAAGTTTCTATGAAGGCACGTGACTGTCCAGCCCCACCGTCCTGCCTTCCTTCACTTCTGAGACAGAGCACTATCTATGATTACTATCTAGCTGAAAGGGACATTCACACTTAGGTAGCCAACTACTATGCCTTCAGGCAAACCTACCCAGGAACAATTCCAGGCAAATGAGTATCAATCAGCCTTTCAGAAAAGGCAAGGTGACAAGCTCTCTGCTCCTCCCCTGCTCCTTCTCTCTCTCTCTCTCTCTCTCTCTCACACACAAAAAAAATGAATAAACATTTTTTAATTTTTTTTTTTAAATCCAAGTCTTCCCTTTGACTTCTGTGCTAAGCATGTTGACATCATGGCCACCTGTCACTACCCTAAGGAAAGACTCAGATCTGTCCCTGGAAATGCTGTCTCCCACCTGACTATACAGACCCTGCTTCTGCCTGCACCCAAGTTCCACTGGCTTGGATCTGCCCCCTGCACTCCTGTATCCTATTTTTATGCCCACTCCTAACTGCTCTGCCAAACATACTTGTTTGCTGCTTTTCACAGGCACCAGAGCACACCGCGGCCTGGGCATTCATTATCCACACCAGACCTCTCTGATTGTTCGTCTCTTATCCCAGGCTGGATACAGCGTGGCTCAGCTCTTTTCAGGTTCCTCAACAGGACTGCATAATGCACATCCACCCTCCCCACCCCCTGAAATTAACAGGTACAAGCCTCTGTGTTTTGGAAATTGCTTAAAACCCCACCTTGGGAAGCAGGGAACAGTGAATGAATTGGAACCAAAAGCAATCTCAGAAATGTCATTGTTCCCTGTCCAATATGTGAGAATCTTGGTCTCTAGCACATGGCTATTCATACACCACACAACTGTTTTGTAAATTATTACTGAGAATTATGTGCAAATTTAAATGCTCTCTAGACAATTCTAAATATCAGCTTCAATGCAAGACTTTACCTGCTAAAAGCATCTATTTATGGTTTGACACTGGCTCTCTGACACTTTGACGTGATACATATTCCATCAGCCTGATACATTGCCACCTCCCAGTGAGTCACGGCGCCACTAATTCAGAATTAAACATGTTGCTAAACCACTTTACAGCCCGTGCAAGGCACAGAAAGGCCGATTGACAATTACCCCCAGGAAGGCAAATGATCAGCACACCTCTGATTCCCTTATTATTAACCATTATAAAATCATGTGCTGTGATAAACGTAACCTAACAAAGACATTGATTTTTACAAGACTTCCCAAGAAGAAAACACATATATTTGATATAAGAAACCCACAGGGGGGCCCTCCATTTTCCTTTGTGTCTTCAATTTGCTGGGAGCTATTCTTTGTATAAGCTGCTTTTCACCCGTCAGGCTCAGGCTTTGATTACTGAGTTATGGAAAAATCATTGCTGTTGCCTTAGCTCCAATGGTAAAGGGTGTCTTAAAGAGGAAAATAAATAATGGGGGGGGGCTGTGTGTAGTGACAAGACATTTTTAACCCAAAGATTCAATTTCTCTTCCTAATTTTGCCTTTCTTCCTGTTTAATTGCAGGTTAGACAAATAAGTAGGTTCCTGGTCTGCACCAAAATGTGCCTGAGAAAAGTCCCTAGTGTTTCTGTTTTGCTTTGTTTTGTTTCTTTATGCCATTGAGTCAGCTGTGCTGACCGTTCTTTCCTTACTTGAAGTAACGATGCAGTCATTCTTCACCAGTATTCTTTTTTTAATTTATTTTTGAGAGAGAGTCAGAGAACATACATCAGCAGGGGAGGGTCAGAGAGAGGGGGAGACACAGAATCTGAAGACAGGCTCCAGGCTCTGAGCTGTCAGTACAGAGCCCGATGCGGGGCTCGAGATCATTATCTTGATCAAAAGCCGGAAGCTTAACCAACTGACCCACCCAGGCGCCCCTTCACCAGTATCCTTCTGACAGGGCCAAATAAGCACTTAGTTCAGATTTCGAAAGATCATTTGCTAAAGTTTCTAAATACACTCATAATCTCTTTTAAGTCATGATGCGGGAGTATATTTGACTGTTGGGTGACATGTTTGACTTCATCATTCTAAGGTATTTTTTGTGTGTTCTATGTGGTTAAACATCTATTTCAGTTGAGCTTGCAACAAAGAAACGAAAATGGATCCATGGTAAAGTTGTTACATTTACAAAACGAAACAACAACATAAGGTGACAGCACGGTAAAAACGAAAAGAGGTCAACCTTCAAGTCCATGGGGATCTGAGTTCCAATCAAGTTTGGCTAGCTAACAGCGTACTAGTTACGTTGCCTTTGGTGAGGAAACTGCTTCAGTCTTCTAAGTTACGAAAACAAGAGCTAAAGAGTAGCCAGAATGCTTTGAATTGTGGTTACTGCTTTACACATATCAACTCCTTTGACTCTTACAGGTCTCCTTTTCCTGTTGAGGTTTTACAGGAAAAGAAAGGAAGTCACAGAGCAGTTGCATAATGTGCTCAAGATATATGCAGCTAGTAAGTGGCAGGGCTGGGATTTTGAACCCAGGCAATTTGTCTCCGGAGTCTGGGCTTTAACTACTAGGCAAAGTTCCCTGGCTAAGCATCTACCTTGCAATTCAATGAGGTGACATGTTAAAGTTCATGTCTAGCAAATTATCGGTGTTCATGAGCATTAATTTCCTCTTTAAAAACAGATAATAGCAGTAATTACACTACAAGAATAATGTTCCTTATGCCACTCAATATGCATTCAAAAGGTACTCACAAAGGTGCAGAAATAAAGTTTTAGAAAACCATAATTGTCATGGATATCTTTTATTGAGTGCTTATTATATGCATTGTCTTCTTTAACCTTTACAACCATCATAATAAGTGGGTATTATTATCATACTTGTACAGACAAGGATGAAGTTTAGAGCCACATGGCCAGTGATAAATAGCAAACCTCAAGATAATCACACCACTGCACTATAACATGGACTATCAGAAGGAGAGAGTATGGAAAACATTACAATTATGTTCATTCTGAAGCTAAAATCATATACTGGTTTTCAGAAAAGTATAAATAAAAATGAGCAGTTGGTGAATTTCCTACTTACTAATGACTTCAGCTGCTGCAGCATCATTAATTTGAAGACCACCAGGAAAACCACCTCTACCCTCTGGACTTCAGAGTCCTTATCTAAAAAGCAATGTCCCTGTGTTATTAGACTACCATAGTAAGATGTCACCATAGCATAATGTGACAAGACTTTGGTGGGTTTTTTTAATATTTTATTTTATTTTTGAGAGACAGAGACAGAGCATGAGCAAGGGAGGGGTAGAGAGAGAGGGAGACACAGAATCTGAAGCAGACTCCAGGCTCCAAGCTGTCAGCACAGAACCCTACACAGGGCTTGAACTCATAAACAGCAAGATCATGACCTGAGCCGAAGTCGGAAGCCCAACTGACTGAGCCCCCCACGCACCCCATTGTGACTGGATTTTGTAAGTGTACTGGTGGTGTTCACATAGAAAGAATAAATGTTTTTATGGAAAACATAAAGAATCAGGAGATAGTCTGTAAATGAGACATTTGTTTAATAAATTAAGTCAGTTAATCTTCCTCTGGAGGGCATTTAGTTCTATTATATAAATATTAATTTAGGAACTGCAAGGGCACATGGAATTTTATTGGGTTTGATGAATGGTAAGCGGTTATACAAGATACGCTCTCCCCCAGGGAAAAGCATAGAAGGGCAAGGGAAACTTGTGAGACAAGAACTGGTGTATTAAATGTTCCGTCAGAATAGTACGTTGAGTAAGTATGAACTGTACCAACTCCTACTTCCTTTGAGGCTACATCGCTGCAGGCTGGTGTGATCTTTGAAGACACCGTAGAAGACATGGGGCATATTTGGAAGAAGAAGCAATTTTAGTTAGAATCATCAGGAGTATATTCAAGGGACAGTAAAGAGATGGACGTGCTTGAACCCAGAGATTCATATTGTAGGAAATGGGAAATAGCTATGGACGTTAGTTGAGAAGAAATGTTCTGTTATTCTCCTAAAGATTTGTATCTTCTAATAAGAAATTTCCTCAATTTCTATCAATTGAAAATATTGACTTGTTTGTTATATTACCCTGGGCATGTCCCAAATTATACCTGATTCCCAATGGTCTAGCTGCATTCCATTCCTCTCTCTCCTTCTCAAGGAAGCACGTTGGGTAGATGACCAAGAATAGTGACATTATTATAGAGATAAATAATTTATTAAGGTTGACCATTGAAGGTCTTAATACTTAGGGATCAATTATTAGTAATCAATTTGTTGTGAATCAAATCTCCTGGAGCCTGGATAACAAGGAAGGACAGGCTAGTTAGGAGCCTCTCTTGCTACAAACCAGGCAGGAGGGATGAGGAGCAATGAGGGATGGACCAAGGTGGCAGCCATAGATTAGAGAGAAAATGAAATATTCAGGAAACATTTTAAAGGAAGAAAAAATTTCAACAAATATCTGTTGAGTGACTAGCATGTTTGTGAAACTATAGCAGTCACTAACAGCACTGCAGAGAAGGAGAAATAAGGCAATTGTGCAATCACGCAAATAACAATAACAGAAGGCCAACCACATCGAAGAATCCAGCAAACAAGCAGGTCATATACAATAGGATTCAGAAATAAGATGGATCCAGGGGCACCTGGGCGGCTCAGTTGGTTAAGTATTGAACTCTTGATCTCAGCTCAGGTCTTCACCTCAGAGTCACAAGTTCAAGTTTTGTGTTGCTGTGTTGGAGTCTACTTAAAAAAATAAAAAAGAAAGAAGATGGTTCCAGTTTCTCAGAAAGTGGTAACACAAGAAGAGTAAGTCTCATGAATGACAATGACAATGTTGAAAACGGTAAAAAATAATTATGCAACACAGTGTGATCAAAATCGGATATTGGATTGGTGGCCAGGACCCTTTCTCTCTTCTAATACTCTCCTTCAGCCCTTGATTTTTATTTAACCATGTGATGTGCAAAATCCACTTTACTACTGAGCAATTGTACTACATGTATATATACTTTCCATCTAGTGACACGAGATAAGCAATTCACAGGTTTTAGTATCTGTAAGTTATAACATTCACCTTAACATACTTCCCTATACACTCCTTGTTTTGCATTCATTCCTGTTTTACTCCCAAGCCTGGTAAACTTTTAATATAGTTCTTTCTATCTGGGATCCTAGTTGGACTTGCCACTGCTCCTGTCTGGCCACCTGACATCCCAGGCTAGTTTAGGTGGTTCAGTTATTGCCTGAAATTCCAGTTCTTAAACCTCTGGATGATTCAACCTCTAGGGGCCATCCAACCCAAGAACAAATTCCAACCACATAACTTCTAACTCTGATTTCAAATAGCCTACCTCTCCTTCCTTCTTCATTAATTTCATTTTTATTTGCTAGGCATCTTAGTGGACCGCTTTCAGAACAAACTTGCCTTTTCTTCTTCTGGTCTGCCCTTCCAAAATTCAGAATTATGCTAATGAAGCAATGTTTTTAAATATGATTGTTCTTATCTTGGGCAACATGGTTCTATTTCAAGAAGTTACCTATTTTGTCACATACTTTCACATTAATGAATTTTAATGAATTTGTATTTATAAACTTGAATCAAAATGCAGAAAATATTTATTCTAATAATACAATTTCTCTAGTATAGTTCTATCATCTGTATTAATGTAAGCCAACGGCTTCCATTTCAATGTGTAATATTTAAGCATAAAAGAATGTGGTTCAGTTTTACATTTGTGAAACTGGAGAGTCTGTTCTTAAAGAGTATGTCATATTTTTCATCTTGGGAGTATGAGTGCCTTTCTAAAATGACTATGCTGATCCTCACATACAAATAGTGTGCTGATTCTTTTTCCAGAACATACAGGTGGTGTAGTACTGATTCTTTGTCTAGAATTACTGTTCAATTGGTAAATTGGGAATAGACCTAAGTGATGCTTCTCCTTGGACCCCACCCTACCCACACCCGCCTTCCATGAAACAAGGCTGTTTCTCTCAGAATATCCTTTCTTTTTGATTCTTTAGTTCCTTTCCATGATAACTATCTGCCACTGGTCATTAATTATAGTCAGTTCTCATTACTCATAGGAATTATGTTCTATAAAGTCATGGCAAGCACTGGATTAGCAAATACTAAACCATTGCTCCTAGGGGAAATACAAAGTTGGATTCCAATGAAACTCTGTCACTACATTTTCAGCAGCCCATCAATACATGGCCTGGTTTGTGTGTATTTCTGTTGTAAGGCCCTTTATTTAATATAAATTTGGGATTCATTAGCATGGAGCTTATGGCCACCAGCACTATAAGTTATGCCTGAAAGAAACCTATGTAACATACATATTCTGTAAGGCACATCTCAGCCTTCTTGTGCTCAGGAACTAGGCATCACTCACCACTGTGCTCACTTCCCACTTTAATCAGCAAGATCACCAACAAAACAAAAATGCAGAAAATGTCACACTAAACGGACCATGAAAAGGACACTTGTTTACAGTATGAGGTCTGGGGCAGGAAGGCAGAGTGTCTCCTTGTTGGATTGTAGGTGGAAACCTGTGTGTCAGACACTCATACTTCTTGCCATTCAACATACGCACCTCCTTGAACAACCATAAAAGCACAGTGAGTATTGACCTTTGGGTTACAAGTAAATTTTAGCAAATAGGCAAATTTGCAAGCATGGAATCCACAAATAATGAAGACCAATTACACATCTTTTTAAATAAACATGAAAGCCACAATTCAACCTGGGATTGGTGGCAGAAGGCAACTGACATTTATTGAGCCCCTGATATCACCTGAGTGCCTTTTATTTAGTAATGCATTAGCCAGGGACCTGTAGAGTGTATTTTGATGTGCTTTGTCTTCACGTAGACAAATATCATTTCTGTGTTAAGCTGGACCATGTTCTTTTCTCAATAGGTGACCAAAATTAGAGTGTGGTAACATTGGCACCAAATATAAACAGAAATGAAAGCACTTACATCCCTACAGAAGTTGATTGTAAAGTAGACATCCGGAAGATACATAGTGTCTTTACATTGTGGGGTTTTTTTTTTTAAAGATGCCCATGGAAATGGAGACACAAACTTTGCACCCACTGATGTTAAAAGGAAACACAGAGCTATCATAATTAAAATAGTATATAACTAGTGCAAGAATAGACAGAAAATATCACTGAAACTGAGTAAAGTGTCAAAAATACGATGTATGTAAGAATTAGTACCTACTAAAGCTGATAATTCAAAATAATGCAGAAAGAAAGAGTGTTGTGCTAACAAAATTTTATGACAATTGTTTTAAAAAATTATGTGTCTGAAGCATCTGGGCGGCTCAGTCAGTTAAGCATCTGACTTCAGCTCAGGTCATGATCTCATGGTTCGTGAGTTTGAGCCCCGTGTCAGGCTCTGTGCTGTCAGTGCAGGGCCAGCTTGGGATTCTCTCTCTCTCTTGCTCGCTCACATACACACACACACACACAAATAAATAAACATTAAAAAAAATTGTCTAGCCATATAATGTCATTTCCTAAAAATAAATCCCCTAGAATGTTTTTGAGGACTATTTAACGGGACACATTTTAATGGTATGATTAGGGTAAGAAGTCACGGTAGGAAACTGATACCCTATTATCCCAGTTTTACAAGTATGTAGTTTTACGTGTATTTACATGACACATGGAAGAAACATAATGAAAATATGAACAAATTATTACTTGTCAGTGAGTTTGTGGGCAATTCATATTTTTCTTCATGGTTTCCTGTGTATTCCAAATATGGTCAAATATACATTATTCATAAACTTTAAAAACCTGGATCTTAACCCTCTCTTTTTGTTTAATTTGCAATTTGACCTTTGGTAATCCAGTAAATTTTAAGTCTCTCAAAATGGTTAAACTGAATATTCAACATTCTACCAAGCAATGTATTTCTTTATTCCTAATTTTCTTCCTGGTAATATTGTGTACTTTGAAATAGTGGTATATCCTCAGCTCTGGCTGCGCCTGTTCAGAACCAAAAATTCTGCCAATGTTTAAAAACTTGAACTCATTATCCATATTTTGGTTCATAATATGACAGATAAATGTTCTGATGACATTTTATCCACTTTGGCCAGAGAGAGGTGACAGAAGAGGGAGCCAGTGAAAGGACCAAAGACTGGAGAAAATCTGGGATGCTCTTTGTTTTTATTGTTACTCTTTATGAACATTATGCTCATGAATTATTTATAATATTGCTACAGAGCACATTCTGAGTAACTCTCAGGTCTTGCTTCCAAAGGACGTGTTGTTTTTCTTGTATCATTCCAAATGTTATGACTTTGTTGGGATTACAGGACAAAAGATAATTCATTTTATGGGTTGTCAATTAGTTATGAGAACAATCATGCATTTTCTTGAATTTTCGTGAAGGCCTTGGTGAAAGCTGGAATATTTAGGCATTGTGGATGTTTCCGCCTACCCGTGGGCCGTGTCACTGCCAGTGAGGTGATGGACGGGGCTGGGCCAGGAGCTGGGAAGCCTGACCATGAGACTGTCATTTCTTCTCTGATTAGTACTGGAATTGTAGACAATTTCTCAGACTGAGCTTCCTCGTCTGTAAAGTAAGAATGAGTCCACTAGGTATGTGTCTGGTAATCTGATGTAATCACAAAATGGGACTAGACTATGTTGGCCTTAAAGAATCCATCAACATGACTTTGCTCACTGGCCTTTTCTTACAGAGCTCTTTAATTAAAAAGTTAAAATTCTATTCTTTATTTTTAATGCTTATTTATTTTTGATAGAGACAGAGCATGAGCAGAAAAGGGGCAGAGAGAGAGACAGACAGAGAATCCGAGGCCAGCTCCAGGCTCTGAGCTGTCAGCACAGAGCCTGATGCAGGGCTCAAACTCATGAGATCATGATCTGAGCCAAAGTCAGATGCTTAACCAACTGAGCCATCCAGGTACCCCTACAATTCTATCCTTAAAAGGAAAACTCTAGCACTAGGCATCCTGAGGGGCTGGTAAGGGGTATGTATGTAAGACTTAGTAAACACTGACAAAATTTTGGAAGTTAGCCTATGTTCCCTAACTACAACTTTACTGGAGTCGGGAGGCCAACCCATATCCTTTAAGAAATGGCCAGGGATCCCTCCAGGATGTGTCTATGTGGTCAATAAGATCCATAGTTCCATGCTGACCAGACCCTGAGAAAACTTTCCAAAGCAGGTCTGACAGGCTGCAAGCCATTCTGGACAGAAACAAACAGTACCAATAAAACTCTCAAGTAATCCCTGGTTTTGAGCCGTGCAGAGTCCAGGTAAGCCTGCCAAGGTCACTTAGGTGCAAAATGTCCTCCCAAGGACATAGAAGAAGGAGCATCTGTTACCGCCTTCCTGGAACTGGATTTTGTAGGCTGTCTGGGAAAGAGAATTGTTTGAAATGTTGATATTCATTTACATTGTCTTCCTGGTGGTAATCGACTCTTTTCAAGCCACTTTGGATTGGAGCCAGTAAAAATCCTCTCCCAGCTTCTTATAGGCTCTCATTCTCCTGCTGCCTGTGGGAGGAGGCTGTCACGAATGGCAGTGACACTGTGGATCAAGGCAGATATCCTGCACCCAAGCCCAGTTCTGTGCTGTCACCAAATTTGGTGCTATTTAATTATTATATCCCTCAACTTCCTGGTCCGTAAAACATAATAATGATGGCACTTATCCTCCAAGAGATTAGGTACCTAATCCAGTGCCCAGTACGACCTAAATAAACATGAGCTACATTGATTATGTATTTATAAAAACGGCATATGTCACAATCCTATTTTACATCATTCAGAGCTGTTTTCTGATCCACGAAAGGACTGTTTGGGACACACCTTTAATTCTTACAAAGTTATTCCCTTGCAGTAAAGAAAGAAAGTCTTGTATTAGAGAGGGGAGTCCGTGAACATTTGCCTTCACTCTTCCCATCGCCTGCTTCCAAACAAAACCGTCAGAAGCGGGTCCTTATATTTAGATCACCATGTTCTTATCCTACAGGCTTACTCACCTGGCCGCAACTACTTACACCTTGGGTTCATTCCCTAACCGGCTCTGTGTAGTTCCTAGAGCCCCATGCCTTCACCTGAGCACTCTAAGTTTCTGTACTGAATAGCAAAGAACTGATCAGATCCCACCTTCTCTCGGTGCCTTTAGAGAAAAGACCTCCAGATCATCGAGCATTCTAAAGTGGACTCCTGTTCACTCACAAGTCTTACTGTGACACTGAGGAGGGAAGGAGCTTCAGAAGACAGAATGACACAACAGAATTTAAACATGGTGGGAAATTTCTTCTCTCATTCCGCTTAGGGCATTTTCCAACCATTTTATGTTTCATTGGGTAGCAGATACAGCTGGTTTCTTGGACATATTTTGGTCCGCATTACCTAGAAGGCTTTGCAGTTTTCTCTGTACAGGTCAAATATGTAATGTCACTGATATTTTGGAAATTTTCGTATGACTCTTTAACCCCTAAAAGTTCTCTTAGATCACAGCTTTGCTGGCCTTGACATTGCTTTTGAGCAGTGTCAACCTTGTTTATACGCAGTGGAATGTTCTCTCGGTGGAGCACATTCTCTGAAATTCTAAGTAAAGCCAGAGTGGCGTATCTGCTGACCGGATTCTGCATGTCTCTGCAGCATGCTCGCTGAGCACGTACCCCCCAGATGAAGATGAGACAGAGACAGGATGTGTGTTCCTCCTTCTCCCTCGCGTAGACTCAGCTTTCTGCTGAGCTGAATGTGCTGTTAGTACAATGTGGTTCCTAAGCATAAAACAACCGCTTCTGCTGTTGCCCATCCAGAGATACCCTGACCTATTTTGTGCGGAAGTGTGTGTGTGTTTGTTAGAGCTCCTGAGAGATATCACGGGGTGTGGTAGTGTAGGGGTGACTTGAGAGATCTCCCGCACAATCGTGGCTTTTCCCAGGGTCTTAGTTTTGTACTCACTTTAGTACCTAATCCCTGTCTAAAGCTCTGATTCCACTAGAATACTCCAAACTCCAACTTTGTAGCCAAGCAGCCCTAGGTTTGAATCTTGCTCGCATCACTTGCCCGTATGACTTTGGGGAAGTCACTCAGCTTTTCTGGGTCTCCATGTTCTCATCTGCATAGGCTCTGTGGTTGCTGTGAGCGCCCCCCCCCCAGGTGGCATTCTGAGCAGTGTCTTTCACCTAGTAAGAGCTCTGCTCTGGTTGACATAGTTCAGAACTGAGGAGATTCACAAAGAGCAGGAAGAAATCATAAGCCTTGAGGCAGCGTTGGTCATTGGAACCAGAAGACATGAGGTGGTGATCAGGGGAATATGCCAGTAGCTAAGGTTTGCCAACTTTCCATGAAGACTGCGTATTCACTTATTCTTGCGGATAACAGGTTGGCAGGAAATAGAGACTACTCAGTAAAACTGACCTGCAGCAATTCTGTTGAAATAGTGTCAAAAGATCCTAACAGTGTTTCATTTCATTCGAGACTTTTCAATCAGCCCGAGAGGATCTCCAAGGAAAATAGCAGTAATAATACATGCCCCTTTTAACTTGGGATATCATGAGATTTAGAAGTGTTTATGAATAGGGAGTGATTTTGAAGTGATAAAGGTCCGCATGAATGTAAGGTGGTAGCAAATTATAAGTATTAATAGCCTTTGAAGTCAGGACTAATCATTCAGGAGTGCGAATACTAGAGAAGAAAAAGACCACAGGCAAGACTGGGCCCCTAGCCCTCGGTTTCAATTTACCGAGGAACCGGAGGTTGTCAGATCCTTCATTATTTTTTTAAAATTTTTTAACGCTTATTCACTTTTTTGAGAGACAGAGACAGAGCATGAGCAGGCGAGGGGCAGAGCGAGAGGGAGACACAGAATCCGAAACAGGCTCCAGGCTCTGAGCTGTCGGCACAGAGACCAATGCAGGGCTCGAACTCACGAACCCTGAGATTATGACCTGATCTGAAGTCAGATGCTTCACTGACTGAGCCCCCCAGGCGCCCCTCAGATCCACTGGATTTCTGCAGTGTCCTAGAAGTGTTGGCTAGGGGACAAGCTTGAGTTTTAGAATTAAACCAACGTGGGCTCCATTATAATTCTGCCGCTCCGTGGTGCTGGGACCTCTCCCAAGTTGTTTCAACTCTCCGGGCCTCAAATTCTGTGTCCAAAAAATGTTTCACAAGATTAAGTCAGATGGCACGGGGAAGTCACCTGGTCCCCTAGAGGCCCTCAGTGATTCTGAAACAAAGTGATAGACTGAGTGATTGTGTTCCAACTTTAATCCATGTGAAATCTGTCTTCTGTGACTGAACGGAAGTAAACTCCAGGAACAGCAACAATATGGCCATTGAAGCCAGTCCAGAAACAAAACATCCAGAAACACCAAGCCGATGATGCGTGCTGGTATTGCGGATTCCACATGTGGACTGGTGGATTCCACATGATCAGTTATCCCATATGATGTAAGCAAGGTCATAGTGGAGTCAAGTTTGTTGGTATAATCCTCGTGAAGTGCTTCAGACAAAAACTAGTACTTCATAAAGCAACTCCAAAGTGTGGCCTCCAGAGGGTGTTGATAATGTATCTGACTATACCAAGCAATAGCACGGAGTTTAATTGCACAGTCCAGGTGAAAGCATCCTTCCAAACCACATCACAAGCAACAGATTTCCATTAAGAATTGGCATGCTTTCAGTGCCCAGGCTTTCCCAGAGCAGAGAGAACAGGCAGATGCAAATGTGTGGCTGCCCCCGGCAGGCAAGCAGACAGAGTGTGTTTATGCCAAAGGGGAGAAACCTACCCTTTACACATGGCTAAACAACTCGGTGTGTAGCCGCACTCCATGGGGGCTCTTTCCTCGTTTGGGAATGTCCTCGGTGGTTTGGAGCCATTCAGAGCCAGGATCTAATTCACATGGCAATATCTGGCTCTTATTATAACCCATATTTTAGCCCCCCACTATTCTGTGCACATGGAAATCTTCAGGCAAAAACGCAGTGTGCACGACCAGGTCTACATATAAAAGAGAAGGTTCATTTCCTTCCAAAGATTCACTTCAGGTGGGGGACAGACGGGCAGGGGATCGGCTACAAAGGGATTGTCATATTTTCGTCTTTCAGGTTCGGTACAATGTAAAATGGAAAGAAGAGGTTCATGACCTCACCCAAATTTTAATTTCCATAAAACATGTTTTCAGTAATAGTGTGTGCTTAATCGATAAATGTTATTCAGAAAACAGCCCAGGTGTTAGAGGACAAGGTAATGGTTACCCTCGGGGGTACAGAAGCCTCAGCTTCGGGGCTACAATGTCTTTATCTGGGTCTGGATTTAGGTCACATGGGCATGTTCACCTTATGAAAATTCATCAAGCTGTGTATTTATGATCTGAGCATTTTCCTTCATGTAGGCTAATTATGTAAATTAATTTAAATTGATACATTCATGTAAGTTAATTTAAATTAATAATGGACTTAAATTGTATGTTTATTAATAAATATATTTTTTCAAATATATGTACTTAGGTATAGGAAGGAAGACATACAATTTGGTACAAAGTCTACACTGAGTTAGAATTCATTTAATAAAAATTAATATTTGGGTGCGTATCACATACACTGAGTTTTTAAAAATTGGTCAAGGGTTTGAATCGCTTTGGAAGTTGTAATCATGTTCCATGTGAAATAACTATTGTCAGTTTCTGTTTTACAGAGTGTTTTCAGAAATATTTATTTTTTAGTCATTCATTATAATGTTTTCAGCATCAGTTACAGAGTATTTGAAATCTGAGCTGAAACCATACATGATTGCTATAACACTCATTGTGACTGTTCCAACAAAGTATTTCAACTAAGGTACTAATTGGATCCGCTAGTTTTGCTCAGTGTAACGAAAAAGTATCATTTATTTTACAAGTACAGTCATGTTGATTTTAAGTCATATATAAAATAAGCCTGTTATTAAATTAAAATATTTCAAATCTCAAAATAATAGGAAATGGTTTTTAAATCAATGTTTTATATTCATGTCTAATGCACAACCATAATTTTCCTGTAGAAAATATGTCGAGTTAAAAGACAAGGCCGTAGAATCTCTTCAAAGTGTTAAGAGAAAGATAAACAAAAATTGGGAGAGCTTGAGATTATTAAAGCAACTTTGGGCTCCGCCAAGATTTAACTAATAGCCTGCTGTTGACCAGAAGCCTTCGCAATACCATGAAAAGTCTATTAACATATACTTCATATGTTATATGTATTATATATTGTATTCTTACAATAAAGTAAGCTAGAGAAGAGAAAATATTAAGAAAATTGTAAGGAAGAAAAAATACACTTATAATACAGTACTGTATTTATTTTTAAAACCCTCATATAAATGGAGTCACACAGTTCAAACCTGTGTTCTTCAAGGGTTAAGTGTGTATCTGTATATAGACATGTACCAAACATATATATCAAATCTCCCAAGATCCCATAGCTAGAAAACGCCATGGCTCAGATTTAAATGCAGGCTTCTTAACTATTATGCTGGTAAGAATATCAGTCTTACCAAATTTATTTCTCTAGGTTTGAGCTCACAACAGGTTAAAAAGAGAACTGTAGATCCAGATACAACAAAATACAAAGAAAAATAAACACTGGGAAATGTTTTTTTAAAAAGGGCAAGAGCATAGAAACCTCAGAAATTGGCATTATACTCAGCAGCTTATCACTAGCACATTAACAAGTGACGTTTTAGGTAATGACCTAGTCATTAAAAGTCTTTGACCTATTCCAAGAATTTTTCTTTAGAATTTTGATTATATGTTAAAATATTCTATTTCTTAAAAATACAGTTTTGCGCCTGAATGATATTCAGACACCAAAAGGACTTTTACCCTCGAATGTACCGTACAAATGATGCCCAGTAAAGCTCAAGTTTGTTACTCAGAAAATTCACGGCGTGAGCAATGCCAGGAAGCATAAACAAAATGTATAAATAAATTTATAAATAAAAGATATAAAATCGTTTTAAATATTATTAAATAACCCTCTCATACCCCCAATGTCTTAAAAAGCAAAGCATGTTTAAATCCAATTTAGCCAACTTTTCTTCCCCCCAACGTTCTCCCCATCCTTCCTTTGACTAAGGTAGAATTTGGCCTCTTCTATCTCAAACATAAAGTCTTTCCTAACAACATTCATTGCTACCTTCTCATGGATCCAACAGAGAACTTTTTTTTGATGACTTCTCACTTCTCCCCCTCAAAACACATCCCAATTTTATGTGACCAAGAGCAAATGCCTGCCTGTCATAAGATGTCACTCGGCTAATCTCCCTTCTGCATAGAATGTGGGTAAAATACCGGGTGTGAGAGAGATGGAAGAGGAGAAAGTAGCATCTTGCTGGCAGTGAGGACCATCTGTAAATACTTTCAAGAGCAGAGAAGCCTCCTGGCAGGCAGCACTGCCCTTCGGTCTCATGGACACGGTTCCTGAAAGGGAAAGAGCAGTACCGTTAACATCAGTTCTGAAGGGATGAGTTGTGGATTTTGATTCTTTTCCTATAAATACTCACCTTCTGAAAACTCCTCTGCAATCTTGGCTGTCAATAAGTTTTATAAATGCCGTATACAAGTCTTTAATTCACCGCTGCCTGCTTGAGGCTTATTTATTTTTTGAAAAAGAGAAGCTGGAGGAGTCATTTGAAAATTCATGGGTAGTTCACTCCTCAAGGCTATGGTGTGCTCTCGCAATGACGATAAACACTTCGGAGAGGCTGCGCGGTGTCCCTTCTCTTTATAACAAATAGCCGGGCTTGTTCATTATCTGAATAGTATATTCGTTCATCAAGGAAACAATTATCTTTCTCTTCAGATGACAATAACGTGTTGCATTTCCCCACCCCCGCCACCCCCACCCCCAACCTCTCATATACTCATTATCACAACCTGTTGTTGTAACTGTGTTTCAGGATTCCCTCCTATTTCCCTTCCCACCTCCACCTCCGAGTTCAGAAAACAATAAAAAAAACCCTTAATCTCTGAGTCAAGAAAATCATGCAGGAGTTTCAGAAGCTAAAGTCCATCACATCACCTTCCTGAATTCGTGATAGTTCATTTCATATGTCTCTAGAGCAAGGTTCGGCAAACGTTTTCTGCAGGCAAGAGCCAGATAGTCCATTTTTCAGACTCTGTGGGCCACTGGTCACTGTTACAACTGCTCTTCTCCACCCCATACTGTGAGAACAGCCACAGACAATATATGGGGGAAAATGGATGTGGCTGTGTTCCAATAAAACTTTATCGACACTGAATTTTGAATTTCACATATATTTCACATGTCACAGAATAGTATATTATTTTTTATCTCTTTTTCAAAAATTTAAAAAGGCAGAAATCTGCTTTGGCACGGCCTTGGAGCCACACAAACCAGGCACCAGGCTGCACTTGACCCTGGGCTGTAGTTTGGCAATCCCTTCTCTAGAAGATTAGCAGAATGTGTCTAAGAGGGTTTCTTACTCTCAGCACTACTTACACTTTGGGCCAGGTAATTAATTCTCTGTTGGGAAAGACTGCCTTGTATATTTTAGGGTGTTCAACAGCATTGCAGGCCTCCACCCACTAGAAGCCAAGAAGCCAAGAAGCCCCCCACCCTGCACCTGTGACATCTACAATGTCTCCACACATTGATAAATGTCCCTTGGGGACAAAACTGCCCTGATGGAGAATCACTGGTCTAATACACTAAAAGTTTAGAGTACAGCACATGAAATATGGGCTAATCAGCTGCCTAGCACTACCAGATAGCTTCATGTATCACCTGAGAGATATTCACGGGATTCTCATACTTATAATGTAGAAAAGATCATAGTACTTTCCAGTTAATAGCCACTGAAAAAATCTGAAACCTAAGGTAACCCAATCCGTAACTTGGATAGAAGTGTTCAAGTATTTATACAAAGATATCTACTTTGGACTTAGGAGCCAGTATTCTCTGCCCCTCTTTATATTTTTTTATATTTATTTCCAATCCTACTTCTTTCTACCTCCTCACCCTCCAAGCCTATTATACGAACCTGCCTCTGGACTCAAGAATAAATCTACTATTTCATTAAGTGATTTCATCTATTTAACCAGAACACCAAGATGGGGAGGTGAGAACTACAGGATACATAGTTTATATTAAATTGAGAACCTAAATTGATCCAAAAGGTACAGCATTGGGAATGCAGCCAGTGGTATTGTGGTAGCATTGTATAGTGACAGGAAGTGACCTCACTTGTAGTGATCTGAGCCTAACGTATTGAGAAGTTGAATCACAGTGTGGTACACTTGGAATTAATGTAACATTGTGTGTCAACTATACTTAAATAAAGAAATTTTTACAAGAGAACTTAAATTAATTCCTGTAAGTCCTCTTCCTATAGAAATTTCCCTCCTCTCCAGATTTTTTCTAACGTGCAAGTTGTGACTGATATACTCTTAGCTTTTCAGATAGTTATTAGGCCAAAGACACATAGTAGGTCATGTTCTACACTAACAACACCAAAGCAGAAAGATACTCTTATCTTTCCTGACCTTTTTTTCACTTCCAGCTTTAAATTCCTAGTATAAACAGACTTCTACTCTTCATATTAGAGTATATTTTCACCATTTTTTACCATATATCAATGTTTTTCTGAAAAGTAATAAAAGTTCTTCTATAGAATGCCAGATTATATATTCTAATTTTATTTTAATTTTTTAAGTTTAGTTACTTATTTTGAGAGAGAGAGAGAGAGAGACAGTGAGCAGGGGAAAGGCTGAGAGAGAAGGAGACAGAGGATCCCAAGCAGGCTCTGCACTGTCAGCACAGAGCCCGGCATGGGACTCGATCTCACGAATGACAAATGGATTGAAATCCAGATTTCCAAATAGGTTCTCCTTATCTTACATTTGTTCAAAATTTCAACAAAATTCAGCAAATATCAGTGCCTTTTAGAAGGGGAGGAAGGAGAAGGACAAATGTCCTGTTCGCCGATATTCTGCATTTCCTCCTTTCCGACAAATGGGTGAGTTTGCATGAACTGAAGCTGAATTGCTTGATTTAAAGTCCAGCATGGCCATGGGACTTGCTTCGGCCTGTGATGTGGGAGCAGAAATAACGAGCCACTTTTACATCAGGGACTTTAAGAGCCAGTGCTCAGCTCACCCTGTTGCCTCCTTCCACCATCACTGAAAATAACAACCCCCCAGATGCCTGAGGTTCTATCAGCCTCCATCGCAGAGCAGGGGGTGACACAGAGCTGCAATGAACATGTAACAGATGGCCAGGCCTGAAGGCTATCTGATGAGCATTCAACATCGGCCATGCTGAACCAGGAGAACGGCAAAGCCAATGAGTGATACTCATCTCTCATGAGTTATGGGAGGGACAGCTTGGAGCTTGGAGGGAAGGAGTATTGATTGAAACTTTTGCTATATACACAGGCATAAAAGGTGGGGCCAGGCAAGGAAATGGAGGAGGTAAGGTCACAGAGGCAAAAGTTATCCAAAAAAAACAAAAAACAAAAAAAACCTGATGTAGAGAAGAACCAGGATATGACAATCGAGAGAGAATTTCATGAAGTGGGGGAGAGAGGCACCATGGGGGTCAGCAGGATTAAAGAGAATTAGGACCAAGAAAGGGCCATTGGACTTGAAGTTTGGGATTTTTCACGGCTCTAGGGGAAACATTGCATTAGATTTTGGGAAAAGCCAAATTATAAAGGGATGGGGGAATAGGTGGACAGGGTTGTAAAAGACACTGATAGATACTATCCCTTCCAGATCAGTGGCTGGAAGAAACAAATCAGTGCCTGAAGGAGACAACAAATTTATCTGGTTGCTTTGTTGTCTTGTGTTTTGTTAAGACAGGAGGTAATCTGAAAGCAAAGGAAAAGGATATCAGGAAGATGCCTCAAAAATAATGATTTTCTCAAGTTTATATTATAATTCATGACTGACAAAATTTATAGTTGACATTGACATTTTTTCATTTAGCTTTCAGAGTAATATTAGAGAAATTATGTAAAATGGCAGAGTGGGAGACAGAGGATTTTCTGACTCCGTTACTGTTTCCTGTAGAAAATTAGTTGGAGACAGCACATTCAGAGAGTGGAGTGGGAAACTAGGAGTTTCGGATAGGCTGGGCACCTGGGTGGTTCCACTAGTTAAGCACAGGCTCTCGATTTCAGCTCAAGTCATGATTTCGTGGTTTGCAAGTTCAAGCCCCACATCTGACCCTGTCTGATGGCACAGATCCTGCTTGGAATTCTGTCTCTCTCTCTCTCTGCCCATTCCACTTGCCCATCCTCTCAAAAATTAATAAATAAACAATTTTCAAAAAGTTTCAGGTAAGTTAACACTGAGAAGAAAAGGTATCTCTAAGATCAGAGGCACAGAGAAGGAAGTAGACTGAAGTTTACATCTTTTATTCACCAAAGAGATGAGCAAAGGCAAAAATATTCTACCCTACCCCTTACACATGAAATAAGATACTTGTGTTTGAAGAAAGAGACTGATGATGCGTATTTCCTAAGACATTCAAACTTGGTGATTATGTGACTTCTCTCTGGAAACTCTGAAAGACATAAAGAAGTCCAATTTTGTGCATAAATAAGTGCATAAAGAAGTATAAATTTTGAGTGAGTACCCACTGAGTGCTCAGCACACCATTTATTAGTCACTTGTTCTAGAAATTACAGAACTAAGGGTCTCCTCCATCTCTAAAAAGGAGAAGAGAAAAAACAATTCTTTCCTTCACTGATCAGTTAAGCCAGTGCTTTCTGAACAATGGTCTGATGTATCACAGATCTACAGATTTCCCAAATGCTATCCCCTCGTTGTATGATAATCTGAAACACGAAACTTCTCCTGTGTTCCAACAACTCACAAGTGAGAAGCATTTTCAGGGAAGAAGATTGTATTTTCTTAAGGCCGTGTTTCTTGATATAAATTCTCGTAAGATGCAGCATTTATTTTTCCTTACTCTAAATCACGATGCCCATCTTTGTATAAACCTTGTATGCTGCTGCCACCTGGTGGAAACACACATGACTTTTACAGCGGCCTTGGCCGGGCCAGGCGAGGGGGCCGGCTCTTCCCCAGTCACCGGATCCCACACAGTGATCAAAGAGCAGCTCTTTCTATTAAATCCCTGGCAGCGAAACTGCAAAGGCTTGGCTCTCTGCCCCCGGGACTTTGCAGAATGTCACATTTCGGATGCCCACAGCATTTTTCTTTTCTTTTATCTTCAGACTCCTGTGGCTCTCAGACCTTGAATATAATTCTTTCCCAAAGATTCTTTAAAATCACTATCTGTTCTTCCTTTTTCTTTCTTTATCTATTTGAGGAATGCCAGAGGAAAGAGGAAAGGGAGAGGCATTGTAATGTAAGAAGATTGCATCAAAATTACCTAAGTTGTTTAATATCATTAACTCACTACAATAACAGTTTGATGATAGGTCATTTACATTTTACTCATCTGAGTCTCTTGCACAGAGAAACCATGAGGAGAGGGCTTGGAAGCGCTTTTAGTATGTTCATAAATGATCTAGACACACTTAGAGAAGCAACCTATACAGAAATGACATTGTTTTGTTTAATAAAGTTCCATTCACGGCGATTTGGCTGGCTCTTCTATCAAGTGTGATGGGAAAACGAGCCAGTCCTGATATTAAATACCCAGATGATCCTTCAAGTTGTTTATTTCATAATAAGTCAATGCTCGGTTTTACAGCGCTATGTGTTACCCAAGACAGTCATTTAGCTGGTCAATTTCAGGCTAATGACAAAACTCTGAGTAATAGGAAAGCAGTGTTGATGCTCATATTCTCTGTGAGGAGATGTCTATAAATTAAAGTTCCCGAGTACGTACTAAATTTATATTTAACAACCATTAGTAAATGTAAAATCTAAGTGAAACTGGATTATGACTACATATATGGAAAACTAATTAAAGCTGCTGGAAACTACCTATTTCTCTTTGGATGATTTATATCAATACATAGAGATGTGGGAATTTAGTGCAAGTCAGATGTATTCCTATCTGTGGCTCTTGCTCAAAGCTAAGAACGTTTTCGAGGAAAATGGTGATTGTTAAAGATTGAGCTCCAAAAGTGAACTTTCCTGTTTTCATAAGGCTAGAGCTTGGGTTATTAAATATCAGTGCTTTTCAAAATAGCTTTTCATTTTGCAAGATAAAAAGTCTTGTAAAAATCTCTTTTAAAAAGACAACATGATTTTTACTAATTCACTAAGCCCTCTATCCTAAGTACTATCTCTGAACTAATTTTAAAAGATTACCAGTGGGTTTTTTTCACTCCCAAAATGAAAAAATTATAGTTAGGACCATGATTTTTTTTTTTTACCTTTTAATCGAATTTCCGTTCATTTCATAAGGTCAAATTTTTTGACAGTTGTTTTGAATGTATATAATATTTTTCTTTAAAATTTCGTAAGATTAAACGGATGCTCTTTCTTTAAAAAAAAAAAAAAAAGGTCTGGATAGAATAACATCTGTGTTTACCATGCCTGGACTGTGGCTACACTGCCAGATAGAAGACACTCAGTTCTTCTCTTCCTGTTCTGGGAAAGCAGACATGGTGTGGTGATGGGGAAGATGAAAGCCAAGTGCGGCCAGTCATAGAGGCTGACCGAGCAGATGAAGGCAGAGCAGAGACTGTCATTGGTGGCGGGGAGTGGGGGCGGTTTTCATGCTGTAAGTGGGCCAGGGATTAAATGGAGATGGGCCCACCTGCGCACCCCACGTGGATGAGCAGAACAACTTGTGTGGTTTTGATGGCAAAAGATGGGTGCCTGGGGTGGTGGAGAAGAGCGACCACAGGAAGGTGACATGCCTTCAGTTTGAACAGTCCTACCAGAATTTCTGCTTATGTTTACATGAAGTGTTTCTTTTGTTGTTGTTTCTAAATCAAATGAAATCTGGTTAGTCCCCACTGAGTAAGGTGGGCAAGACTTCCCAGAGCAGTCATTGTGGGGTGTTGCATTTGGTGGTACAAAGAAGAGGCTTAGTGGTCTGGGAGAATCTCAGGGCCCCTTATCCTCCTTGGTGCCTGCTTGTAGCTCTCATTAGTCACTTCTCTGAATCTCCATGGGGAGGGAGGGTTCGGGGGCACAGACTGGTTGGGAGACGGTTGCAAAAATCAAGGAAATGCCAGTTGACACCATCCAAGGTATGTGTATCCACACCAACATCCTTGAAGAAGTCAGCCCATTCCCACCTGAGGTCAAAGCACCAGCCTCTGTCCCTCTGAAAAACCCATTGGATGTAGCCCTCTGAAATCATTAACCTGTTAACTCAGACAAGAGGATCACAGACCTCCAAGACCCAGTGTTCTCATTACCCTTTTAAGAAAGAAAATGATAGAAAGACACCACCTGTCATTTTTCCATCAAGTTATTCCACCATATTAAATTTTCAATAGATGTCTACTATCGCCTAGAGTGGATACCAACTCTGAACCTGGATCTGCCCCTATTAAATCATTAAATGTTGTCTCATTGAGTCAGAAGTGACCTTCCGATGCAATGTTGAAAAGAAAACAGTCTCGGGGCATTTAATTTGCCCAGCCAGCAACTTACCACAATTATTTGGTCTGTTGAGGAGCATGAAAGTACGTCTTCATGATAACTGATACTTTAATATTAAAGGATTTTATAAAGATCCTTTCTGTCTTAGTCTGCTCGGGCTGCTATAGCAGAATGCCACAGACTGTGTGCCTTATAAATAGCAGACACTGGTTTCTCACAGTTTCGGACTCTGGGAAGTCCAAGATCAAGGCTCTGGCCAACTCACTGCCTGGTAACAGCAAGCTTCATAGATGGCACCTGCCTCTGTGTCCTCACACGGTAGATGAGGTGAGGGATCTCTCTGGGGCCCTTATAAGGGGCATTAAACTCATTCATAAGGATTCCACCCTTGTGACCTAATGACCTCGAAAGGTCCCACCTCCCTGTACCATCACACTGCATGTTAGATTTAACATATGAATTGGGGGGCAGAGCGGGGACAGGGGTAGTGGACACAGACATTCAGTTGATAGCAGTTTCTTTGGAAAGAAACATTTTTTTTTCTTTGTGTGTTCTCTAATGTCTATTCTTTATATTTAAACAAAATTATCAACATTTCCCAATCTGTAGATCATTTCTATCCATAGATCACTTCTCTACTACTACAACTAACAGCCAAAAATTAAAGATATAACAAATTTCCCCCACACTTATACATTGATTGCAAACATTTAATTAAGGATTTCTCATTTTTGTTATTTTTTTCACATTTATTTATTTTTGAGAGACAGAGCATGAGCAAGGGAGGGGCAGAGAGAGAGAGGGAGACTCAGAATCTGAAGCAGGCTTCAGGCTCCGAGCTGTCAGCACAGAGCCCAATGTGGGGCTTGAACCTACAAGCCGTGAGATCATGACCTGAGCTGAAGTTGGACACTCAACCGACTGAGCCACCTAGGTGCCCCTTAATTAAGTATTTCTAAGCATTTAATTGAAAAAAAATTCTGATGTATCCAATATTCCTAAATATTTTAAATACCTTAAAATTATACATGACTCTCACAAAATTATTATAAATACAAAGGTAATCAGTAATTTGAGAATAAAACCAGTTATGAATATGCAAAATAGTGAATTTAAATGTCTTTTATCCTCAACCTGATTCCTATTTTTTTTTTAGTCTTTCCTTGGGTTACATGCGTGATATATTAACTATATGCTATACAACCATTTCAGAGTAGCCAAGAATGCAAAACCTAGGTTATGAACCAATGGATACTTGGTAAGGACACAGGTCCTAGGTTCTAAGATTTAAATTCTAGCCCGTGATCATCAGATTAAGCTTCATTTAAATCCACATATGTCAAATTGGTTTCATTTTTACAATAATGTTTCCTCACAAATGATTTGGCCTGCATCCCAAAACCTATTATAATATCACACTATTATGATGTATGGACCTGGTCTGTTAGGATATCTTGTTGGGAATTGTTTTTTCTTTATAGTTTATTGTAAGGTTAGTTTCCATATAACACCCAGTGCTCATCTCCACAAGTGCCCTCCTCCATGCCCATCACCCTCCTTCCCTTCTCTCCCTCCCTCATCAGCCCTCAGTTTGTTCTCAGTATTCAAGAGTCTCTCATGATTTGCCTCCCTTCCTTTCCCCAACTGTTTTCCCCCTCCCCCTCCCCCATGGTCCTCTGTTAAGTTTCTCCTATTCCACTTATGAGTAAAAACATATGGTATCTGTCCTTCACCGCCTGACTTATTTCACTTAGCATGACACCCTCTAGTTCCATCCACATTGCTACAAATGGCCAGATTTCATTCTTTCTCATTGCCATGTAGTATTCCATTGTATAGATAAACCACATTTTCTTGATCCACTCGTCAGGTGATGGACATTTAGGCTCTTTTCATGATTTGGCTATTGTTGACAGTGCTGCTATGAACATTGGGGTACATGTGCCCCTATGCATCAGCACTTCAGAATCCCTTGGGTGGATCCCCAGCAGTGCTATTGCTGGGTCATAGGGGAGTTCTATTGTTAATTTTTTGAGGAACCTCCACACTGTTTTCCAGAGCGGCTGCACCAGTTTACATTTGTTGTAAATTTTTAAAGTATTTTATTAAGATTATTAGGACCATTTTGAGTCTACATTTTCATTCTTTCTAGGACACTAGCTCAAATGATTGCTTTTGAGGTCACTATTGATTTCTTTTTGTGCGGAGTGGTCACTGGTATTAGTGAACTGTAAGTCCTTGTTTCTCAATCCAGTTTTCATGTGGGGGTCCAGCTATTCATTGGTCCTTTCTGATATGATAATAATAAGTGCCTTTCTTAGGGCCAGTTGGCTTACTGGTTTTGTGCCTGTTATACTATCTAACAGATATATGCTATATAATTTATAGCCAGGAATATGATTAGCAGATGAAACAAAATACCCACATATATTAACTCCCCATTGACCATACCCCATATTGTTTACCCTTCTTTGTCTTATAACTATCGTTTATATGCCTTATGTTGGCTTCTCTCTTCTAAGTATCATTATAAGTGAATGACCTTTCACAGACTAAACTTCTTTTAGTCAACCATAATTCATGTTCCCCTGCATCCTCTTCCTCCTATCTTCTTCCTCCTCCTTCTTCTTCCCTTTCCCCATCCCCTCCCCTTCCCCTTCTCCTCCTCCTCCTCCTCATTCTTCTTCTACTTCTTCTTCTTCTTCTTCTTCTTCTTCTTCTTCTTCTTCTTCTTCTTCGTCTTCGTCTTCGTCTTCGTCTTCGTCTTCGTCTTCGTCTTCATCTTCGTCTTCTTCTTTTCTCTCTGTCTCTCTCTCTCTCTCAATGCTAACTCATCAAAAGTTGTCCAGCAGGAATCTCTAACTTAACTTCATCCTTTTAGTATTTTGGTACTATCTCCAACATTCCAAAAACCATGCTTCCATTCTGGCAACAAAAAGATGTTCTAGTCTCATTCCAATGTGTTCTGTGTTATTTTGTTTCATTTTACTGCTCCAAGACATACATCTGCATCCCTACCAGAAGTAGCAGAAAATAGGAGAAAATAATCTCTAGGTCCAAATTCTGGGGACAACGGGTAACCAGGAATATCAAACGTAGGTCAGAATACCACTGTGGCTACCATTTAGTAAGGAGAGAGATGGAAAATAGGTGTTGTTTTAACATCATAACTTCACGGAGGTCTTTCTAAATGAGATTGTATATTGCTATGCTCTGTTTTTCTGAGAATCTGTAGTTTCATTGACCACTAAGACACTTTTTTACACTGGAACATTTAACCCTCATTCTTTCTGCATAGGCAAAATGCACTGAAATATTTCTTATGCTCAGTTCTGTAAAGATCCCAAACCTTATCTACTTTCCTAGAATTGCATTTAGATTTTCCCACACGTGTGTGTGTAGCAGCATGTGAATGCATAAGAATGTGGATTTATTTCCAGCAGCAGGTAGCACCCTTTTATCTGTCACTTATGGTAAATACTTCTTGCATTTTGCTTTCTCACTCACCAATGAATTAATATCAACTATGATCTTCATCTAAATTTCATTTTTTTATACTTGTCTGAATCAACTACTTCATATCCTCACCTTACAATTTACACCTTCCCTTTAAAATCATATTCTTATTCTAGTTCTCAAAGTTGACAAGTAATAGATTTAAGGATGAAGTTATCTAATTTGGCTTATGTATGATTGAGAGAAACCAATGAATAGGGACAAACTCAGGATGAGAAAAAGGCACTTTTCTTTAGGTTAAAAAAAAATGTCAACAAATAGAACTGCTTGCTTCTAAAAAATCTTTATTTATGATACGAGAAAAACATAAAGGAAAGATTGAAAAGAGTTTTTCCTTCATTCTTTTTTTCCATTGCTAGTATTCATCCTGAGTGATTTTAATACATCCCATGCAGGAGTACATCCTGTGATGTTCTCACTGAGTGTCTCAACAGGTTAGGCTGTGACCTCAGTGACACCACAAGCCAACCCAGCAGCAGTGAAGTGGGAGAATGAAAATTCACCCCAACTGGTTGGGAGTTGGTGCCAATGAGGGAGAGTTAAAGGGCAGGCCTAGAGGCACAGGGTCCAGATCAGACAACTTCCCTCAGGTTCCCAAGACATAAAGTGAAATTTATGATCATCAGGAAAGAGGTAATTTGCTGAAATTCCCACCACAGAACCAGAAAGAAGGAGGGATAGAGACATGTATGAATAGCACCAAAGTGGCCCAGGAGATATCTCTCTGTGCCAATAATTTAACCGCAAATAACAGACGCTCAGGTAAGGAAAGCAGAGTAAACGCATCTGAGGCTCTGGTCTAGGTTTTAAGATTTAATCTGCTTCATTTCCATAAGGAACCACGTTCCTAATTCTTACAGTCATTTGGTTAAATGTTGACCAACAAAAGCAGATGTTACATTGTGTTCGACGGGGGAAAGGTCTTATTTTCTGTTCAGTCTGGTGAATAGTGCATGAATCCACCCAGAAATATGCATCAGGTGTTTCCATCTTAACAACTGGCATGATTCCAAAAGGACAGCAAGCCAGGAGAGCTCTTCAGCCTCCCTGAAAAACTGGAGAAACTCATTATACTTTGCTCTTGGCTTGGATGGATGGAGGAGGAGAGGCAGGCGGGTCCCCACTGAGGCTGCAAATCACTTGCATTCTGGATTCAAGAGAAGGTTGAGTGCACCAACTGCCAGTGCCTTCAGGAGGGGAGAAAGTGTTGCTGCAGAGAGAGGTCCGCAAACCCACAGTTTTGAGTCCGAAAGGAGCTTTCAAAAACACACTTTACGGTGGTTTAAAAGTCCTTCACTGTGAACGTGCCGAGCTTTTGTTCTTACAGCATGTTCTTTCTCCGATTACTCAAGAAAACACAATCTAGTACGGCTGGGAGGCTGTGTCCACGAATGCCTGGTTAACATTAGGAAGAGGAGCATCTGAAAGCAGCGCGGGGGGGGGGGGGGGGGGGGGGGGGGGGGGGCGCCTATTACTGAGGTCCTTTAAGAGCACGTGAGCGATTCCATATGCAAAGAGCATTGCCAAGAAGAAAGCATCACAGTCTCAATTTAAAAAAAAAGAAAGAAAACTCAAGCGTTGGTCCATGTGCCCACCTCCTGACAGCACAGATCACTGGCTTAATTGATAATCCTCCACATCGTCTCCTCAAACAGTGATTTTTTTTCCATTTATCATAAGTTCTAAATAGCAATAAAACATGGGGATGCTCTTTAATAGCATATACGGAGTTTGAATAAATAGCACAGTCCATATGCTTTCAACACTACAGAATTCTGGAAGTAGTATTCTGTCAACCATTCTTGGAAAATACTTAACTAGCCAGTCTATTCACAGCCAAAAAGAGTTACATAGTTCCTCGGCTGTTGACAGCTAATTCATTTGAAAGACCATGAGTGCAAAAAAAGTTAGGTCATGAGTTTAGCAAGCTGAAGGCATGGGTGTTGTCCTCTTGTGCACGTTTATTTTACGGGCAACATAGTGACAACCCTCCCTCCCCCCACCAACCCAATGGAGTAAGACATTATAGGCAGATTGGCTCAAACTCATCACTGTTTTCCACCCACTGTAGTACAGAAATTATTTTAAATGTGTGTGGTAAGAATACTCTCTATCAATTTTTTTAAGCATGACAGAAATAGGCAGTTGAGGGAAATGATTAGGAATGCAGGCTTTGGAATCAGACGGACTCGCTCTGAAGCACCTCCGTCACCCAGTAAACTTGAGCAAGTTATTTCATCCCCTCTCTGTCTCAACTGCCTCATCTGCAGAGAGGAATAATGGCAGCACCAATCTTTTAGGACTTAGAAAACTCAAGTGGAATGATGCATATTAAGTGCCCAGCACAGCGAGTCACCCAGTAAATGGTCAATAAATATTCGTTAGTATATATTATTATCATTATCTGTACCAATAATAGCATTTTTGTTAACTAGGACTCAGAAGAAAAAAAGTAAAGCGGATGTAAAATGTCATTATGGTTTGAAGGGGTTGAATCTGCTGGCAACCTTTCTGACAACAGTTGCTAATTACGTCCATTCAGAAAGCTGTCCTGTTGGCCCTGTGGCGGGTGACTTGGAGGGGGAGGTATTAGAGCCAGGAAGGCAAGAGCCGTGCAAAAAGACAACAGGAGATGGCATGGGAAGCATGTTGAGATGCCACCGATTAAATCTGGCATTCAGTTTTGTATGGGCATGTCAGGACAGACCCATCACTGTGAACAGTGATGCCCTTAACGTGGGGACCACAAGAGGAGCCAGTCTTGGGATGTGGGCAATGAGCTTTTGGTTTTACACTTGTTCTTTTGAACTTCTGGTAGTAAATCCAGAAAAATGGACACATTCTGCCGGGGTGTTGGCATTTGGCTCTGGAACTCTGATCAGAGGTCTGTGTGGAGATGTGAGTGGAGATGATCAGTGGGACACAATGGAAATCACACAGGGAGCACAAGAGAGAAGAACAGAGAGGCATGAGTGCCCCCCCCGGGGGGTACAGTATGTAAGAGATGTTCAGAGGTAGTAGAACCAAGGAGTGGACCAAGAGTAAAGTAGGCAGAGGAGAACCAGAGAGAATAATGTCCTAAGCTAAGTGAGCTTGAGGAAACAGGAAATTGAGGATAAAGATGGCATGCCAAGCCTCTGAACTTGCCCCTGGATCAAGGACTGAACTTCAAGCCCTGTCTTCCCCAGAGACCTATACAGAAGCCAAGTTTGGCTATCAGGGTACAGTTATCTCTGGCAAAGGAGGTAGTGCCCTTCTGCATCAAAGCTGATGGATCTGAGCCCTTGGGTCTGTGTGGCCTCCAAGCTGTTCTTGCTCACGGAAAGCTAAAGAGGGAGCAAAGGCAAGATCCCTGTGTCCTCAGCACGAAGCCTGTAGTCTGGCTGGACCAGGAACAGGAATGAATGTCATGTTTGTCATGTTTGTCTCCTTCACAAACTTCAAAATAACAGTAGTTCAAAACTAGCCAGGCTTCTAATAAGTGTTTGGAGAGGTACCTAGACTCCAGAACTAGAACTATGTTTCTAAAGCGTCTGTGGAAAAGATCACCTGCATCAGAAGCAGCAGAGGTGCTCATTAAAAGGGCAGATTCCAGGGGCACCTGGGTGGCTCAGTCAGTTAAGCCTCCTACTCTTGATTTTGGCTGAGGTCATGGTCTCAGGGTTTGTGAGTTCGAGCCCTGCATCAGGCTCTGCACTAACCATGTGGAGCCTGCTTGGGATTCTCTCTCCCTTCCCCACCCCACCCCTGCTTCTCTCCTGATTGCTCTCTTTCTCTCTCTCTCTCAAAATAAATAAATTTTTTAAATGGCAGCTTCCACATAGCAGGAATGTTGGCTCAGAAAGCTGCATTTTTAGAAAGCCCTGCAGATTTTTCTAATGCACAACAAAGTCTGTGAGCCATTGATTATAAAAAAAAAAAATAGAAAATCACTTTGAAACACTCAAAAAAGAGCACTACCTGGGAAAAATAATCTGAAGGGAATACATTTTACTCATAAGAGATAATCCTTAACAGCATTATGAGACTTTGTGAAATCTAATCGGGTCTAGGATCTCAATTTCCAAATTATTTCTGTGAATTTTTTCTCCCTTCCTGCTCTGAGTTTTCTGATTAATACATGGTGGAATGCTTTATAGTTTATCCAGCATGAGAAATAGAGCAGGAGGAACATTTCCCATGCATTTTCTTCAAAGAAAAGTATTTTGGAGTTTAGTGTTAAAAGGACAAGTCATGAAATATTTTAACTTTCTTCGTAGCTGGTGAGTTGAGTTCACCCTGTTATTTTTATTAAGCACCTTTCAATGCATACCTCCTTTTTCTCAAGCTAAAAACTGACTTTTTTCCTGCTGAAAAGCATCATTGTCCAAATTCATTGTCACATATACACTTTAGAAATTATGACCTGATTCTCATTAGTGGAGAAAATTACAATAGTTTATGTTCCACTGTGTTATCCTAACATCGTCAAGATTCTCAAGCTGGACACTTTCTATGTGTATGTGTGTGTGCTTGCCGTAAAACATAGATCATGGCTGAAAGGTAACTACTAGAGAATTATTAGAAGTATAAATAATGACCGTGGATATTGAAATATTTATCCCCACCCTATGTTGATACTTGAATTCATACCATTAGAAATTAATCAGTTTGGATCTTAAAGCCCTTTCAATCTTCAGGAGCCTCTTATTAAAATAATAATTAAAAAGCAGGGGTGAATAATCATTAAGGTTTTATCACTCACCACACGATGAAAGTTTGGTTGATTTATAACTGAAAGCAGTATCAGTAAAGGTGAAGGTAATGACACATTGTGGGGGCAGGGGATGGGACCAGGAGAGACGAAAGAACCCTCCATCAAACGTCACCTTGCTCATTCCTTGTCTCAAATGGAGCAATTCTCCCTATTTCAACAAGAGCCTGTGTTGTGAAAGCAAGGAAAACTTTAAAGTACTTATCCCCATTAAATATTGGGGCAGAAACCTTACCGAATGAGTAAATTCCTGAGAAAGATCAATATCTTAGAGTCCCTTAATAGGACTAAAATAGTCATTAGCCAATCAAAGAAAAGAGAGCCTCCCAGCCCACGGAAGAGGTATGGGATGAGTCTGGCCCAGCACCCAACCCTGCTTTAATATAGAGCTGCTTGGAAATGCCAGAACTGGAGAAGGGCTTCTCCCAGCCAAGTCTGTGCTCCAGGATGTGGGAATAGCATTACAAACTAAAGATTAATTGTGAAAACGACAGATGTCTTTGTGAGGTATTACAGCACAAACTTCAATTCATACGGGGAAAAATGGACCCTTCACACTTGGACTAACCTGATATTCATCCAACCAGGCCCATTTTCAGACACCTTTTTATGAGCTAGGACATTGGGAAGTTGAACTCTCCCAGCCAATTTAAAACAACTGGACCCTTTCATGTGAGCATTCCACCTGAGTGCTACGGATCATCTCTGCGTGTGTCACATGCAACCAGAAAATATGTAGTTCAGCTTAATTCAATGTCTCAGTGTCTTTTGAAAAAAAAAATCACAAGTACTTTGACAAGGCATATAAAGAAATTTTAAAAGTATCTTTAGTATTTTATCATAGGAGATTTTTTTAACCCACTCTTTCCAAATAACTTCAACAAATATTGCTCAGTCTGTCACATCCCTAATATGATAACAAGGCTTGATTTGGTCAAGTAGCGACTGTCTCTATATGGAGATTGATCTTTTGAAGCCTTCCTCCTCGGTTCAACTATATGACCCACAGCTCCCCCACTGGTGGATCCAAGGTGTGCATGGACCTTACATCCTAGTTTAGGAAAGACAGTCAGTAAATAAGTAAACTTAATATATAGATAGAATGTTAGATAATGATGCATGCCCTAAAAATGACACTGACGGGGAATGGCTGAGGATGACGTGAGGCTGGATTTTCCATTTCTTCGAGAAGGTGGCACTGACTCCGAGGAGGTGACTGAATTCTGAGTGATGAGAAACCAATCCTGCTAGAATCTGCTGGAAGCATTCTAGGAAGAAGAAATTAACCCTGAGATTGGAGCAAGCTTGCTATCTCAAGGAACAGAAAGAAGGCTGGTGTGGCTGGAGAGCACAGAGCAAGGAAGAGAGTGGAACAGGGCGATATCAGAGATGGAGGCAAAATTATGAGGTCCCTAGATGCTGGATCTTTTATGAAGTCCAGGGCTACAGGTGACATATGGGAGGTTCTCAGAAGAGACATGAGGAGGAACCTGGTGGTCTTCTCCCCAGGGTGACTGGACTTGATGGAAGAGTCTTCTCTGGATATCTTTTAGCTGAAATTTGAAGACGAGGATACAGTAGCATCTTCAGGCTCCCTTCAGGTGCCAAGAAAGCCCAGCATAAAAATCCTATGGGGATGTTGGGAGAGTTAATACTTTATTTATAAGAAAACCTGAGGGCTGTGGATGGGGAGAAAAAGGGAATTATTTTGTAAGAAAAAAAAAAGCATGCATTATTTCTTCTGGAGCAAGACCTTGTATTGAAGCCATGAGACCTGGGTTTAAGTGATATTCCAAGTGTTCACATCAAAATTTCTGTACCTCAGTTTCCTCACATGAAAAATGGAGATAATACCAGAACTTCAAGTGACGTTGTGAAGACTAATCGAGAAAATGCCTGAACCGAAACATTGCTTGGAACATGGTTGGATAGATTTTAGCTGCGGTTAATAACTATTAATAACTCTATGAAGTTAACTGTTCATAAAGATGAGTAACTCATATTTAAGACTCTGTCAAGTCCAGAGTCATAACAGAATAAGGCTTGGTGAAGGAACGTGTGCTTGTGGCCAGTGGGAGTTCATTAGGAGAAAGTTTCACAGCATTATTGTTAGTGGTTAGTTGATTCGTTCGTTGTGGTGGTTTATAGTTTAGGAATGCCTCAGCGGCACGGAAGCCTTACATGTGAGTGGCAGAGCCTCAAAAAAACTCCTTTCTCGGGATGAGAGGGACTGTCCCTTTTGCCCCCCTGGCTACACTATGACTATAGGATGGGACCCAGAGACCCATCTCCTAGTGCCAAGGCTATGGCCTCCTATGCGACCCCCTCCCCATCTGCTTGGTCCCAATATGGACTTTCTTTTCAAAACAACAGTCCAATTACCGTAGGTAATTTAAAAAATCTGACCTTTATTCATATCTCACAAGGAACATCAAGGCCATTTAATTCCCAGCATGCAACACTTTTAAAGTCTCTCTCAGGCTGCTCTTGCTCCGTGTTTCTCTATCATGTTCCACGCGTGTTGGACCCTGTCCCAAGTTCTTTGCGAAATTTGTTTGCTGCAGCCTTCATGGATGCTTGTCTCTGCTTCTGCTTCCTCTTCCCTTTCATTCTGTACACATAAATACACACACACACACACACACACCCTGGGTCCTTCCCTCTACAAATCTCCCATCCATTGCCATCTATGGAGGTAACTAGTATTAAAGTTTGATGTGAATCCTTTTAGACTTTTATCTTTTACTTTGTGCTTCAGTGAACATACACATACACACACACACACACACATTCGTGTGTGTGTGTGTGTGTGTGTATATATGTATATGTATCAGGCACATGTAAACATACACAGATACTTTTTAACCAAATGGAGCCATCATATGATTTCACTTAATATTGTAAAACCAACAATCTGCATAGATCTGTTTTACTGTTCATTGTATTATATGTGCTTAATATACCATAATAGAGTTACACACTGTGGTTGTTTTCCTGTTGGTTGTTTTTTTTTTTTTTTTTTTTTTTTTTTTTTTTTTGCTGTTAGAAACTCTTTAAACATTTTCCAACCACTGAAGCTCCAAACTGAAAAGGCGTGTGTGTGGTGTTCAACTCGAGGTGGAGGGTGGAAGATTAAGGAGAGAGTCAAGTGGATTGAAATCAGCAATAAACCGACCATTCCCCAAAACTAAATGTACTTGAAATTTATTCCCCTGCATCTGTAGGTAAATGTCCTTCTGTTCTTGAATCAATAAATCCCCATAAACTTCCCATAAAGTTTTGCAGAGGTGAAATGTGAGATGGGCGCCTCAGAATCCATTCACTGCTTTGTTTGTGCACCTTCCGATCTGAATTTTAAAGCCCCTGTTTTTCCTCAGAGCCCCTGAGACTGCGAAAAGGTCAGAATCAACATGTTTCAAAGCCGCTGGGCTTGGGGTGGCCTCCAGCCTGCTGGAATCATTGCTTCCAAAACCCAGATTACAACACCACCTACTCAGTTTCAAATTAGCATAAGCTACGGCAGTGTGCAGTGGTGGTTAGGACTATTACCGTAATTTTTGTTGTGTTCTAAATTCACTTTTAGTAATATTGAGATGCCCAGACAGGCTGTCTTTGTTTTCAGTAACCTCAGAGGCAAGACTGAGCTCAGACCTCTATTGTACAACTGGAAAGTTTCTTTTTTTTTTTTTAAATGTTTATTTACTTTGAGAGAGAAAGAGAATGAGTGGGGGAGGGGCAGAGGGAGGGAGATAAAGGATCCCAAGTGGGCTCCGCACTGAGAGCAGAGAGCCCAATGCAGGGCTTGAACTCACAAACCTGGAGATCATGACCTGAGAAGGCAGAGGATCAACCCACTGAGCTACGCAGGTGCCCTTACAACTTGAAATTTTAAAGTGGACGATACTAAGTCCAATCACAAAGTGATACGTCACACTGAAGTTCACTGTAATAATTATTGATATTTCCTTATCCGGGTGTGCACCCCCAGTACATTCAATAAGGGTGCAGTGAGGCCCTGCTGTTTGCGGTTGTGGCGGTCGGTCTCGGTTCATTGCAAACCTGTCCCGTGGCCCCGCAGCCCCTCAGAGAAGCTTCTGGGGAAATCGCTCCGGGCTCCAGGCGTCTCAGCAGCCTGTGACCGCTCTCGGGTCCAACCTGCGCTCATCGTAATTCCCAGCGTCCTCTCAGGCAAAACCATTCTAAATCAACATAGAAGATGCACTCACTTTATCATTTGTCGTGATTAATGTGACACGACGTGATAAAATTCCTGCTGGCCTTGCACAGTCTCAGACACCAAAGGGTGTCCTTTGCAATCAACTTGAATCCCATTTCACAATCCTTACCCCGGGGACTTGGGAGGGGGGGGTCACAGCCAACATGTGTCTCTGCACCCAGCTTCATGCCACGGAGACCACAAGGGATCACGACAGCAAGCGCAATGGGCCTTCGGTGTGTTCTTTTTATCCTGAAAGTCTGAACATCTATATCGGCTTTGATGCATTATTTATTTTTACTTCGGAAATTATTTTCACTTAGCCACTGAATGGAATTTGTTTTCAGGCTCGCTTTTGACTGCGTTCCTCTTCTCGAGTATTTATGAGTTTGTTAAGAAACTGCAGCCCATTCTATATAAATCCAGGCCATCTCTCGCACCCTGCATACACAAAAATCTGCCCTTTTTCTACAAGTATTGATAAACATAGGCGAGAAGAGGGTTTTTTGCCCTTTTATCATGCTTTGGTGTTCTGAAGGCTTCCACATGATGCTGTTGTTTTCACATCATTAGAACAAACCTGTGACAACGGAATTACTTTCCTACCTTACAAATAAAGAAACTGAGGTTCTAAAAGATTGCATCCGATTTCCCGCTTCCTCTCTGTATCATGGGTTGTTTTCCTTCTTTACTAAGAGGCTCCTGGAGATGGGGAGGGCAGAGAAGGGGAGGGTTCGGGGACGTGGTAGTTTTCAGTAGGAAAACGACAGTATCTATGAATAGGACATGTGGATCTTTTTATTTCCTGTAATGAAAACAGCACCAAAAGGAAACTTTGATTTGTGTAACATAATTGTGTGGCTCATATCAATCCATTACCTCACCGTGTGCAGCAGTTTCAAATGTTTGCATCCACCATTCTGCTGAAATGGGCACCTTTTCCCACATTTTACTCACCTAATGGATTTTACATAAAATCTGTTTTTCTATGGATGTGAGGCTCTGGGGGTTTGTAGTCTATCAATACGTAAGGGCTGCCTCACATTACAGCGATCCCTCTCTGCGCAGTGGCTGAGCGTGGCTGAATACGCTGCAGTCTTTTACATTTATGCTGTGACCATTCTTCACCGCAACGGGGCAGATGATAAAATGGGAGCTAATGGTATTGGGGCATGAATTACAATCGTAGGGAGAGAGAAAAAGATAAGAGGTCGGAGATACCAAAGGGAGACATTGTAAAGACAGAAGCGACACCCAGGGGGCTGGCCCTCGGAACCACTGCCGACCACCATGAGTACATGCTGAGGACCCCACGGTTTTGAAGAGGGCCTGCATGTTAGATCTCTAAGAAGGGAATTGTTAAATATGCTTTAAAGGCCGAGTAAACAATACCAAACCAAGAAAAACTTCCATCTGAATGGGCTAAATAACTCTTTGATTCAGAAACTGGAGAAGGTGGGCACTGTAGATGGTCACCAAGGAATGTAAGAGCTGGGAGTGGGATTATCAATGGTTCAGGTCTTTTTTTAAGAACACTTTTCTTTTTTTACTTATTCAAGAAACACATATTGAACACCCACTTCTGTGTGTCAGGCTAGATATTGTAGGTCGAAAGAAACAGAAAATATAATCTCTGTGAAGTTCCTAGCCCAGCAGAGTAGAGGAACATGTGAAAGCAAGTATAATAATATGGTAAGTTGAGCGCAGTGATAGATACAAGATGTCGTAAGAATACAGGGAAAGTATTCCATAAAGGAGGAGAAGGAATCAGGCCAGATGTGGTGTGTGAGTGCGGAGGGCTGGGAAGAGGAAGTTGGAGAGAGGGATAATCCAGAAGGAGGAAGCCATGCGAAGAAAGCCATGGAGTCCATCCACAGCAGTGGGGGTGCTGGGAAGTCATGGCATCTGCATGTTGCCAAGCTCACATTCTCAGGAGAAAGGAGACTGAAGAAGTAGGTCTACACCTAACACGCCGTGTCCTGAAGTTTGTAAGGTATTCCATCCACCGGCATCCAGAACGATGACAGGTTGTATTCATGAGAGAGAAACCATCAGCTGTACTTTTTGGAAAGCTCTCACTCTTGGCTTTGTAGGGACTGGATTTAAAATTTAACAACACTGGAAGCAGAGCCTAAAGTCAGTGCGTCATCCAAGCAAGAGGTGATGGCCTGAGCTCTGGTAGCAAATGGAATTGAGGCAGGGACCTACCTACCAGATATTTCAGAGGTGAGGTTCTCAGACCTTGAGGGTCTATTGGATATGGAGGAATGACTCCGTTTCTGGCTTAAGCGGTAGAGTGGGAACAGCTCCAAGTGGAGAATACCGCAGGTAGAGCAAATTCAGAAGAAATATATGTTCACTTGCAGTCATTTAGAGTTTGAAGTACTTCTAGGTCAAAGTAAAGCTGTCTAATAAAAAACCCATATGTTAATGTTAAACTCATAGTAGGGATCTAACTGTATGCATAAATTTCGAAATCACTGGTCGATGTATGGTTAGTGCTAGAAATCATGAAAGGGAGTGAAATCACTCAGGAAAAGAAAGAAGAGCAGGGACTGACATGCAAGCATTTAAAAGTTATGTAGTCCCCTGAGTAGCCCTCCTGTGACCGTTCCTGTGTGTTACATTACTTGTTAAATGTTTTTAATTTCAGCCTGCGTGTAGTGGATGTAAATTTGTCATCCAACCTCCAACAGCCTTAGTTTTGCTAAAGCAAACAGATCTTCCCCGATCCTTTGCTCGCCAGGGTACGAGACATCAGGCTTGCTAGTCCCTCCTTCTTTGGAATCCATCACACAGAAGCCTTTAGAGTTTACCTGAGACAGAAATTTGAATGAAGAGCAGAGAGCACAGATATTCCCATTACACACCTAGTTATTCATTTCTCCACTTCCGGTTAATAATTTTTAACTCTGAATCCCATTATACTTAAGATTATACTTAAGATGACAGCAAGGATAACTAATCAGGCGTAACTAATGGCCCCAATAAGGAAAGTTTGAGGGATCTAATGTGGAGACTCTGGAGAGTTCTAGATCTGCTCCCCACCTCCAAATATCCAAGTACATGGGGCTCCTGGGTAGCCCATCAGTTAAGCATCCTACGCCGGATCAGGTCATGATCTCGCTGTGCGTGGGTTCGAGCCCCATGTCGGGCTCTGTGCTGACGGCTCGGAGCCTGGAGCCTGCTTCCGATCTCGTGTCTCCCTCTCTCTCTGCCTCTTTCCTGCTCATGCTCTGTCTCTCAAAAATAAATAAAACATTAAAAAAAAAAAGGGTTTTTTTAAATCTGAGTACACAAAACTGTTACCAGCAAGCAAAATAAGATAAAATTACCTCCTTAGTACGACTCTGTTCACATGCACCAGTGACAAGAGTTAGCATGTGAGTTTCCACAACCGATGAGGAACAAGCCAGTTTCTTCACATCCCCCCATAATCTGGCTATTGGTCAGTTCGAAGCAGTGCAGGAAACACCCTCAGCATCATGACCTGGGAGGGGGGGTTATTATAATTCTCTATGGGACCCTGTCCTCATTTTTTCCTGAAGAAACCAAATGGCAAAGAGACACAGGGTGAAAAATTTACATCGCTGACCCCTCCCCCAAGCCCTGTGGGTGGCAGCAGTGGAAAAAGTTTGCCGGTGAGGGTGAAACTCGACAAGCTAATAACATTTTACCTCACAGCCCTTCATTTTCAGGTTGGGCTTGCCCTGTAAAATCAGGCTGGGAGCTGAACAAACCTTACTTCTACCTTTCCAGAATACACAAGATGGTTTAATTAAGGAAGTCCTTTTTTTCTACCCATAAGGACACCTCTACAAATAGACTCAAATCTACATGCAAATGAAGCCATCTGGCTTATTGTTGTCAATAGCACCCAGCCCACAGTAAACAATAGAAGGCTCCCTGCGTAACTCAAATACTCACATTTCTAACCTTTGGGTCACTGAAAATTTTTCAGAGTAATTAGTCTCCTCAGCGCTAGTATTCACATTGGACAGTGCTTGCCACTTAAAGGAAAGCTATGGCTGTGATTCTTGGTGCAGTCCCAGGACTGGGCCACCGGGTGGCTCTGAGGAGGTTCCTGGACCTGGAGGCCATTGGCATCCAGAGCACACCTGCTGCCGTGACCTCACCAAACCCCAACCACAGCCAGCGAGTCCATGTGCAATCTTCTCCCTTCCCCCCACTGCCTTGTTCATCGGACTTTTATTCAGTGGCTGCTCTAAAAACGCATATGGCACATCGCCAGGGCTCAAGGTGACTCCCATTTGTGTGTCCTGAAGGGATTTTTGTAAGTCACGGAGGAGGTGAAGAAATGGGAAGGGCACAGGGTTGAAAGGCAGTGAGCAGGGAGTGGAAGGGTGACAGGCGAACAGGACAGATGGCGGATGTGGGTATGAGTCTGAGCCGACGGGCTGGAGAAGTCAGAATTGGAGGTTATGTCAGTGTCGTGAGGGGTGGTTGGCTGCTGCCCCTTAAAGAATTCATCCTTGGGGTAGGGAAAGCTGGGGAGGATGTGAGGGGGCTCAGAGCTTGCTGACTTGCTGTTTAAGGAAAGGAAGCTCCTTTCTTATCCTCCCCCAGGGACCGCAGGTGACACCAAAGCCATCAGTCATAGTGGTTAATGTCCTTTGGTAGTATTAACAGCAGTAGTAACATATGTTGAACACTTCCATTGTGCTCAGCCCTCTGCTAAATGCATTTTGTGGATTATCTTCTGTGATTCTCAACACCCAGTAAGAGAGGTGCCAGTGTTATTCCATTGTACGCATGAGGAAATTGAGATTGAGGAAGATCAAGAAACTTGTCCCGAGTCACCCAGTGGGTGTGGGTGATACAGCCAGACCCTGACTCTGGAGTCTGCATATGGAGCAGCCCATGGCAACCTTCACCAAATGACAAACCAGGGCAGCCCCCCGAGGTCACCTGTTGTCACCCCACCATGCCCCCCAACCCCACGTCCCCCACACACCCTGCTCCAGCTGCCACTGCCCTCACAGGACCGTCTCCAGTGGATCACATGTCCCGTTGCTTCCTTCCCTGAGTCCACACAGTTGACAGACAGAAGGGAAGCAAACCCCAACAGGTTCTAGAACAGCAGTCAGTGGAAGGTGGGGTGACGGTGAGGCTCACAGAGGACTAGTGAAGTCCGTGCGGCCTCAGTTACACCCCAGTTCACTTTCTTCAATCCTGTCCTACCCAACAGGAGCTGAGACGTGATGGAACCACGTGTGAGCTAAGTAGTAAACTGGGGGAAACTCAGCAAGGCTGTTGTGATTCCCCTCAGTATCTCTTTATCTTTCGAGGTGAGGGTGATCCTTTCCTCAGGGAGAGGGGGCACCTCACGTGAGGGTCCGTGCCCTGCTTCAGGGCAGGGCTAAAGAGTTCTTCCCACACCCACCATTTCTTACATTTCTTTAGCTGGAAATATGCAGTATGCTAAGGTGCTGTATTGGGGGGAGCATGTCCTGAACCCCATCAGTTACATACACGATGTAGTAATCAGAAAGCATTAGCTTCCTCAATAGCAACACAGACAGCTCGAAGATAGTGATGAAATGCCTTTAATAACTCCATGGCAGAATAATTTTCTGGAGCATCTCAGTTAGATGTGGAAATAGAAAAAAGACTCTTCAGAAAAATAAGGATTTGGAAAATCAACCTCCTGCATTCCTTTTCTCACAAAGCTGCAGGAGAATGTCCCTGTGGAAGTAAGTGTGGAAACCCAGAAAGAGGGAGCACCCAAAGTCATGGGGTCTTCCGATGTGAGCATTTAATAGTGAAGAGCAGCAGAAGGATGGTCTGCAATAATGGCAAGAAAAGGTCCCAGGACCAGACCCGGGCATCAACCCGGAGAAGAGGCAGTCAGCCTGACAACAGGAAGTCAGAGGCCATAGGGCGACTTCCAAGGGACAAAAAGGGGCCACTAGATCACTCAGTGTGTGTAATGTTGGAACGCATGTAGGAAGAGTTTTACAGCTGTATTGAGGAATTCTGAGAGAATTTATGACAGGTACAAAGAAAACTAAGCCAGTGAAAAAAATAGATAATTACTGATTCCAGAGAAACAAAAGAAATTATACAAATAAAAGAAACTATAATTAGATTTTACTAGTCAGTTCATTAGTGAATAATACAGAGCCCTAAAAATGTAAATATTGAATTTCAGTAGAATCCAAAATCTGTGAGTTTGCTAATTTGGGAGAATCTGGAGAAAGGGAATAGGCAGATGGGCTTCTAAGAATGCTCAGTCTTCATCTCGCATCTGGGGAAGGTCAATCAAGTATATATACAATGCATAAATTAATAAATATCGACACACATATTTTAGAAATACAGGGATATAACTGAAAGAGTTAAGTGTAGGAGTTCTTGCTAAGAAATTGGGTTGGGACAGGAGGTTGGAACAGGAAGTTGCATTTTGCTTTATCCCTTACAGCACCACGAGATTGTTAAAACTATGTATCTGTAACCCAAGGTCAGAAGTTAAAACTAGGCTTGGAGCATCTGAGTAGCTCAGTTGGCAAGGCATCTGAATCTTGATTTTGGCTCAGGGCGTGATCTCATGGTGCCTGAGATCAAGCCCCACATCAGGCTCTGCACTGACAGTACGGAGCCTGCTTGAAATTCTCTCTCTCCCTCTCTAAATAAATAAATAAATAAATAAATAAACTTTTAAAAAATGAGAAATTAAACCTAGGCTTAAAACTAATTGCTGCTGTTGACCTAAAAAAATAGGTAAATGAAGGCAAGCTCAAAATTGTCACACACACACACACAAAAGAGTTTATTTAGGAATAGCAGAGGAATTGCGATGTGGGACACACAGACTGTAGCAAGCTCCAGGCATCTGTTGAGGGTTTGGGGAAGGCTATATTTATGAGCAGGGGATGGAGACAGGAGAAAGTCCAGTTAGATCTGTTAAAATAAAAAACAAACAGAGGCCAGCTTTGAAAATTCCCCAAGCAGACAAAAACAGTCCAGTCAGACCAAAAAAAAGCTAATTCGGCTTATTTTCCAGACCAACCAATCTGGGTCATTTCTAGTTCATGCTTCTGTAAACCATAAGCAAAAATTTCCTGGGTTGTTATGAAGTAATCCCTGACCAATTCCCTATTGGAAGAAAATTCCAACATTATCGGATTTCTGTAAATCAGACATTTATGGGAAATAAGTATGTGTGTCCTTATGTTTTATTTTCCTGAGAGCACATGGGTGAGATTTTCTATTTTATATCCTCCAGTTCCAATTTAAATTGAAGTTCTTTAACACTGCCCAGCAGAAAATATCCTTAGAAATTTTGACGTCAGTATCCCATACCAAATAATCATTGGTGAGATTAAAGTAAATGGCTGTTAAAGAATTTTGATGGGCAGGGTGCCTGGGTGGCTCAGTTGGCTAAACATCCAACTCTTGATTTCAGCTCAGATCATGATCTAGAGGTCTGTGAGTTCGAGCCCTGCATCGGGTTCTGTGCTGACAGCTCAGAGCCTGGAGCCTGCTTTGGATTCTGTGTCTCTCTCTCTGTCCCTCCCCTGCTTACACTCGCTTACTCTCTCTCTCTCTCTCTCTCTCTCTCTCTCTCTCTCTCTCTCTCTCTCTCAAAAACAAATATCTCTCAAAAGATTTGTCAAAAGTAAACATTAAAATTGCTTTTAATAATAAATCTTAAAAAGAATTTGGATGAACATATGACACTGCATTTCCTGCTAATGATTCACTGAGGTTTGCAGTGATGATGCAGATCCTCAAGATCTGGTTTGCTACCCCAGCCCCCCTCTCCTGCACTAGCTGGAGGTACCTCCCTGGTTCTCCTGCCACAGGAGATGAGCGAGGCCTTGCCCAGGATGTATTTAAAAAGTTTCTCACATGACAGAGTCATTTTCCAGCTGATAGAGTCTTCAACTTCACGCTGACCATTTTGCCCTGCCTTTGATTACTGTTGTACCGCCCTCCACTGGGTTATTGACCCCTTTTCCTGCCTCATCATTCTGTGGCTGTTGACTGGCCCCTCCTGTCTCAGATATTTATTTCTGATCTGCTTCACAGTCTCCTTTCCAGTTTCCAACTTTGCCTACTTTTGCCTGTCCACACCAAGTGAGACACCACTCCTTACCCTACAGCAAAATCTCTTATTTCCAACTTGAGATTCTCATCCAACGTCCCTTTATCCTCTACAGCACTGACCTTTATAGCAAATACAAATGGCAATAATTTCAATAATATTAAGGTTAGGGGATGCCCAGGTGGCTTAGTCGGTTAAGCTTCCAACTTCAGCTTAGGTCATGATCTCATGGTTGGTGAGTTCGAGCCCCACATCAGGCTTTGTGCTGACAGCTCAGAGTCTGGAGTGTGCTTTGGATTCTGTGTCTCATCTTGCTCTGCCCCTCTCCAGCTTGCACTTTGTCTCTCTCTTTCAAAAAATAAACATTTTAAAAAACTTAACTAAGGTTAGGAGACCATCAGCCTTGCAAATGCATGGCATTCTTCAGTGAGGTCTGGTTGTAGGAAAAAACAGAAATCAAGCCACAGATAAGAACAATTGTGGTGTGCTAAGGAGGCAAAATCTGGTTATCAGGAGGTGCTAATGCAGCATCAGCTTTTACTTATGTTTAGTTAGTATCTTCAGTGCTCAGGTTACTTTAAAGTAGATCTTGTTCCATGAGGACTTTCATTGGAATTGGACATAACCAAGAGGGTGGCTATTCATTTACTCACTGATTTAATAATTATTTATTGAGTACTTACTATGTTCTGGGGCCAAAGATTACAGCGATGAAGAAATGGTTTTCTCCCAGCTTTCAAGGAGCTTATGGCCAGTTGGGAATAATATAAACAATAATAATGCTATAGGCTCCTTGCATCATAAAGCACAATGAGCACTAGAAAGGGAAAAAACACTCACGGTATTTTGTTGTTACCAAAAATCCCAGAGACTGGGCGACAGACTCATCAGAACAGGCCTCACAGAAATTCATCAAGGTCGAAAGGAGTAGCACCCAAACTTTCTCATTGCCTACCCTGCTCATTAAAATTTTCATGCCCACATGCCCATAAATATATTTACTTACCAATTCTATCATGTACCACTGTACTCATGTATTATGTACATTATAAAGTATGACTGGGGGTGCCTGCATGGCTCAATCAGTTAGGCGTCTGACTTCAGCTCTGGTCATGATCTCATGGTTCATGACTTCAAGCCCCACGTCGGGCTCTGTGCTGACAGCTCAGAACCTAGAGCCTACTTCAGATTCTGTGCCTCTCCCTCTGCTCCTCCCCTGTTTGCACTCTGTCTCTTTCTGTCCCTCAAAAATGAATAAATGTTAAAAATTTTTTTAAAAATAAGGTATGACTAAAATAGATCTTTTAAGGGATAGGTTTTAAAAAATAAATAGAATTTCTAAAGTCCTCTGTTTATGCCTCATGGCTTTCCTTCAGCACCCCCTTGGTGGACAGCTCCACTCTGACACCACCAGTCAGGTCCCCAGAAAGTCCTCACTATTTATTGCTGGTCAAGAATTTGAACTTAGTTCATCCAGAGACTTGGAGCATACAAGTGACAACTCCAAAAGATAACGTGTGATATCCCAGACATTTCCGGAAGGGTGACTGGTAACCACCGTTTGCACCAGGCTCAATTTCCCTGTGAATATGTCTATTCAAAAGGCCAAATTAGTTCGAAGTTGCTTAGTGAGCAGAGAATTAGAACAAATGGAATTGTGGTCTGTGGGGACCTTTCATCAAGCTGGAATAACTGATTGAACTGCCCTTCTCCTCTCGAGGGATATTTCTGTCTGAATAACCAGCACTGGACCTCAAATAAATACTGACATGTTTTACTTTTAGCTTTCCTTTTTCTAGAATCATTTCAGACAACTGCCCTTCTGTTAATACATCACCACCTCAGAAAACGGGAATGCACTTGATTGGAATGAAACTTTAAAATGTTAATTACTTTCATGTCCTGGGGATTCAGCCTAAAGAGCCAGAATTGCTTTGCTTCAGGCTGAAGCATGGCTGAGGACTCTGATCCTTGGGGCCCCTCTGTTGTTACAGGGCTCCCACCCAATTAGAATGAGCCAAATCCTGCTGGCTCTGGGGACAGGGCTTCATTCCTTCTAGAACTCTCCTTGGTGGGAGGGCTGCAACTTCTAGTTTGATTTAGGTTTTATCTTGTGAGACCTTCATTCTCATTCCACCAGGGAAACGTGAGTCCCCAAAGTCCCCTCAGGAGATACTCAGCCACATCTTGAGCCAGGAAGAGGACTTAGCCCTTGGGTGATAGCAACCTAAACGGTAATTAAGATTCCTTCTTTTCATGTATCATTCCAACCAATATCATACCATATTCTTCTTTCACAAGAGGAAACTAATCTTTTTTTTTCTTCTGCTGAAGGTTGTGATGTAGCTATTAAAAATAAAAGCTGAAACCCGCACTAAGATTTTTGGGACCCTTAAATAATAGATTCAACCACCACCACCATTTTACATTAATGAAGACATTTACAAACATATTTTGTGCTGGCATGCTGGTAAAAATTGGCATTTACTTATCTAGATGTCACTCTATCCTAGACATCTCTAAGAATGAAAACAAATAACATTGCTTAAATAAGAAGGCATTTTAATATCTCATAATATAACAACATTTTATATTTAATTTAAATTTATGGTTTTTGTGGCATCTGGGTGGCTCAATCAGTTAAGCATCCAATTTCGGCTCAGGTCATGATCTCATGGTTTGTGGGCTCAAGCCCCACACCAGGCTCTCTGCTTTCAGTGTGAACCCACTTTGGATCCTCTATCCCCCTCTATTTCTGCACCTCCCCTACTCACACCCCCCCCTCTCTCTCTCAAAAAAAAAAAATAAAACATTTAAGAAATGTTTTAAATATAATAATATTATGGTTTAAGTACCAACATAAAAGTAGTTTTATTTAAGAATTGCAGTTGAACTTAATGTTTCATATGTGAGTAATTTGCATGAAAGAAAGAAAAAATGTAGTTTATGAAAACTATTAGAGTAAACTTGATTAATTGTGTTCTTCGAAGGAAAGATAGAACAAAAATCAGTAAAAAGTAAAAAAATCCGATGTTAGAAGAAAATTTTCCACAGACAATTTGCTGACCTTGTAGGGTTTTAAGTCAGCAATTCATGAATCGGGCAGCATCCGATCTAGCAGATAGAAAATATCTCTAGAGAGCCATACAAGGCAAGTGACTTTTACAGACAGAGGTGAGCAGGAGAAAGGAAGTTGCACTGGGCATTTGCTGATTGGCTAAAAGCAGGTTACTTCCCTTATATGGAGTGAAGGGGAGACTTAGAACCACATCCGGTAACTTGTGCTGAGCAGACAAAAGCGAATCAGTTCATTTGGGCTTTCATTTTCTAGAAGAACAGGATGTAGAAACTAAGTTTTGGGTTGCCAAAGTGAGGCTTAACATGAGTGACTCCATCTTGGGCCTAACCTGGTGATGTTAACATGAGTTTTGTACTAAAGGAAAAGACTTCAGTAGCTATTTTAACACATGCTTATGTATTCTTGTCCTTAGTAGTGATAGTAAACATACTCAGAGACATGCATAACCAAAGGAATTTCTCTCCTGAAGATAAAGTCAAGAGTAAGCTCTTGGTTGTATTAAATTCTTGGTCCATCTGTTCTAATGGAATGTGAGTCATAGAGTTTGGTGTTTTTATTATGTCCTGTGAACTGCTTTTCTCCTGGGGTCACTGGCTACTATCAAGCAATGAGGGAGTGGTGTACAACCATGTCTTCACCATGAGTTCAAGGGTAGAGGCTGATGGAGAGCCCTCAGCTCAGCACCCCACACTGTACTCACCTGGAGTCCCCAGGAAGGAAGAGGTTGACAGAGGGAGACATTCCTTAATGGCAACTAGCCTCTAGAGATTTGGAATGTGGGGAAATGACTGGCTTGGTCTTCTTGCCTTTTCCTTGGCCTCTGCTTCCCCTACATTGTACCCAATTCTGAGCAGGAGCTGGTTATTCAAAGACAAATGTGGATGAGAAGTAAGAGCAGAACACCAGAGACCCCATTCCTATTCTGTCCCTCTAGGTCTAGCCCAGATGCTTCTTTCACCAAACCCAAGCCACCAGTACAAAACATCACAAGTTCAAAACATCACCTGAACTCCCACCTGGTGGTGCCAGGGGCTGCTCTCCATTTTCCCTTTAGTGGCATTTACCCCCTAGAGTCCCTCCAAGGCTGCTCTTGATAGGAACCCCAGCTGTCAGTCATGAGTACAACATGTTCTTACACACACGCATAGAACTTTCAGAAAGTTGTAAATAAGTCCATGGGAATTCTGTGCCATGATGTTCAGCAAAATTAAAGGAAACAAGGGCTATTGCCAATGGAAATTCATTAAAACTTAAGAAATAGCTATGTTTTCTATTACTCCTGTGATCAAGGTACACATCATTCTGTTTTGTTTTGTTTCCTTCCACAGGGAATTACTGGAATGCTGCCTCTTTCCCAAACCCATCATCCTACCTGCACTTCTCCACATTCCAAGGGGAGACCAGCGCCGACATTTCTTTCTACTTCAAAACATTAATCCCCCGAGGAGTGTTTCTTGAAAACTTGGGCAACACAGATTTCATCAAACTGGAACTGAAATGTGAGTATAAACTCTCTGTCAACTCGTGAATGGCCTCCTCTCCTGTCACTTCAGGGTGGTCCTAACCCTGATTATATAATCTGATTGGATCCAAACATCAGTGGCTTCCTTTGTTCCAGAGATGATGCTGGAAAGCAGCTACACAAACGTGAGAAAGACCTTGGCCCCCCACCCTCAGATTGCTCCCCAGGAAGCAGGCACATTAAGAGATCCCCAAGTAGTGCCATTCAAGGAAGAAATGAGAGAATAAATTACTCTGGTAACACGGGGGAAGAGTGCATGTTCCAAACTTCTTTATGTGTATATTTCTTTTTTTTACTTTTTTAGATACTTTTATTTAATTTTTGAAAGAGAGACAGAGCATGAGTAGGCAAGGGGCAGAGAGAGAGGGAGATACATGATCGAAAGCAGGCTCCAGGCTCTGAGCTGTCAGCACAGAGTCCGACGCAGGGCTCAAACCCACAAATTGTGAGATCATGACCTGAGTTGAAGTCGGACACTCAACCAAGTCACCCAGATGCCCCTATGTGTATATTTCTTTTCCAAGAATACATCATTAAGAGGAGACAGAGGATTGTGTAAAGCGACCAGGAGTAAGATACTGGAAGGAATAATACAATAAGGAAAAGAGGGATGATAAAAATGAACATCTGTATGAGTTAAGGAAATAGCATAGACACAGGATCGTGTCATGCAAAGGAACTTTGAGTTGGAAGCTTTCTAGCAGAGGCCCCAAATCCACACACCCTCCAAAGGTTTCACTTCTGAGTTTGTTTAGCTAATGATACAGAAACGAACCTCATCAGAGTGAGAGCAGATACTGCCTCAGCCCAGCTTGCCTTGGATCCCAAAGACCCTCACAAGGTCATGTGGTCTGGGGAATGCCATCTGTAGAAGGTAGGGGTACACTGGATATAAGAAGGGCAGTTCTCATTATTCCAGGGCCCTATTATCCTTGGGGCAGAAATTTGGCTTCTGGAATCTACAGTCCACAAAATTCTAGGTTAGGGGAATATTGACACATGGCAAGCTCTCTTGACAGTCAGACCAAGAAAGTATCAGCACAGATGACAGACATGACCAGAACGGGTACACAAGTCAAAGCCCTTGGTCCCTCCACACAATCCTGGTGCCCCTCCCCACATCAAAAAATCCCCTTCTTCCTAGTCTGCTTCCTTTATCTGAGTGCCCGTGTTACTGGGTCTGGTCTGAGAATCATCCCAAACCCATTCCCAGAAATATCTGATGACATATTCTCTCTTTCTGTAGTTGTAATTATGTGGTGTGACCTTTTAAAAAGGGAATCTCAGGCAATGTTTTCCTGCTGTAATCCTATGGGATAATTTTTGTAAAATAGTGGACCGTGATTAGCAGACTTTGAAGTTCATATTCTCAGGTTGAAATCCAAGTCCTTAGTTAAATTGTATAATCTCTTTGAATCCCAATTTCCTGATCTGTAAAATGGGGGTAGTAATTTGTGGGGCCATTATGATAATAGAATATGGATACTCATGAAGCATTTACTTCAGCATCTAGAAGGTGTCAATATCATATTCCTCAGGATGTTCATTATAAATCTAATCTGAGCCAGGTCTGATTGAAAAGGAAGACTGAGAATATTCTAGCTTTGGAATTAAAAAGTAAATAAATAGTCAGGGGCACCTGGCTGGTTCAGTTGGTAGAGCATGCAACTCTTGATCTTAGGGTTATAGGTTTAAGCCCCACATTGGGTGTAGAGATTACTTAAAATCTTTTAAAAAATAGTAAATAGTCATTCTCTCTTTAGAATTATTTAAAAGGGATGTTTCACTTTGCACAGTGAAAATAATGGGATCAAACTATTTTCTGACTTCCACATCAGTTGGATTATATTTGAGAAATACCTCATGGCAAAAAAGAAAAATGACAGTTCCTATTTGAGTAATTCTGCATGCTTCTGTAAAATGACTTAGATTCACCTCATCCTTATTTTGTATCCCCATGTTTTATAAGCCTGCTCATGGATTGAAAAGATGACAAGACTACATATAGACAGAGGAAGTGTTTCCATTTAGCACCTGCATAGTAGAATTTCAATGATTTCTGATGATGCAAAATCTGCAGAGATGTTCTCAAAGTTGCCCCAGTTTTTCCACAGTATGGAGACTCTGGCAGAGGATGAATTATAGTCTTATTTTGCCATAGAATTCTTTTTGTCCCGGTGTTTCCTTGCGGTAAGGAAGGGTGAGGACATTCGGACTAGGGGCTGACCTCTTCTTGGAGGCCTCCAGAGCTTCTAGCAATTACTAAGGGTGGAAGTAAGATCACCCAATGGCAGAGATACCCAATGCCCATCACTACAGAGCATCTCCATTGAGGTGCAAAGGAATTTATGGGAGGAATCTGTATTTGAGAAAGCAATTGCCTCAAAGCAAACAAGAAGCAATGCTTTCATGAAGAACATGGAAACAAACAAACAGACAAACATGGAGGCTCGCCCTTGCCCCATTTATCACATCGTTCCAGACTCTTCTCTGCAGGACGCATGGGTGGTGAGTGGAGGCAGAGTATTCTCCCAGACCCCTCTCTCCCTTGCCCGACGAGATGCCCTGCAGACTTAATTGTTGTCCCAGGCAGGGCTGGCTGCCCGAGGAAGCTAAAGAAAGATGGTTCCTGAAGTCACTCTTTTAAACACTTTCTCTGCTATTTTTCTCCCCTTTAACTTGGTAAGCTTTCTGATGCCTTTCTGATAGGAATTCAAATTTTGTTTCTATGTTTGTGTCTCCAAGGAATTTTGTCACAGTTCATGCCTACACAGTTCATGCCTTTCAGAATAACATTTCTGTTAATTAACTACATTGTGCCCTTCTGTCAGGGGTAGAAGATTCTTGACTCTAAGAACAGTGAATCAGTTACACTAAGTTAATGAGATACCATCAACATCTTACTGTGCAAGTAAAAAAACATACATGAGAAAATTAGACTGATGTTACTCATTAGCATATTTTACAGGTAAAATTTTAAGGCTATATTTCACTTACTATCTATATTTATTCACACATTCAGTGAGTGTTTATTGAGTACCTACAATGTCCCAGATGCTATGCTAGGTGCTGAGGGAACATAGTCAAATTAAGCATGGTTTCTTTCCCTTGGAGGGATATCAGAGTTCTTTGTATTTGTTTTGGACTGTCGACAAGTAAATCAGTAGCTACAGTACTAATAAAAATAGCTCAACTTAATTCACTCACTATGTCTCAGGCACTTTTCCACAGATTTTAGCTAAATCATCTCACTTACTTTCCTAATGAGCCTTTGTAATGGACAGTGCCATTAACATCTCTGCTTTGCAGATGAGGAAATGGAGGCATGGGGCAAATAAGTTGCCAAGATCCCACAGCTAGGAAGTGGCAGAGCTGGTGCTTGACCTGACATTTTTTTGTCTGTCCCAGAGTCCTCGCTGTTAACACCAAAACTCACCACACTGAGTGGCTGAGGGCTCCTGAGTGGAGGACAGGAGTGTTTCCAGGGAGTCACTGTAATTAGGTTTTGACGGATGATCAGGAGCTGGTAAGGTGAAGAAGTGGGGGATGAGAGGGTTCAAGAAGGAAAACGTAGGAGGAGTTCACCAGTGAGTGAGGGTGTGTGACGCGAACCCAAGGACTCACAAGGGCACAGCTGCATCAGGGAGCCTGTGTTGGGGAACAGAGAGATGGAGCCAGAGTGTGCTCCAGGCTTGGGAACAGATGTGGCTTAACTAGACTCTGACAGTTAATGGTGGGTGGGGCATAACACAATCCGACTTGCATTCACCAGAGAGAAGATGGAAAGGCAGATGTGAAACAATGGGGAGCAATGTTAAGATGCAGGCAGAGCAAATGTAAGAGGAGAGACATCAACAAAGGAGTAGAGGGGCCCCTGGGTGGCTCAGTTGGTTAAGCGGCTGACTTCGGCTCAGGTCATGATCTCACAGTTCATGGGTTCAAGCCCCGCATCAGGCTCTGTACTGACAGCTCAGAGCCTGGAGCTGCTTCAGATTCTGTCTCTCCCTCTCTCTCTGCCCCTCCCCCACTCATGCTCTGTTTCTCTCTGTCTCAATAATAAATAAAAACATAAAAAATTTAAAAAATATCAAAGGTGTAGAGATGTGAGAGATGCTTAGGAGATAGGTCCCACCAAAATGGGTGTGAGGATGAAGTGGAAAGGAAGGTTCTAGAATGAAACCAGTGTTTCCAGTTTTGATGATTGTGCATATGGAGCACTTTTACTGAGAAATTTAACATTTGAGGGCAAAATGCAAACTACATTTGGATATTTTGAGTTTGCATGTCTGCAGGACATAATAGTTTCTATCCAGTTGGACACATCTAAAGGGGGCTGTATATACAAATCTGGATCCCAAGAGAGGGGGGGTCTGAGTCAGAAATATAGTTTGAGAGTCATCATCACTAAGACAATCATCAGGAAATAAGTATTTGGTGCCTTCAGCATGAGTGAGATTGCCCAGGACAAATGTGTAATTTTTTACTTACAGGGAAAAAGGTGTCCAAAAATGAAAAGCACATCAAAGGGATAGAAGAAAGCAAAATAGCTTGTAAAAGATGGGCAGAGAAGTAGGAAGACAGTGATATCCCAAGGATCAGATAAAGAAAGAATTTCAAGAATGACAAAAAAAGAATGTGTGGTACTGCTTAACTGAGCAGTCACTAAAATAAGGACATAAAGTGTCCATCAAGTTGAGGCCACTGTCAAAAAGTAAGCCAGTGTGGGGTGAGTGAAGGTGGATATGCAGAGCAGGGAACTGGGGCTTTGTCCACTGTTCTTGTAACTGTTCTAAGTCGTGGAGACTTGAGCACACATGTACTTCAAGGAGGAGAATCCAGCAAATAAGAATAGGTTGGAAGAACTGGAGAGAAGGACAGTCTGAAAGAATGAGGTCCCCCTCCAAGGAGGTAGAAGTGAATGAGATCCAGAATCTGAACATTTGAAGGGGCTGAGAGAAACAGGCCCAGGTAAGGAGAGGATGAGACACAAATGAGTGAGTCCCTTTCCAAATCAGAAATGCCTGTGTTTGTTGTTTTGTTGGTTGGTGGGTGGGTGAGCATTTTTGAGATGGCAGAGGAATATTGCTCTGAAAATATTCACTAACATCCATGGATATATCCATAGTTTTTTTCCAGAGTTACTCCTAGGAAGCTACTTGACTTGTCTAGATCCCTTTTCTGGCTAAGATGGTGACCGTGACCATGGTCACATCATCAGGCCACCACATACTGAGCACCTGCCAGGTCAGAGCAGCAGGTGGACCCTGCAGAGTCTATGGTGAGGACAAAGGAACCCAACATTCTCACCTAATGAAGGGGACAAACACATTAATAACAACACAGATATGTGAGTTTTGTTGAAAGTTTCTTAAGTGCCAGGTGCTATTCTAAAGCTTTTATAGATATTAAAAGTTTTAGGTTTTATAACACGGTTTATCCACATTTTACAGAAATGGAAAGGAAACCGGGGCGCACAGTTCACACATCTGATTCCAGATTTTGTGCTTGTGATCATTAAAATGCAATAAATTGCAATGATAGCTTTAAGGTACTCTACACATCCAGAGGAGAGAGGTACATGACCCTTCCTGGGAACGAAGAGGAAGATGAGGCGATGTCTGAGTCAGGTCAGAAAGCATGCAGAGACATTAGCTAGATGAAGAAGTAAGGGAAAGGATTCTAGGAGGGGAAGACGGTCCCCACAGAGGCATAGACAAAAGCGTAGGAATGTGGAACATGACAGGTGTGTGGGAACTCTGAGCACATGGCGTTGCTAACAAGTACCAAGTATGGCACAAGCAGTGGAGATATTTTGGCAAGTCTCAAGTCCAATTCTAAATATATGGCGGTCTAGATATTCCAGCCAATATTTACCGAGTGCCTACTCTGCATGTGCCAAAGAGGAACTCAAGAAGAATAGACACGGCCCCATCCCAGAGGCACACACAATCTAGTAGGAGAGATTAGCAAGCATATAAAACAGTGTTTTGGATAAGATGAAATAACTATGAGAAGTACAAGTGATAATACTGTGGTTGCCCAGGTGCACCAACAGCTCCATCCGAATGGAGAATAAGAAAAGGTCCTTTCAAGATTATATCGTTTTAACTGAGCCTCCAAAGGAATGGGAAAGAACATTTCCGGCTCAGGATGCTGAAGGAAGAAACAGCAGTGTTAGACGGCATGGTCACATCAGAAAAGTCTCTGGACCACATACCTGTGCAGGGAGGCATGTGGAGCACCGGACCTCTGCGTCTCCAGAGCCAGAAGACTGCCTAGCATGCGGCAGGTGCTGAGTAGGTGTTTGTCAAATAAATGAGACAGAGAACCATAGAAAATCTAGATGGGGAAGGGGATCCCCACGATTGAGGGGCTGGTGTTGGAAACTGATGACAAAGAACACACTAGAAGCTAGCAGGACAGATCTGATGGCGGGCGAGATGCTGGGATTCCACGTCTCACAGGAAAGCAGTTCGGGTGGTAAGAAGGCCTGGAACCCCCAGTCGGGCCGTGCAAGGGCGATTCTAGGTTGTATGAAAAGGCTGTCGAGAAAGCCAGGGAACGGAGAGGTCAGAGTGCTCGCCGGTCATCCACCTCACGGCTCAAGCGCCCAGTGGTGATGGTGACGGATGGAGGGGACGTGGATCCTGTGAGCTAAATGTTCCAGTTCTCACATTCAAACGATGACGACAGGAAGCATGGGGGGAGCAAGCACATGCCACAGGGGGAACGCCTTGCTGCACAAAGACTCTGGTGCCCTAGAATGGAAGCAGTGCTAAGGAGTAAAAAATAAAACCAGGTGCCTTCCCAACCCCACCAGGAGAAGGGGCTTCAGTGCTGATGCTCGCACAGTAGGTTCCCTGAAGGGGGGCTCCAGTCAGAGGAAGGAACTGTTGGAAATGTCTGATGATACATGACTATGGAGGGATTTTTTCTTTTTTAATTGATATATAACTGACATATAACATCGTATCAGCTGCAAGTGTACAACATAATGATTCGGTATTTTTATATTACAAAACGATCACCACAGCGAGCCCTAGTTAACATCCATCACCTCTCAGTTACAAATTAAGCTTTTATTTTTGCTTAACATTTTAAGAGAGATTTCAGAGGACACAGTGGAAGTTTTTTGAAGGACGTGTTCACTGACTAGGAAACATTCAGGAAGAGCATCCAGAAACAGTTGTAATGCTTTAGCACAAGCTTCCATAATGACCAAGTTTGAGCGTGTTCAGAGGTCAGGAAGACTTGGAGAAAATATTAGCATTTAGCAGGAGTAGCTCCACAAAAATGTGGAGGCAGCAGCCTAATGTCCTGCTAATCTTAGGAAAAGGTATTAGGGAAAAACTTTCATTTTCCAAGATGCCGCCTTCTGCAAACACATGTTCGAGAAATGCAGAGAGAAAATATTCTGCAATATATAGAAACTGATGAATCAGAAGAAGTAAACTAACGGCAATTTATCTTCCACTTATTTTTTGGAGCAACTTTTATATTAAAAGAGAATCACTTATATAAACATGAAAAATGTCTAATTCCATTTAGCTGGGCTGTTTGCCACCAGGATGTTATTTATGGTGTTTTTCTTTTATTTTTATTGTGAGTTTTTATTAATAACAAGTATGAAACAAAATGTATTCATTTGTGTTCATTTTCCTTTAATTATCTAAGCCAACCTATCAGTATAGATTTAGGAAGAATTTTAGTGATTCTATCATTTTACAAGGCCAGCTGTGAATTTAATTTGTATGAAAGGTTTGGGACCTAGAGAATGGTGCTGACTTGGTCATTCAAATACATAAGAAAGAAAACTACATCCTCAAAAAAAAAATTAAAAACCTGAGTAGCAAAATTATTGCAGTTTTATTAATTTTAAAAAATTTCTCTAGCTTCTGATTTAGTTTTTCAGTTTCCATTATAGACTAAGAAAAAAGTTCAGACATGTAATATAAAAATGAAATTTGTGCTAAATTAACACTATGTAGTATATTAGCTGTTTACATTTTGTGTATTAGAAGATATATAAATAATTGATGAATGACAAAGTCAGATTAAGTTTCTCAGATTTCTTTGCCAAACTCCCAGAAGGGGAAGTTATTTGAGTATGTGGCAGAGGTACCCTAGAGTTATAAAAGTAGACTTTATAGGAGGGTGTCCTCCTGATATGAAAAATGACCCAAGTTACCTTAGATATTACTGGTCCAGTCATGTCTCTTGACTTGGACTTTTCCAGAAAGAGCTGGCCAGATGGAATCTCCTCTTTCTAGAGACCTTGTGGTCCTGCCTTTCTGCCTCCACACCTCAAAGGCTCCTTTTAAAGACCACCCAGCTCTCCTGACCAGCCCACTCAACACAGCAGCATTTCCTTTCTTCTCCCTCATAGTCATAGTGGAGATGGTGAACCCACTCTGCTTTTACTTCCTGGTACAGGGAGGGATTCTTCTTTTGAAGTTAAGATTATCTTTCTGATAGCAGTTCCTTTGCCTCTGACTCAGAACCTAGACTCAGAGCACCCTAGGACAGGATTCCTCCAACCACACCCAAAGAGATAGCTTGCCCCTCCTCTGGGACTCAAATTCTGCTCTGAAAATCAGCTGAGATCCAGAACTCAGGCTCCTCAAGACCTCACTACAGGCTCCTGTGAACTTAGAATCTCTGTATTGGCCCCCAGCCTATTTACATAGTCAAGCTAAAGGCATTTTAGGACTATAATAAGTAAGTCAATGTTAAGAGACAGGATTCCCTCACAGATATTACATTGTATGTACATTACAACATATACTGATTTCTTTTATAAGACTTTCAAAAACAGGCCAAAGTAATCCACAGAGAGAGAAGGCATGATAGTGGCTCTCCTGGGGATTGGGAGTATTAACTGGAAGGAGGCTGAAAGGAACCTTCTGTGGTGGTGGAAACGTTCAATATCTTGATCCAAGGAGTGATTTTATTAATGGAAAAAGAAAAAACCCTATGAAAAAATATTGAATGATTAAAGGACAAAATAAACTAATAAAACAACTTTTCAACAACAGAAATAGAAACCAGGATCCTAGGCAGACCGACCAAGACTAGTTGCTTTACCTTCCCAGACTTCATCATGTTCACTTGTAAAAGAAGGGCAGACTGGACCATCTTAAGGTGTCTTCCAGCATCAACAATCCTACAAACCTTTCAGAGGCCATCAGCATCACATGTGACTTGCAACCTCCCATCCTAAGTGAACCTATAAGGAAGCAGCATCTTAACTTTCCATGCCATGGTTCTCCATTCTCCTAGACATGATGGCAGGAGGAGGATTTTATCATAATAGAGGACATCTGCTTCAAATGAATTCCAGTCCACACACATGCTTCCACTAAATGTCATTAGGAGATTTCCTAAAATCATGGACCATTAGTTGTAAATTCTAATTAAGCATCCATCAGAATCACCCATAGGCACCTCAAGCTCATTATGTCAAAACCGAAATCCATCATCTTCACCCAAAAGCCCTCTCCTGTGCTTCCTATCTTAATTAATGTCATCACTATTTTCTTCATGATCCAGGTTAGAAAGATCAAAGTCATATTTAATGTTTTACTGATGTCCCCACACTGCATAGACTGTTTATCTTGATAGAATACCCTATTTTTAATATAGTGAAATGTTATTCTGATGTTCCTGCTGGTGTGTCATCATACCAGAATTGTCCCAGAGAAAGCATCAATTCCAACTAGTTACAAAAGGATGAATGTAACAAAAATGCAAAGATAATGAAGTCTTCTCAAACGTCTCCTTTTATTTCCCATGATGGCTTCTTTAGCTAAAATGCCTTGGGTTCTTGATTCGAACAGCCTCAGAATTTTTCTCCCTCACTTCATTCCCTTCCTTCTGCCCTCCCTGGTGAGGACAAATGTCTACAGATCTGCCCTGTCATTCCTTTTCTTACAGACCATAATGGTTTGTCAATGCATTATAATGCTAAGTTCAAGTACTTAAGCTTGACCTAATTTTTCAGTCTTCTTTACATACAAACTTTTCCAACAGTGTCATGTGCTTCACCTTAGCCCCCTGCCCATCTACTGACACTCCCTGGATGCCATCCACACTTTCTTATGACCCACGATGTCTTTTCCTGTTCTGGAATTGTCTCTCCCTGTTGAAACGCTGCCCACACAACTAATTTTTTTTTACTGCATTTTAATTTAAAATACAGAAGATATGTCCTATAGAATTCTTTCATTTTTCTAAAGATAGTGACATTTCTACAAGACAACTCAGTTTATTTCCTAGAAAATTAAATAGATGTCCTCATTAAGGAGCATCTTTACATAGTATTTAGAATACATGTCATTACTATAGAAGAACACTTTAGTTTCATAGAGATATTTTTCTGATAGAATTTTTCTTCTATCTTGCTTTCTCTGACCGTAATGTTCTCTGCATTTACTATGTGTGGTAGGCCACAAAATCTTTCCTTTCAAAAAGATGGCATGGTAGAATGTTGAAAAGCCCAACTACTAGAATCAGCCTGCTGGTGAGCTGGAAGACAGCAGGCATTCCAGGAAAAGAAGAGATGGAGGAAGAAGCTTAAATTCATGCATTCTGGTGTGAGGCAGAGATGGGAGGAAGCGTGTACCATTATTATTCAGTAATAAACGCATGGATTGGTGAGAAAACTCGAAATAGCTATGTGGAGTCATCATAAGATCAGAGCCCTTAGTTCTGCCATTTTAGAAGCCAGCAGGGGCTCTACAGGATTTATAGGTTCAGAGAAACAAATGCTTCAAGAAGAAAAAGTTGGTGTCAATGTCACTTAGTGCAAGTTACTAATGCTAGCGAATTGATTCAACTAAGGATGACACTTGGGACCAATTAATTCAAAGCTGGTTTAAAAAAAGAAGAAGACACAATGAATCAGGGAGCAGAGCTTCATTTAAATATAGTGAGTGACTGGGGAAGATTACTTGAAATAGCTCAAAACCAGACATATATCTCAAAGGGCCTAAGACAACTCTAAGCATAACAATACTAGGATTTTGTAAGTCATCAGACAAACACTTCTAAATTAAAACCAGGTGACAGAAACATTGGCCAGCTGGATGTCAACTGGAAAATCTTTACAGTTTTTCACAAATGAAGAGACGCAGTTTGCTCAAATTACAAGATAACTTTTAATAGCACTCAAGATAGGAACATTGGGAAGACAAAAAGAAACGTAAAGGCTTGCATGAAATCTAATATAGGACTAGGGTCATAGCTGAAATATATTTTTCTCAGACACTTTAGGAAAAGAAGACTTATCCGTATCTCTATAATATTCTTGTTTCACTTCCCCCCCGCCCCCATTTTTAGTTTAGGTACTTCCTGATTACAGAGGACCATGTTATAGGAGTTTCTAAGCTGGGTATTCAAAACCTTGGAATATACTTTCCAATAGATACAGAATCGTAAATGGCAGTCATATTCCATGACTAACCATAAAGTCTTTTGTGGTTTGTTTTCTAAGTGCAGCCAAAAAATAGGGCTTCACATGCCAGCTTGGCTCTGGGCTCTGGAGTCCATTCAGTGTAGAACAAAAATGTTGAAGGACAAAGGAAATCCCTTCCTATATTTCTTTTTTTTTAATTTTTTAATGTTTATTTATTTTTGAGAGAGAGAGAGAGCATAAGTAAGGGAGGGTGAGAGAGAGAGAGAGAGAGAGACAGACAGACAGACAGACAGAATCAGAAGCAGGCTCTAGGCTCTAGGCTGCCAGTAAGAGTTCAATGCAAGGCTTGAACTCACGAGACTTTGAGTTGTGAGATCATGACCTGAGCCGAAGTCAGCTGCTTAAGTGACTGAGCCATCCAGGTGCCCCCCTTCCCTTATTTCTCAATGTCAAGCTTGTCCTTGACAAATATCTCAAGAAGAAAGTGTTTGTTTGCCTTTCTGATAGAGAAAGCAAGTTCTGCCTCTCCTTGGGACTCAGTCTGGTGGGGTTAGCAAAGGAGGTGGCTCAGACATTCAAAGTCACATATACCAGTCAGTCTAGGCTCCCATGTGGTCCTAGCCCTTCTCTTTGCTCTAAAATGTCATAGTTCAGGAGCACCTGGGTGGCTCAGTCAGTTACGCATCCAACTCTCGGTTTTAGCTCACATCATGATCTGCGCCGGGCTCTGCTTGGGCTTCTCTCGCTCTCCCTCTCCTTCTGCCCCTCCCCTGCTCACTCTGTCTCAAATAAATAAATTTAAATTTTTTAATGGCAGAGTTCTATCAATTAAAAAATTCCACTAATTCATTGAAATATAATATTATAAACTATATTTTTAACTGTTAAAATGTTCTGATAGAGAGATGGGTGCTGAAATTATAATAAGACCATTACAATATAATTCATCCCTTTCAAATTCCAGTGGTCTGATGGAGAAGACCCTCTGGTAAATTTTTTAAATCTCATCAATTAGAGATATAAGAATAAGAAGTGTTCACATGCAGGATTAAGTTAAGCTGCTGTAATGACTAAAAGCCCAGACTTTCGTGAGTGTATGCCATCTAACATGCACGCTTTGCTCCATGAAGTCCTTCCGCACCGTGATTTGAGCTTGACTCCTCTCGTGCTGCGGCTCCACCATCTCCTGGTGCCTTGGCGTTTCTAAGTCCAGCTGGCAGACAGAGAAAGAGAGGGCAGAGAAGGGCCACGCATGCCTGCTCTCATTTTGTGGGGAGTAAGGGGTCACACGGCTCCACCTAGATTTCTGGGGACTGGAAAATGCAGCTCCTGACACCTGGCAGTTTCACAGGGGTGACTGGGGAAAGGAGAAAAAGAAACTTTTCATGAAAAGTTAGCCATCTCTGCCACAGGTACCATGGCAGTGAAAAGGAGTAAGCTCTAACCTTACCTAAAGACATCAAGGTAGGTTCCAGAAGGTGCCTTGATCTGCCCTGGAGGATGACAGGCAAATACATGAGATAGAGGCATCTGTCCAGAGAGTAAACAGCACAGGGAAAAGCAAGTAGAGGAGGAAGATGGTGGGGCATCTGAGGAATTGAAACGAATATAGAGAAAGCCCAGGGACCAGTTAAAAGGCATTTTTCATTAGAGCAACGACCCACCCACATATCTGTGTTAAGAGCCTGACAGAAGAAAGCTGCCTGGACCTAGGGCCTCTTGGGAAATTACTCATGTTACTTGCCTTTGCAGACAGTGTTAAAATGATCAAATTTGGTTTTCTGCATCTCTGAATTTGATGACTGTGATGAGAACTGATAAGAATGCCAAAAGGCTTCTCCTGAAGAGTGGTTGATACTTAGTATTCTGCAGGGTCTTTCTTGTAAGTACAACCAGAGCCAATGAATAATAGAAACAGTGTATATCTGTCAAGTGTAATTATAACACTGAATTATGCTCTTCTTGCATTCTGATTCCTGTATACATTAGTTTAAACATCGGAACATGCTGGCACTTCAGACCTGTGAGGATTTTACTTTGAAAAATAGCATGCCCTTATTTTTAGCCGTTTTTAATAGGGAAAAAAATTCACATCTTGTTCAAAAGTATTTTATGGTAGAGTTTGACCACTCTCTCACTCTTTTTTTAATCTTCTCAGGTATTTTTTAAAAAGTAAAGAACTAAGGAGGAATGTTCTGGTCCACCTTTAAATTCCCACTAATCTTCTGTATTTAAATGAAATCCATTCTTTGCATTTTGATTAATCTCCCTGATTAAACACTTGTTAAAATTATAGAATAGAGTTACTTAAAATGTCACCAACCTTTGCAAAAGAAGTGGAAATTATCAGATTGTGACTTCTAAAAAGTATACAAATCGTGTTGGTTTATTGTTGAATGAAGTAAAAATCCAGGGGCGCCTGGGTGGCTTGGTCCATTAAGTGTCTGACTTCAGCTCAGGTCATGATCTCGCAGTTCATGGGTTCGAGTCCCATGTTGGGCTCTCTGCTGACTGGAGCCTGCTTTGGATTCTGTGTTTCCCTCTCTCTCTGCCCCTTCACCACTCGTGCATGAGTGCTCTCTCTCTTTCTCAATAAATGAATAAACATTAAAAAAATTAATCCAGAGAAGCAGGAAAAATTTTTTAAAAACTATAATCTCATATTCTAGTATACTTAACAATATTCTGTTGGTGTGCACATTTCTAAACATTTTTCTATGCACTTATATATAATTTTTTTACAAAAATCAGATCATATGGTGCATACTATTTGTATCCGATTTGTTTCATGTAATGAGATTTTTTTTAATTTTTTTAATGTTTAATTTATTTTTGATACAGAGAGAGACAGAGCATGAGCAGAGGAGGGGCAGAGAGAGAAGGAGACACAGAATCAGAAGCAGGCTCCAGGCTCTGAGCTAGCCAACAGCACAGAGACTGACACGGGGCTCGAACCCACGAACGTGATATCTGACCTGAGCCGAAGCCGGAAGCTCAACTGACTGAGCCACCCAGGCACCCCTCATGTAATGAGATTTTAGAAGCACATTGCATGTCAGCTTTGTCAGGTTTTTTTTTTTTTTTTAACTCCACGACAGTGATTTTTTTTTCCAATTGTGGACAGAGACTATATCAGAATCTCTAAGAGCATGCATAGCTTGGAAAACCATTATTTTATATCAGTAAAACAAAACCAAAGAGCTATTATTTTTGTAATACGACCCACAGAATATAATGCACAAAAAAAAAAAATTGTTGTTGGAGGAGGGCATTTATCTGAGACCTTCCAGAGATTCATTTTATTCCCCATCAGTCTCCGTATCTGGGGACATCAGTGTCTGGAAATGATAATTAGATTCTTCTCTTAACAAATGGCAGCATGGGATATAAAAAGAATGGGAAACACGGTCTCAGTTGCCAAGTGCTGCTTCATTTAATCAATGATCCTTTATTATTTTTTTTAATTTTTTATTTATTTTTGATACAGAGAGAGATAAAGCACGAGCAGGGGAGGGTCAGAGAGAGAGGGAGACACAGAATCTGAAACAGGCTCCAGGCTCTGAGTTAGCTGTCAGCACAGAGCCTGACGCGGGCTCGAACCCACGAACATGAGATCCGACCCGAGCCGAAGTCAGAGGCTTAACCGACTGAGCCACCCAGGCGCCCCTCAATGATCCTTTATTATTGGACTTAACGTCTTTAAAAAAATTTTTAATGTTTATTTTTGAAAAAGAGACTGTGAGCAGGGGCAGGGGAGGGGCAGAGAGAGAGGAAGACAGAATCTGAAGCAGGCTCCAGGCTCCGAGCCGTCCCCCCAGAGCCCGATGCAGGGCCCGAACTCACGAACGGTGAGATCATGACCTGAGCCAAAGTCAGACGCTTAACTGCCAGAGCCACCCAGGCGCCCCTAGCTTAACTTTTCAAAGATAGATTTTCTCACCTTCCGATCTACTTGGCTTCCTGTTATGAATTCTCAGGCCATCATCTCACACAAGAACAAAATATATACTTATGTATGTTTAAGGCTCACTCACATCCCACAGCAGGAAGCAGCAGGAAGGGCCCAAAGATGGAGATGGAAGACCTCTCTGGGAAAGCCACACAGGAGGCGCCCAGCAGAACAGTCTCCTGTGGGTGACCCTGTTCCCAAAGCTGTTCCATAGTTCACCTTGCTCACCTTACTGAGGGTCTGTGAGACCAGTCTTAGGCAGAGGCTGGCCAGGGGCTGGTCCCTCAATGGAGCTCTTCTACAGAAAATCCATGTTCCATTAGTTCAGCAAATCACGAAAAAAGTAAGCTTGTTCTTTGAACTTAGTACAAACTGGCCCTAAAAAAAAAGGATGCTCACGGGTTTTATATGTGCAGTCTTTAGAGAGACAAAACATTTATTTATGTAGTATAATCAGGAAAATTGAGAGACAAAACATTTATTTATGTAGTACAATCATAAATAAGGGAAAAGGAAGCATACCTTAGGAGGAATCACTATGATTATTTAACATTATTCATTTCCAGAGCAATGCTTGGGTCAAGAACGCAGAGATTTGTTGGCACCATCATAAGGACACTATGAATGACTTCTTGTCATTTTTCGGAGGTGGAAATAGATGGCTTCAGGGTATATTACCCTTCTACAATGTTGATGGAGCATTTATCCTGAGAAGTTCCAACCCTGGGATCCCGAGATCCTGTATTTTTAATATTCAACCCTAAGACTCCTCATTTCTAGTAATTCATACTACATAGGAGATAATGAACAAATTTAAGTAATCACAGATGGAGAAAACTAACAGGATAATTTAGGTCTGCTGTGCAACCTCCTGCAGCGATTCCAAGGAAAAAGAAACTTGTATAGAAGTTTCTCACACTGTAAGAAAGCTTGCTCCCTACTCTTTTCCTCTCTCTCTGCATACCCACGTAAAATCTCTGTTGACCGTGACTTCCCTTCTCTCCACTCTGCCCAATACTGCAGGACAGCATAGTTGATGTGCATCTGGTGTTGTCCCAGAAAACAGAATAAATCTCTTTTTATATTCTGTGTCCGTAGCATGTAGAATGTAGAATCTTCATTTGGCACTTTTTTTTTAATAGAGAGGTTTTGTCCAAAGTCTATGTGACATTGAAATGTCCACGTGGCATTGAAAGGGCAGGCTGGATTGGAAAGAGTTTGCTGCAAAGCAGAGAGAAATAGGGCCCATGACAAGTCTTCCAGTCTGAACTGAAATTCAGTCCGTGGCAACTAGAAAACAGCCATCTCCTTGTCTGTCCACTTCTGAGAGGCATATTCCCAGACGTCCCCAGCAGACTCTTCCACAGTCTCGCTCTTTCCTCCTGGGACTGTGTCTTTGGCTTTTCCTCATTCTCAGTGTCCACCTAAGTGTAGCCATCCACCACTCAGTCATTTAGAAGGTACAGGTAATTAATTGGCTGAAATATTGTCTCCTGATAAGCTTCAGCTGGGTCCAAATTAACACCTACCAGTTTTTTCTGATTCTAGCGGTTTCAGCATGCAGTCGTATTTCCTCAGACCTCACACCCCACCGTTCCCAGAGCCACGTGTCTCAAGGAGCCTCCTCTCTCTAACATTACCTGAAACCACCCCCGTGAATTACCCCTGGCCCTCCCCGGAGCACACGTCCTTCAAGTGAGCGTCTCTCCTCTTGCCACACGACCTGTCTGTGGTCCAGAGAAAAGCTTCTTTCCTGCCCATCCTCACCTCAAATCCACGTTCCTCTCCATCTCTGGAGACTCCTTAGTATCACGTTTCTCAAGAGCAGTTTCTACATTTCCCTTTGTCACACTCTATCCACACAGTCACCCTCTGGGACTTTTATCTGTTCTTCCAAATCAGGCACTCTCTGTCCAACACTCCAGGCTCCGCTGGCTCCAAACATGAGAGTATTTAAAACCTGTCCACATGTTCTTCCTAAGGACAGGTCCTGTTTGGGTTTCTTTCTTTCTTTCTTTCTTTCTTTCTTTCTTTCTTTCTTTCTTTCTTTTTTCTTGGTGTTATTTATTTTTGAGAAAGAGAGAGTCAGAGCATGAGTGCAGGAGGGGCAGAGAGAGAGAGGAAGACACAGAATCCAAAGCAGACTCCAGGCTCTGAGCTGTCAGCACAGAGCCCGACGCAGGGCTCGAACCCACAAACTGTGTGATCATGGCCTGAGCTAAAGTCAGATGCTCAACCAACTGAGCTGCCCCGTTGCCCCAGGACAGGTCCTATTTGACACTTCATGTCATTTTGGAAAGATTTTTGTCTTTTTCCTTTTTAAATCACACAGGTCCATTAATATTCAGGAAGTTATTCTCAGAAGGCAGTTAAATGCATGGAGAAAACTAAAATTAGAAAGGTTTTGCATTTTAAAGACAGCTCTCTGTTTTTGCACGGCCAATGGTAACTCTCTTTTGATTCCTTTTCTCTGTGGATATCTTTGTTTGTGAAGTTATTTTTTTAACCATAATAAAAAGCTTAAAGGCCAAAATACACAAAGAGAAATATTTCTCATACTCAAGAGGTTATCAAGATAACCAAAGGTTTTAAAAAGAGTTCATAACATGGATTCTTAAGCTCTAGGCATTTCCTTGAAGAATTTCCAAAAGACTTCAAATAAATTTTCCTTCCCAGTGTTCATTTTCAGATGTATTTAACACCAAGTTTTTGGGTGTGAATATGCATCTTTGGCTCTGAAAATTCCTATATTCACAAGCTAAGACTATTATAAAGAAAAAATAGACTATTATTTTAAAAACTGGGGGAGGGTGCCTGTGTGGCTCAGTCAGTTAAGCATTTGATTCTTGATTTCGGCTCATGGTTCATGAGATTGAGCCCCATGTCGGGCTCTGCATTGACAGCATGGAACCTGCTTAGGCTTCTCTGTCTCTCTCTCTCCCCTCCATACCCCCACACACATGCACACTCTCTCTTCTTCTCTCTCAAAATAAATAAAGATTTTTTTTAATTTATTTTCTGTACAGTATGAAAAGCAGTGTAGTATAGTTAGAAAAACCAACTCTCCTGTTATGACTGCATGTTAGCAGACTCAGGTCCCTTTCTAGGAGGTGAAGGCAAATCCATTCTCAAAAGTCCTCCAGCCCGAACGTTACTGGGTTCAATCACATACTTGTAAACAAAGTGGTTGGATTTCGCAGAGAGCCCCACTGCAAACGTAGAAGGACCAGAGCCTGTGCAGGCTTGCACACACCTCTGACACCCACGGCATGTTCAAGGAGTCATCAAAACCATCCTCAGCTCAGCAACTTCTAGAATATTCCCTGAGCTCACTGGAGGCTGCTGCACTGGTGGTTATGGTTATACAGGGAAAGCGCACAGCTTAGAAGGAGCACACGGGGCAGGGACCGAGGAAAGTACCAAATGCCCAGCTACTGTGGGTGCTTCCTCCTGCAGAGTCACGGACACTTCACTTTCCTGGCATTGACTGTGATGGAACGCGAGGGGTACTGCCAACCGCGGCAGCTCCCCTGAGCCTTGGTGTTCAGGATCTTTATACAGGCTCCAGCATGTAGGAACTGTCGGCCTCCAACATGACTCACCTCTGTTTCCAGCCCTTCCAAGGCTGGAACTGTGTGACCCAAGCCTTCCCCCTCCACCGCATTGTTGGTCTATCTGGCGTGCTCAAATCACATTGTTAGACTCTCTGGTATGACTCTTGGGCAACAAAGACACAATGTTCCAGGGGTTTAGATTTAGATGGTGCTCTCCCAGAGCCAAGGGCAATGTCTGGACCTCCCTTTAAGCAAAGTGAAACTCTTCACTATACAGTTTTGAACATATTTGCTTTGCAGGCAAGGAAAAAAACTCTGATTCTTTGGATCTCACTACCAGAATGGAACTTGGGGATCATAGTGGTTTTCAAACTAGAATTCCAGGACCACTTGCACTGGGATCCCCTGGTGTTAACAAAATGCAAACTCCACGGCCCTATCACAACTTGCTGAATGAGAATCTCTGTGACAGGAGCCTTGGAGTATGCTTCTGACTGCACTGCTGAGTTTATCCTGGATAAGCCTTTGATCCTCACATGTTCTATTTGGAGATAACCGTTAGCATCGCTTGTTTCAAACGGGTGTAACTAATATATCTTGTTCCCAGTCTGAGAAAACATACATTCTTACTTTATGCTCTTAGGGAAGATGCTTGTGGAAAAGAAGATGATATTCCCTATATATGCCTGTCTCCTGAATTATGATATGCCTTAGAAAATATACGGATTTCTTTGTGCATTTGGCCTCCTTGGTAGGAGTGTTCCTATTCATTCAGTCATTTATTCACAAATTGTGCCTTCTCTGTGGCAGGCATTGTTCTAGGTGCTGAGGACATATATAACAAAAATGAACAAAACAGAAAATGCCTCTGCTTCAGTGAGGCCAAGAACACGTATATTTTGTGCCAGATGGTGATGTGCTGCATACGTCAAAATAAAAAAATCAGGATAAAGGAGGAAAGGCAGCTGAGAGAGGGGTTCGCTGTTCAACACAAAAAGTTTAGGGAAGGAATTTCTAATATGATAATGTGAGCAGCCACAGAGCTCTCTGGGTAAAGGTAAGAGTCAGTGCTAAGGTCCTGAGGCAGGACCAGATGTAGTGGAGGAGAAACCCTCATGTGATGGGGTTAAAGAAGGACTAAGAGGAGCAGAAGCAAATGCAGAGATTACAGGAAGTTCTTTCAAAGTATGTGGTAACTAAAGAAAACAAAGAAATAAGAAATAAGATCAAGAGATATATTCTGCAGTGGTGGTGGCTGTAAAGATTAGAGACATGTCACCATGTGCATGTGGAGGGATCCAGCAAAGAGCAAATTATCGGTGCCGTGGAAGAGAGAGGAGGTGTGCTGGACTGATGTCCTTGAGTAGATAAGAAGGGATGGGTAGCATCCAGGGTGAGACGGAGCCCCTGGTCTTAGATAAGAACACAGATATTGCTTTACTTCTTCCTTCTTTTCTTCATCTCACTGGTTCTCCAGTGACTCTAGTTTCAGTCTACCTGCCTCTTCTCACATGCTCTCATGTTACATAAATTCTTTGGTCTCTTGGTGTACACTTAACACTTCCTTCAAAAGAAAAAAAAAAGGAAGAGGAGGAGAAGGAGGAGGAGGAGGAGGTGATGATGATGATTGGGGCATCTGGCTTGCCCAGTTGGTTAAGCAACCAACTCTTGTTGGCTCAGGTCATGATCTTCAGGTTCATGAGATCAAGCCCCACGTTGGGCTCTGCACTGACAGCGCAAAGCCTGCCTGGGATTCTCTCTCTCCGTCTCTCTCACCCCTCCCCTTCCCCATGCACTTGCACACTTTCTCTCTTTCTAAATAAACAAATAAACTTTTTTTATGTTTTTTATTTTTGAGAGAGAGAGAGAGAGACAGCATAAGCAGGAGAGGGTCAGAGAGAGAGGGAGGTACAGAATCTGAAGCAGGCTCCAGCTCTGAGCTGTCAGCACAGAGCCTGATGCAGGGCTCAAACCCACAAACTGAGATCATGACCTGAGCCAAAGTCAACGCTCTACCAACTGAGCCTTCCAGGCACCCCTAAATAAATAAACATTTAAAAGAAGAAGAAGAAAATATATCCAAACATTCTCCAATGTAAAATGAGGCTAAAATATCTGCTCTGCCTATTATCAGTTTTGTTGTACTGATCAAATGGGATTTTGTGCAGAATAATCCTATCAGTCCCTAAGCTTCATTTTAAGATAGAAGAAACAAATCGTCATCTAAACTGCCACAGCATTTATCGGTCTTCTCAGCAAGCTCGCTGTGTGTACCTGTCCTTGTCTCTTCCCTTTACCTGTTCCATATTGAATGGCCTGATGTCTCAATGTCACCTCCCCTGCTGGGAGAGCTCAGAGTCAAAAAGTCTACTATTCTGGTCAGCTGTTAAATTTGTCACTCGGCACATTAAGCCTGGAGGTGATTTGTTTAGGTGTGTTGAGTATCAAGGAGAGTAAAGAGTGCCAGCTGGTGGACCGTGAGAGGCCGGACCAAGAGCTGGGCATGGTTCTGCCCCATTTGTGGTTGTAAGTCACTCAGATAGAGTCAGGACCCAGACTGATTCAAAGGTAATTTCAATACGCCAACATGCCCCCTTGTGCGTTTCTCTTCACGTAACCTCTTTTCTCCCTGTAAGGATTCAATATCTAAGATGACCATTAAGACTAGTTATATTTCATTTCATTAGTTCTCCTTGAATCCCTTGCAAATTAGATCATAGCATGTTGCATTTGAAGGGATCTTAGAGATTAGATCAGTGTTTTGAAACCCATTTTGGACACACACTCTGGGAGAGCTCTAGATGAGATCCTCATTCCAGGGGCCCAAAAGGTGAGAAGGCAAAGCTATGATGGGAAGTCTCGTCTACTGATTCCCAAGCCATTCCCTGTCATAGTTAACATGCTTTCAGCTGTAATCAAAATGGCATAAACAGTAGTGAAGACCTGCATGAGAAGTGTTGAGTGACTCTGGGGATAACGTAGGGGCTGACCAACACCACCAAAGACCCTGGCTTATCCGGTTGTCCTCCCAGTTCTCCGTAGCATTTCCAATTTACAAGATGGCTCCAGCAACGTTAGGAACCACAACCTCCACCCAGGATCAAGGGGTGTAAAGGGGATGTCTTTTCTCTTCTCCTATGAGCTAAGAAATGTGTCCCAAAAGAGCCCTAAAGGATGTCTCCATATATTACTAACCAGTAGGGAATAACATGTCCCATCCTAAGTGGGATGCTGGCAAGGAGGGTCAGATTGTCATATTTGACTTAGACAAATCCAGATCCATGTTCTGAGTCTGGGGGAGGGGCACCCATAGCCAAAGCATAGGATTCTATGTGAGTAGAGAGATTCCTGGACAAAATTAGAAAAGAGGATTGTGGCTATTTATCAGAGGAACATTCTCCATGGGTCTCCCCCATTGCTGCTTGTTTTCTGAGCAAGAGGCATTAACAGCTTTGTCCGTACCTTACTAAGGATGTGTGGCTGGCAAATGGTCTTGGGAGAGAAAGGTGGATTTGTTTCCTCACCAGGATAATGAAGCTAATATCTCTCCTCAGGGCAAAAAAAAATTGAGCTAGTTTGCTAGCAGCCCCTTTAAAAGAATGGGGTTTCTTACATTCAGGTTCTTTGGCTATGACACGAACTCACTGCATGCACAGCATCCCTGTGGGCTGCTCTACATGCCCCCATGCAACTTGAGGGACAAGAGAGAACAGGGTAGGGACTGACGTGCATTCTCTTGGTTGTGTTATGAATTGTAACATCTTTTGTCTCTGACCTAGGAGTCTTCTGTCTTCTGCCATCACAGAGGAAATGATGGGAGACTAAGCTATTAGTTTATAAATTGGGTAAAATCTCTGACACTTTCCAATTCTTGCCACGAATAGAGAGACAACCATCAGTGTTTGCTACAGTCTTCTTTCCAGAGAGCCTCGCTGGTTACATCCCGTTCTCAGATACTTATTTCTGGAAGTAAGAGTACTTCCAGTGTGTAAGGAATTTCTTTTTTACCAGCAGAAACAGGACAACACTTCGGTCTCCAGTGGAGACCCACATTTACTAAGGACAGTGTCATTGGCTCTGGTGTCTTTTATGCTGCCTCCCTTTTATTCGCTCCCTGACTTTCTCTGTAATTATCTCTTTTAAAATGTCAGCTCCTCTCACCCAGAAGAGCAAGAGCAATCAGCCACAAACTGAACTTTAGAAGCCTTTAAAACACACTTGCTGTTTGGCTGGGAGATGGATTCTCAAAGGCATGCCTCAGCAAAGTCAGGGGAGCTGACATTGAATGATTGAGGAAAAGGAGCCCATTCTTTACTCTCACACTGGGCCCGCAGCCCCTCCCTCAGGAAGCAAGAGAAGGGATGTGAGCTGTGCTAAAATTGTGAATATTTCTACATTAGAGCCTGAGTAGAGGCTCCTTAAGGAGGAATCTGCTCTCAGAGGCCATTGACCTTGAGCACCTCTTACTCCACCCAACTGGTGAGAAGACTGTGCTACAGCAGGACCCTGGAGACTTCTTTCCTTTCGCTAGAGTGACGCATTGATGTTAAGAAGACCATGGTCCAGGGGTGCCTGGGTGGCTTAGTCAGTTAAGCATATGGCTTTGGCTCGGGTTCTGATCTCATGGTTTGTGAGTTCAAGCCCCATGTCGGGCTCTGTGCCAATGGAGTGCAACCTGCTTCGGATTCTGTTTTTTTCTCTCTGCCTCTAACCCACTAACACTCGGTCTCTCTCTCAAAAATAAATAAATATTAAAAATTTTTTTAATTTAAAAGAAGAAGACCATGGTCCAGAGGAGGAAGAAACAGGGGATCTAGTGTGACAAGTAGAGAAAAAAGTAGAGACATTTCCCAGTTAACTGTTGATACTCAGGGTTTCTCCAAATGGTGACAATTTAAAGACCTGGACAAGAATTCATCATAGCAGAAGGAGAGGAGGAGAGGAAATTAGAGCCACGTTTACCCTTCCAAGTCAAACCTTAGGTTAAACCCATTTTGTCCCTCAATTCTGTATCCCTGATAGTTGTTGATGCCTTTAAAATGAAACCATCTTTCCTACTTAGCTTGGAACCCTTGCATTCTTGCTTCTTTGACAACTTGCATTTAAAAATGCATCTGCTATGGGCACCTGGGTGGCTGAGTCAGTCAAGCATCCGACTTTGGCTCAGGTCATGATTTCATGGTTCGTGGGTTCAAGCTCCACATTGGGCTCTGTGCTGATGGCTCAGAGCCTAGAGCCAGCTTTGGATTCTGTGTCTCCCACTCTCTCTGCCCCACCCTTTCTCATGCTCTGTCTCTCTGTCTCAAAAATAAATCAACATTAAAAAAGGTTTTTTTAATTGAAATAAATAAAAATGTATCTGCTAAGCCATAGCACTACAAGAACAGAACAGATTCAATTTAAAATATGAGGCTACTCTCCCACCCACTCACCCACCCCCGACTATGCCAGAAATACAGGGAAAGATCATTCAGTCCATGAGTCATGTGATCATCGACCTGCGTTGATATTTCCATAGAAACCTTCACAAAGGTCGCTGGCCTCCACCAAGTCACAGTGACCCCTGGAGGCATGAGCTCCTAATATAGAGGAGCTACTTTACCAGGGTATGTGCAGATTCACCACAGGTGTTAAAATTAAAGTCCTCTTGCTAATAACATAAAGGATCAAAATTCCTTGGTACAATTAAGTTGATTAAATTGAGCTCTGCGTCTAATATCCCTGTGGCTTAATAAAGTGAATGCAGCTTTCAGAGGGGCCTGACCCAGAGGCAGGAAACAGTCTAGGTCCAGAGAGAATCTGGCCCACTGTGGTTTTTAAATTAGAAGTTTGATTGCTTGCGACACCATCTCAAAATGGTACCAGTCCAAAGAAGCTGAGTTTTCCATTAGCCCGGGAAAAAATGACAGATATTTAATTAAACTGCTTAGAGATTAGGCAGAAGGCTTAGTGAGAGATAAAGGAACTGAATCTCTTTATAAGCAAAGTTGGGAAATCTACTCGGTTGCCACGTCTTAAATGTCGAAAAGAACTCACCAAGCCAAAGGAGCTGGGGACCTGTATGCTGCCTTGGTCTTTGCATTAAGCTTCCCCTCCTGCCAATTGCAAGAAAAATATACACTTAAAAAGCATGTTATATAAAGTGTTAGGTGGTCACTGAGGAAATTAAAATCTAAAATGTGAAGTAATAAAGCTACATGCAACAAAAATTGCCAAAGCTAACCATCCTAATCCATTTGTCTCTTATTGAAAGGTGATTTATTAGGGACCTTGAGCAGATCTATGAAAAAAGAAATAATTTGTGATCAGTGCCAGAGGGTAGGTTATGAGAAGGATCCAGCATTCCAGATGGGAATGATTTGGTGTTCAGGAAAGATGTTGTTCTACATGAATCTTGACTACCTTTTGGACAGCCACAATGACCCAAAAGAGAGGCAGGTCACCTTGATTGCCTCAATACTCCTATCTCCATAGCTTTTGACAGGAATCGTGATGACTACATTAATGAAATACAGTTTTGTAAGCCCTCTCAAAACAGTAGCTCTCAACTCTAGCTATATATTAATATTTTCCGAAGAGCTTTGAAAATTACCAGTGCCTGTGTCAGACCAACTGAGCCAGAATTCTGGAGATGGAGCTGGATATGGGTGTTTCATAAAGCTCTTCAGGAGGGAGTCCCCACCTTGGAAGCTATGGAAGAGTTACATCGTGTTTAGTAACCCACAGATCTGGGGCTCTGAAACCTAACAAGCCCAGGTCTAGGTCCTGGCTCCACTACTCACTAAACATAATATGCTCAGCTCATGCTTGACCTTCTCGGGTCTGGGTTTGCTTATTTGGAAAGAGTAGATGGTGATAATTTCTTGACAAGCTTTTAAGGATACAGTAAGAAAATAAATATATTCCTGGTTCCCAGTCCAAGTATATTTTCCTCCCCTTGAAGGAAGTATGGCTAATTAACAGTGGATTGATGTTTTATCCTTTCCTCAAATGATTTTGCCATGAGCTTTTATAGCAAGTGATGACAGGCTTTGTTTTTCCTCTAGAAATCACTGCTATCTGGTATCTGGGAGGAAAATACTCATGTGCCTTTCATGCTTTCTGCTCCCCCAGCTGCCACAGAAGTGTCCTTTTCATTTGATGTCGGAAACGGGCCAGTGGAGATTGTGGTGAGGTCGCCCTCCCCCCTCAATGATGACCAGTGGCACCGGGTCACCGCAGAGAGGAATGTCAAGCAGGCCAGCTTACAGGTAGATCGGCTGCCACAGCAGATCCGCAAGGCGCCCACCGAAGGTCACACCCGCCTGGAACTCTACAGCCAGCTATTTGTTGGTGAGTAATAGAAGGGCCTTCGTGACTTCCCCCTGTTGGTTTTAATAAGCTTCACAATGGAAAAAATAAAACCATCTATGGGATGCTTTGATAGAAATCTTCCCAAAAGTAAGAGTCTATCTAGGCTTCTTGTAGTCTCTATCAGGACAGAATGGAACAAGGAAAATGAATCAGGAGACCTAACTCTGGCTCACTCTCCACTCTCTAGAACTCATGGTCCTCTGTAAAAAATTAGAGGGTTAGGCTAGGGTAACTCTAAGGTCTCTCATCTGTGCTGTGTTAGGTCTATGGCTTTAGAACCGTAGAAAATCCTTTGATAATTTAGGATGCTTGTAACTGTGAGGGAGGAAGGGAGGGAAGTATGGAGGGAAGAATGAGCAGGAAATGAGCTTCCTAAGTTCAGCTTTCCTTGAAATGATAAGTAAAAGTCCATTCCCTTCTCTGCCCATCCTCAAGTTTCTAGGCAAGGAAAGATGTGAATTTCCCTCTCATGGTATCTTCACATGAGACAGAGATCAACACTGAGAAATTTAGATAGAGCAAAAGTTGAGTGTCCTTTGCAAGAAGTCATTCCAGCCTCACAGTGTAGTCTTTGCTTTTGACCTATTGCAGCTGAAGCTCATGTTATTTCAGATCAATACCTGTTTCCACAACTAAATATTAAATTTTCTTTTCTAGAACACTAACGTTTTAAGAAAATAGCTGTTTTTCCTCTGTTGAATGACAAGAGAGTAAGTTTGAAGGACTTTCTGGCTATGTACCACCTTAGACCCCCCCCTAAGTTTCTGGGGGTTAATTGATCAAGTCAGTCGACTGTGGCAATCCCAGACCAAGCAAAACCAAACGTGACCTGGTTGCTGTCCACAGCCCTACCACCTGTCACCCTATGCTAGAGACTCACCGAGGGTCAGCTAATTTTAACAAGGGCCAGAGCTCCACAGTGTCTTTCATAATTGTGCTAAAATGCTTTAAGAACTTTGGAAAGTCACAAAAAGGAAGGTAAAATTAGATGTCACCATCTTTGGTACAATGTGGGCAGACTATAGACATGTCAACCTAATCTATTAGCTCTCAAAGTAAGACTGATTTGTTAACAAGCTGTGTCATCAGGGGCCATGAAAGACTTGTAGATATCAAAATAAAACACTCTTTGATCCCTGTTAGAGGTTAACCCCTTACAAATCCTGCCCTCACATTATAGTTCTCAAAATTTCCCATTACTTTAAAATTATTTTATTAATTAAATGCCAGGTGCACTGATTCCTGCCAAATATTGTGAGCAAAGTCTACTTTATCCATATGTCTTGCCCAGATTACCTGGAACAAGTTTTGTTTTCCTCAACCCTGTCCCTCCCAAGCATGCTGATTAACTTCTACCTGGTTTTCTTCACAACAGTGGCCTTCACTAACCAAGTTGCTTCTTTTTCTGACCTTGTCCCAACTTTCCTTTTAATTCCTTTCTTCCCATGGACTATAGTTGTCTCTGAAATTTTTGGAGACAAAATAAAGTCATAAGTGGAAAGAGATAGAGTGGAGCATTTATTATGGTCTTGGAAGGAATTCTGATTTGTTTAAACAAGAACAGTTTTAAGAAGAAACAGTAGAGGGCTGAGGTCAGAATTGGACAGAACAGTTTAAGAGACGGGCAGAAACATAGCACCTCGGGAAGAAGACTGAAGGGGCATGAAGGAGGGAACAAGCAAGGAAAAACCAGGAGAGGGGTGTCAGAGGAAGAGACAGTCTCATGAAATTCTCTGTGTTTATTATTGACAAATAGTATCAGTGCCGTGAGGAAAATAAGGCTAGAAAAACGTTCTTTGAATTTAGTAATTTTAAAACCACTGGTGACCTGGGAAAGAAGCTTCAGAACAATGGGGCGCCATGATGAGTCAGCAGTTGCTTCTCACTCGATGGAAACAGAAATGAGGAGCTCCACTTTTCTCATTTTCGATGAGAATGTCCTTGTTTCTCATTTTCTGTCATCTCAGAGACGGGCATGATGCGCATCTCTTAGACACAAGCTACTTTGCACCAGTATGAAAAATATTGTTCTGCAATAGAACCCTCCCCAGGAGAGGTGGGGAGGGGGGCTAGTTTCCAGAGAGAAAATCAGTTCAACAGCTGTGAAATTCTGGAGCCTGTTATCCCAAGGCTATACAGTAGGGATTCAGGAACTCAGAGAGCTGTCCTGGGTTCAGTTCTCATTTAGAAGCTCTGTCCTGACCACAAGTCACCGCTTTCCCTCTTGAGTCTCCTTTGTCATCTGTCTAATAAAGAAGTTGGATTCACTGGTCTCCAGAATGTCCTCCAACTTCAACCATTTGTGATTACGTGTTTAGAGATGGGTTAAAGCAGCTTCAGTTACCAAGAAGTCATCCTTCGCACCATGTCATTTGGTTACCGTGGGCTTTGAATCCCACCTTTGCCACTTACCAGGTGAGGGACCACTGGCAGGTTACTCAGTATTTCCATGTTAAAAGAGATACAGCGGATCCTCAGTGGCTCCATCAGTTAAATGCCCAACTCTTGGTTTGGACGCAGGTCATGATCTCATGATTAGTGGGTTTGAGCCCCACATTGGGCTCCGTGCTGATGGTGAGGAGCCTGTTTGGGATTCTCTTTCTCTGTTTTCCTCTCTCTCTCTCTCTCTCTCTCTCTCTCTCTCTCTCTCACCCCTTCCTCTGCTCAATTTCTCTTTCTCTCAAAAATAAATAAAAACACTTAAAAAAAGGGGGGTGGGGGATACAGTCCCTAGTCTCAGGATGGACTGAAGCAGCCCAGAATAAGCACTCTTTGGAGGGTGCCTGGCATGAAGTCAGACTCATTAAATATGAGTTATTTCTTTATCTTTGCTTTTACCTTTACTCCCTTAGCTTTCTTCCTCTATGTATCCATGTAATGCACACCACCTCCTACAGAACTTGCTTCCAACTGGCCCATTTCTTCTTTCATAAAGTGTTGACCTGGTACTTGGTCACTTTAATCCACATGTCCTGAAGGAAAATTCCTGTGCATACATGCCCCTTTACATTCAAAATCAGGCTGCAGTTACTCTGCTTATCTGCCACAGTGACCACACAGCAGCACACGATGACCCAGGAATATTCTCAGTCAGCCAAGAGGCCAGTGAGCGTCCATGTGAAAACATCACTTGGGCATTAGCATCACAACTGAGACACATAGCTGAGTTGACCAACATCTCCTTCCCCATTCAGGATAAGAGGGATTTGACTCAACCTAAAGCTAACATAGACTGGAAGTCATTCTTGTCTTTGCACGGAGAGTGGACTGTAAGGGAAGGCCAGCCTCCTGGCTCCTTTCTCAAAGCAACTGAAGAAATGGAGACAAGAACAGTCACCTCATTCCACATCTAAAATATAATTAAAAGCTCTCATCAAAAGAGGATTAACATGAGACTTTAGGCACTAACTCTTATTACTTTGAGAATTATTATCTCAGCTATGATTCTGCTTTAGTCAAAAAGTAACAAATGAATTTAAACATGAAAATTATGTGGAAAGAAAGAAGCATTGGCTGGTATTTGACCGAAACATGCAGAAAACCTTCTCATGTTGTTGATCCAGCATGAACAATGAGCATATGATGAGCTGCTGGGCCATCCAAGCAGAGACACTCAAACCACATGGTGATCTACAGCCTCAACCAGCCCAGGTGCTCAGACCTACATCCTCCATGGCAGCCAAGAGCCATGTTTTTCTTAGGAGGTAGAGAATAGCAGACATGCTCAAGGTCATTATCTAGGCATGAGCAATGCCAGGCTGTGTTGAGCCAGAGCACACTTTGGCACACAGACATGTGGGGAGTTGGGAGCCCTGGTGGCTGAAGCAGCAGTGTCGGGCTCTGAGGGGACAGGGTATCTTCTGGGACCTCGATCTGCTGCTGGTGGCCAGCTCCAGGCCTGGTTAGGGAGATGGCCAGTGTGAGCCATCGAGGAGAGCCAGGCAGGCTATTCAAGGCAGGTGGCTGGTGTAGGGGTTGAATGCAGTAAGCCAGACACAGGGCAATGCATGTAACTGTGCTTGGCAGTAATTGAAGGAGGAGGTCAGAATTCGGGAGGGCTCGAGGCTGCTTTGGAAGGTTCAGGAAGATTCGAGCTCCTCAGTGGTTCTTTGAGAACCGTAACTAATGATAAATGTCTAGACTCAATGTATTCAACGCTAACCTCTTCTGAAATCTATCTGGAGGTTAAAGAAGACCATCCCTTCTGTGTAAGATGTAGCCCAGAAAGAGCTGAAAAACCATGCCATTCCTTCAGGATCCTTTGTGTTGTGCAGGAAGCCTGGCTGGAGACAGGACAAGCGCTGTCCTCAGGACTCAGAGCGAACCTTCTCTCCTCCAGCAGTTTGTCAGGAAACTCCTCCTGAGCTGCCCCTTGAGTTCATGGCTGAGTTGTCCTCCTGATGAATGAGAATAGAGTGCTATGACCATTCTCTGAGCTACTCTGGCCCAACAACCCCATAAAACAGCCCAACTTCCCCAAACCCAATGATATAGCTTGTTTGGTCAGCTGCTCCTCACCCCCTCTGTATTCCAGAATCATGAGCGGATCATTCCACTGCCATCTGAAATGCAATGCCATTGGGAGAGCAAAGAGAAAATCAACATTTGTTGTCTGAAAGGGAGAAAAATGGAATTCTGGCCATGAAGTGTACCAAAATCTGTGTATGAATAAAATGGTTCTTTTTGGTATCCAAAAAGTTTAGAATAAAAAATATACACTCCAAGTAGCAGGAATTAAAACCCAAAAAATATGTTGCCTGTCCCCATTTCCTGCAAGCCTGCCTCAGTAACAACAACATAAACACCGGCCAGTGTGTCTTGGGTGACAAACACTTCAAGGCCAAGCACTCCACATCCTTTATTTACCTCTTATAGAGTAAATACTATTACTAATTTCTGCTTTATTTTCACAGTGATGAAACTAAAGCTAAAGATTAGTTAATAGCCCAAAGTTGTGCAGCTGGTAAGAGACAGAGCAGGGATTTGATCCCTCACATAGTCTAATTCCAGAGACCCAGCCCTTAAGGGTTCATCTTGTCAAAGCAGAAATTACACAGTGACATTAAAAAGGCAAGGAAGATTTCACTCAAGGTTACTGCAGAGAGGAAAGAGGCCACAACTCAGTCTGGGCTCAACTCTGCTGAAACAGAGGAAGAGGGTTGTTTTTCATGTGTTGTTTTTAATTGTGGTAAAATACACAATGGCGAGTTTTTAAGAGTAGGATAGAAGAGATGCTAGGCCATCTGTGTTTGCTAACGACTTTACCCAAAGGAAAAGTAAACTTTCTCCTCTCTTCCTGGCAGGAGGTAGTTTTACAACTTGGAGTTAGGGGCCACCCTCCCCCAGGAACTAAGAGATACAGGCAGTAGCTCCCTTGATGTTACATTTCAGAGAGTTGAGAAAGACATTCTTGGGTTATAAAACTGGCAAAAAGACTTTTGAAAAGATTTAAATCTCAAAGGGGAAGAGAAAGAATTTACCATTATGAGCTTTCTTAAGTAAATGTTTTTAGGGGTTTTTTTAAATGTGTATTTATTTTTCGAGAGAAAGAGAGAGACACAAAGTGTGAGTGGGGGACAGTCAGAGAGAGAGGAAGAAACAGAATCACAAGCAGGCTCCAGGCTCTGAGCTGTCAGCACAGAACCTGACGCGAGGCTTGAACCCACAAACTATGAGATCATGACCTGAGCTGAAGTTGGCCGCTTAACGGACTGAGCCACCCAGGGGTCCCTTAAGTAAATGTTTTAAGAGGAGGGAAGTCAGGGGCCTAGGGTCAGAAAGAAACTGGTCTCAAGTTGAGACAAGCTGAGGGGAATGCTGCCGCCATCTTGGTCGGTCTATACCAATGTTTCTCTTGTGGGGTGATAGTGTAGTCACCCGGTACCTGGAAAAGCATGGTGGCTTCAGAGTGCCAACCCAGCTACAGGTGTCAAGCAGAACTTCCTGCAATGCATAGCAGAATCCATCCAGAAAGAACTTGGTGCACCCTAGATGGCAGCAAGGCACCCATGAGAAAACACTGCTGTCAGCTACAGAGTAGGAGACTAGAAGGTCAGGCCTGGCCTGAGTTGGCCCTGGCAAGAATTCTGTGCACTACAAAGTCAAAATGGCAAAGACCATGGGCAGAGGACTAAGGGCAGACACAGACACAAAGTGTTTGGAGAAAAAAGAGAAACAGCAGCAGTCTTGGTGGGGAATGAGCCCCCTTACTTGACAGTCTCGGTGATATGAAAATAAGCAGTTGTTTCTTTTTTACTTACTTTAGTAAACCCTTTGCAGGAGTTGTCAAAGTCAACACAGATCTCTCCAGAACCCACAGAGGTCTAGAAAACATCCATAATTCTGGTCTTCTTTGCATGATCTCCCAGTGTAACCGGACCTAAGTCCATCTGCTGGACGCATAGCAAAGCCAACCACTAACACATCAAGTTGGCAGCAAGGAAAGAGTTTCTTTAGGAGGTAGCCAAACAAGGAGACAAAAGGAAAAGCCTCAAATTCACCTCTTCAAAATGGGAGGGAACACATTTTTATAATCCTGGGAGTTGAGGTTACATACATAATGAAAAGGGCAGAGAAACTTAGGACTGTTCATTAGAAAAGTGTGGTATGTGCACTGAGTGATGTGGGCATAGCATACATCCCATATTCACCGTGGGTTAGAGATGTAACATCAGAAGGAAGCAAAATTCAGCCCCAGATTCTGTTGCCTGGTGAAATAGGTAGGACCCGGGCCCTGGCACCTTGACCCAGCCCATCCCAGAGATATCGCCAGATTCTTGGTCTTGTCAGGAGAAAGAATTCAAAGACAGACACACAACACAGCAGATGAGCAACATAAGCAGGAAAGTTTATTGGAGTGACTGCACACTCCCAAGATGAGTGTGTGAGCCCGAGAGAAAGAGCTGTGTGCCATGGGATTTGGGGTTCTCTCTTTTATTGACAGTTGGTAACTGGGGAGTAGAATATGCATTACTTGGGATGGGGATTTCTTGGAAGCAGTGTTTTGTGCCTTTTCTTTCCTTATTTGATCCGGGGTTTCTAATCATGGCACCCGCCCTCTTTGGTTTGTGTTGTTTGATCTGGCTTCTTGTGAAAGCCTCTGACATCCCCCATAGCTGGCAAGTCTTCCTGATTGCTGGCCTCCAGGCATCCTGTTAGAACCTAATTGCCTACTTGAACAACCTTAGGAGGTTATCTTAGGACAAAAAGAAGGAGCTGTGGGCATGCCCTGAGAACCAGTATAAACTGGATGGGGTCTTGAGCTCATCATCTCAGGTAAGGAAAGCAGAGATTTGCTTGTTCCCAGGCTAGAACCGTATCGGCTGGCCTTGAGTCCAGGCTGTTACAGAAGCAGCTAGTGGATCTGTTCATGGAGACTGAAAAGACACAATAGCTTATGGGAGAAAACAGTTCTGTGAAAAACAAGCTTTAAACTTTCTGCTACTTTCAACTCCATTCACCCTGGAGGGCACCAGCAGCATTCCACACACCATCCTTCGTCAAACACTTGAAATACTCTTGAAAGTGTGGCAGCGTACTCACCCACTTCTCCTTCCACTTTTGCCTGCCATGACTTAGTCTCTCCTGTGAGTCTCTTCCTCTCTGTGACCACTAGATATTGAAGCTTCACAGAACCTTCCTCTCTTCTCCATCCATCCATTTCCCCAGGTGATCTTATCCAGTCTAGTGGCATCCAATGACTCTAAAATTGAAATCTCCAGTCTTCACTTCTTCCAGAAACTCTGCATGCACTTATCCAGCTGTCTACTAGGCACCTCAGCTTGGATGTCCAATGGGCATCTCAGAGAAAACATGGTAGGCTCTTGATGCCTACCCCAAACCTGTTCTTCCACCAACCTTCCATCTCCATAAATGACATCACCACCTACCCATCTTTGCTTGAGCCCAAAATTTGGAGTTGTCCTTGATTGCTCTCTTGCTCTCATCACTGTCCGTCAGGAGTAAGTCTTGTGACTCTACCTCTAGACTGTGCTCAAGGTGCATCCACTGCACCACTCCGTTACCACAAGCCCTACCCTAGTCAAAGCCACAGTAGTGTCCTGCTTGAACTGTTGCAGGATGTCTCCTGGCTGGTCTCCACAGTTTTGGTATGTGCCATGGACACACCAAGCTTATTCCTGCCTTAGAGCATTTGCCCTGGCTGTTTCCTCTGCCTGAAATACCTCCCTAGACACTGACAAGGTCAGATCCTTCTCATTCTTCATGTCTCAGATTCTGTTACCTTCTCAGGGAGGCCTTCTCTGAGCCCTCAATCAGAAGTAAGCAGTCACTCCCCATTTTACATTCTCCTTGGGATATGTGTTATTATTTCTTTACTTTACTTTTCTTTTCTTTCTTTCTTTCTTTTTTTCTCATTCTTCCCCTAGAAGGTAGGCTCCATGACAACAGAGATCTAGAATAATGCTGCGGTGGTTGCCCAATGAGTATTGGCTGAGTGTACAGTGGAATGAATAAGTGAATGGTGTTGTGCTTATTTCTTCTCTGAGTTAATAGTGATGTTGCCATCTTTGCAAATATCTTTTTCACTGGGTACCACAGACTGAAATCAAGCATGGCAGAAGCCAAAGAGAGAGAGAGAAACACAGAGAGAGAGACAGTCTCAAAATTTTATGAAAGATAGCATCTCAACGCAATTTAAGCCCTAAATACAGTTTTCAGTCTCCTTCTTTCATGGTGAGGCCTTATCTGTTTGGCAGTAGCCCAGATGCTAGCTAGAGCCCTAATGCGAAGAGCTTCTGCCCTGACCCTAATACGTGGTGCCCTGGTTCTCCCCCAGACAGAGGGAGTGGGATGGTCAGAAACCACAACCATCAGTAAAATAATAGAATAAAATTATTTACTAGGTAAAATGTAGTATAAACATTATTAGATGAAATCAGTAAACTACAAAGCAAAGGGGCAAACAAAATACAGAGGCTGCTCTGAGGAATGGGGCTCCCTCCCAGCTGCTCACCAGGAGGGCCCCAGTGCTTACTCTTGTCCTAACATGACCGCCTTTCTCCAAGCTCCGCCGAGAGGCCACGTCTGACTTTCTGCTACTCTCGGTAGAACTATCTCCTGCCCCTTTGCCCCACCACCGGTGAGGCCACCCACCAGTAGTCACCCTAATTTTCCTACCCTCGGGCCTTTAGTGGGCAAAGCTTACCAGCTTTTATAATTCCAGCTCTCTCTTTGACAGTTAGAGCTTTAACATATTAAGTAACTTATGATACACATTATTTTTACCTTGGTTTCTTACACTCCCAACATAATCAGCTTGATAGTGTGCTTTTATCCTCTTTTGAGACACAACAAGGTAGCCTGTGACCTGCCTGTTTCCACAGGGGCTGAGCCACTCTTCTAAGGCAGAGGTCACACGCATGAAAGCCTTTAGAGAGATTCGGGACCTACCAATAGAGCCAATCCTGCAGTTCACCTTCTGAGTAAAATAGCTCATGTGCCGCAAAGAAGTGCTTCAGGGATTCTAGTCTTCCTCCCAGTTTTCTCATGGCAACTGACTGGCATGATCTGATCCAAAGATGTCATTTTATAGAATTTTTTAATGTTTATTTATTTATTTTGAAAGAGAGAGAGAGAGAGAGAGAGAGAGAGAGAGAGAATCCCGAGCAGGGTCCAAGCTGTTGGTGCAGAGCCCCGATGCGGGGCTCAAACTCACAAACCAGGAGATCATGACCTGAGCTGAAACCAAGAGTCAGAGCTTAACTGCCTGAGTCACCCGGCACCCCCAGAGAAGTCATTTTAATACAACTTTACCATCAGCATGGAGAATTTTTTTCAACAGATTTATAATTTCATATATACAGTTTTTGTTCTTTCTATAAGGACTGAACTACAGCTCATGATCATAAATAGCAACTGTCACACAGAAAAAGATTGTAATCAAAGACATTAGTGTCATGACGCAACTATCGAGAAGAGGATGAGTGCGGACGGCCCCTCCCACAATTCCCTGAGGAGGTGAAACAACCCCACTTTACTAGCCCGAGCGAGCACAGTAACCCCGAGGATGCTTCATTCTGCGCTCTCTTCTCCCATCAGCCCCGCTGTCAGGTTCTGCTCAGCAGGAATGGACGGGGCCACCCTCCCTCCTGGTCCTGTCATCACACCCTGGCAGTGTTCTTCACGTCTTTTAATTTCTCTTTATGATGCTTCATCTTTCTACCTGAGTCCCAGCTCCGTTCTCTCTCCATCGCCAGCACCCACTCAAGTGTATTTTATGTATGGCCTCCCAGCCCCACGCTCTATACACCTGTTCAAAATATATGTGTGTTTTGGAAACTTGATAGTATTGCCTTCCACGTATCATGATTTATATAAATGGTATTGTACTGCAAATCTCATCTGTTTCTCGCTCTTTCACTCAGCCTTATATTTTTAAGATGTATTTGTTGAGCTCTGTGAATACTGTGTGTACAGTGTTCCATTATGTGTACATCCACGCTTTATTTATTCCATTCCCTAAAGATGAATACCTGAATTCCCCAAACTCTCGGCTACTGAAGCCATTCCCTGATTATGTTTATGCACGTCCCCCTGTTGATCGACGGTTTCTCCTGCAGGTGCACGTGCGTGCGCGCTTGTCCAGGAGAATTGCTGAATTGTAGGGGATACACATGCTTAGTTTTAGCAAGCACTGCTTGTCCAATCAATTTCTGAGTGTAAGCTTCAAACTTCATTGGTTGAATTATCCATTTCTATCAATAGTCTATCATTGGTAACTCTGTATAATTTGAAGCTATTTTGCTAGCTAGATGAGTTCGTGATCTTTTTGACTTATTGCCTCTTTATTCACTGTGATGTTTTCCATCTCACAGTTTATCTTTGCTCTTTAAACTACAGCAGTGTCCTCCTGGTTGTTATTAATATTTGCCTGCTGTTTGGTACAGGCGTTTGTATCCTTTTATTGTACCTCAGATATCATAATGCCGAATCCTTTAAAAATCTAATTTGAGAATCTCTATTCACTTATTATAACTTCTGTTATTTCATAAGGGAAGATTTCTTCCATCTTACCTTGTGTTTTTGATTTACTATGTTTTGTTTGTTTGCCTGCCCACCCACCCCCATCTCCTTTCCATTGATTTAACTGAATATTACTCTACTGATTTGAAAGTTATAGATTTCACTTTCATTCTTCTGGCAGCTATTCCTAACTTATTAAGACTCATACTTATCCTTTTTTTCTCTATCATCCACAAAAATAAATCAATATCACTGTTCTGTATAAGACAAAAGACCAAGAACACTCTGACCTCCTTCCCCACCTCACTGCCTGCCAGGGTGATATCATTTAAAGTTTTAATTGCAGAATCTTATCAATATATTTACTTTAATTGCATATACTAAGTTTTCCTTTTTTTTTTTTTTTTTACTCTTATTTCCCATATCTTATCACCTCTTGGATTCAGTCCCCTTCTTACTCAAGAGCAGTTCTAAGAAAGACTGCATACGGGTGCAACTGAGTGGCTCAGTCGTTTGAATGCCCGACTTTAGCTCAGGTCATGATCTCACAGTTCATGAGTTAGAGCCCCGCATCAGGCTCTGTGCTGACAGCTCAGAGCCTGGAGCCTGCTTCAGATTCTGTATGTCCCTCTTTCTCTGCCCCTCTCCTGCTCATGTCCATTCTCTCTCTCTCTCTCTCTCTCTCTTTCTCTCTCTCTCTCTCTCAAAATTGAATAAACATTTTTTTTAAGAAGAAAGACTACATAGGTAAATCCTTCCAAGATACATGCTTACAGATATCTTCACTGGTTGCCATACTTAAAAAAACACTGAAGATACTGTTTTTTATCAGCAAGGTTGCTATAGAGAAGTTAGATGTAAGTTACATTCTTATTACTGAACTCCTCTTTCTTTTCCTTTAATGTTTCTTAATTATAATGCAGCACTCTCAGCCTTTGGGGGGCCAGTCTGCTAAAGTCTGTTTTCCTCTTCCCAGAAAGATGTATTATATGAATAACATAAAATATACCAAATTATAAAAGAAACCAAATACAGTAAAATTAAGTTATCAAACATCTAAAACAGCAAATTCATGATATAATAGTAATAGCAGTGCTATAAATAACAAGACATAGCATCTGGTCTAATAACTACCTGAAGTTCAAATTCCTCATGATCATAAATGAGACTTCAAAAGACCTATTAACTCTTATGTAATAGAAACATATGTATAATTTTCTATCAGCAATAGCAATGCAGATACTGCAAATCCTGTTATGATTTTTCCTACAGTCCTAATTGAAGAAAATGCTAAATTTCATTTAGAGGCTAGTGAAAATTTTGAACATGACAGGTGTTTCCTATCCTGTTCTCCAGCTTCCTGACTCCTGTATCTGAACACCTGGAGTTTGAGGCTCAGGTTAAGAACCACAGCAATAGGCGTAGGTCTGGATTTTTTCTTATCTACTCTGTGCAATATTAGTATATATTTTATATACTCTGTTACTAGTATATCTTATATACTGTGTTTAGTATGAGCCTCTTCATTCTGTTCTAGAATATTCTGAGTCATTATTCAAATAGTTCCTTCCCCCAAGTTACTCTTTTCTTTTGAGCTTGTTAGTACACAAACGACAGCACTTCTACCCTACATAGTCCTCAACTTTTCTTTCATTCTTTTAGCCACTTTATCCCTCCCTGTTGCCTTTGGGGAGGGTTTACTGACCCAGTATTTCAACCCCCTACAATGTTCTTCTGCTTTATCTAGTCTGCTTTCCAATCCTTAGAAATCTATTGATTATTATGCCATGGTTTTTGATTCTCAACATCTCCAACCAATTCTTCTTCATCACAGTTTGTCATCGCCCCGTGATTCCAATATCACAGAGGAATCATTATCCTAGTCTCACTGCTCTTTCGTGTCAGTGCAATAATTAAGATGTCAATTATGTTGGTTCCTTTATGCCTGCTCTCTTGCAGTTCTGTCCCTCCTGATACGGGAGTCCTTCCCTTGGAGTGTGGGCTTTCCTTCAAGGCCTTGTCAACACATGAGCTCATATTCATTCCCTTGAGATTACAAATCGCGTCCTCCAGTGTTGTGTGCCTCAGGGGAGAAGCTAACACTCGGGCCCTGGGCCGTGCTCCTCAAGAAAAGTTGAGCATGAGGAGAAAACATTTACTTCGGGATGTGGAAGGGCTAGTTCCCATCCGCCTCAACCCCTTCCTGTTCCCCCTCCAGGTGTCTCTCATCCCCACACACAACCTTAAAATGCCCCCCTCCCACCCAGGCAGGGACAGCCGTCTTCTGCTGTAATCGATTCTTAAGTCAGAGGTGTGTCTTCACCCACTAAAGCTACTCTCTTACTTCTACACCGAAAGGTCCGTCTCAAAAATAAGCAGATCAAGTAGCCTCTCATGGGTTCCTTGTTTTACATGACCTCCCAGTACTATTTAACCTTCATACCCAAGCCCTCTTTGCAGTCCTGACCTCAAAGTGTGCCACTGTTCTGTCCTCAGCCTCTCTGCCAGCTCCTCCCTTTCCCTCTCCATCCCCAAGACTCCTCTTCTTTTCCTCCCCCCTCGTGTCTTGGAAAGCTCAGACATCCTGGAGGGCTGGTAATCAAGGCCATGCTGATCCCTCCCAGATCCATAAATCCAGCCTTGAGCTGGGACTAATGTCTGCAAAGACTTGCTTGAAGTCTGCAGTCTGAGAGGGGGACAACAAGATGACAGGTGGGAACAGCACTGGGGGTTCCTGACTCTGGATGAAAGAGACCGGATCTGATTGTTTAAAAAGTAGACTTAAAAAGACAGATAATGAAGACAGAGAGAGAGGTAAATCAGCCTGCTTCAGGTTCCTGGCCTCATGTCTGTGTGTGTGTGTGTGTGTGTGTCTGTGTGTGTGTGTGTGTGTCTGTCTGTCTGTCTTAGAGAGAGAGAGAGGGAGAAAATCTAGGATACATTAAATACATTAAAACCAACAAAAAGAAGAGGCTTATTTTGCTCCAAAGATAAGCAGGGTTCACCAGCAGGATACATAACAGGAACAATAACATACAGATAGTTTTGGAAGAGAAATATGTAGACAGGGTTCAAAGCTGATGTATTTCAAATTTGGGTTTGTGCTGAAATCTACTAAAGTACTATGAATATTTTCACATTTGGATCTGGCTAAGATGTGGTGGTTTGTCACTGTATTCTCTCTCAGTGCCACTTCTCTAAGAATTGATGCCAAGAGCCCTCTGAACCAGCACCTTCAGGCCAGGTATAGTAGGGGTGCTTCACCACCCACTATCCGGGACTAAAACCCATAACTACTCTGGTTTTAAAGTTAAACGTGAGCCTTTCACCAAGAAAAAATATCATTTCAATAACGGCATCAAAGAAGTGGTCTCTCTGTTGACCTAGAGATCAGCATGGACATCTCTGTTTCTGGCTCTGAACTGTTGGCACTGCATTCCTCTTTCGGCTTCAGCCATCCTTGTGGCTTCAGGGAGAGTATTTTGCCAAGGGGTGAATGACTCATCTCAGATATTAATCATTCTGTCAGCATTTTCCATTTAAGCACAGCAATGACTAGAAACATATCATGTGTAGAAGAATCACCTGCGACACAAGCCCAAAAATCAAGATGGCAGCCATTACCAAGGGTGCAGGCTTAAAACCCAGATAGCCTGGCAGTGAGTTATGGCCAATGGCCACTTCTTAGCTGTGTCACCCTGGGCACATCGACTCTCTTGGCCTCAGTTTCTTCACCTATAAAGTAAGAATGATAATAATTATCTCTGAAAGTTACAACCTGTAGTTTGGAACAATATCTTGTACAGCTAGCATCCAATTAATATTAGCTTTTGAAATAGCTAGTAATTTATTATTCTTGCCCTGCCACCATGGCCTCCAGAATGAATTCAGACCTCCTACCTTCCTCCCCATCACAGAGCAGCTCACATTTAGATGCACATGAGTGTTCTGTGCTATCAGAAATTCAGTTTTCCCTCAGCCTCTATTTTGAAGTCTCCTTCTAGCTTAAATAGTTTGGATTCACAGATTCTGCATGTCCTTTGCCCTGAGGACATAAGAAAATCCATGCAGTGATAATGAACTTTTAAAAAAAAATCTATTCTATTGAATGAAGTTATGAATGAGCACTCGTGAGCATTATCTGTAAAGCAATTCTCTAAACCTCCGCTCTCTGAGTATGTAAAAACTTTTTCATATATGCCCTCCAATATCTAGCTGACGTAGGCTTCCCTGATCAATACTTGTCAATCATGCAGCTGCACTGAATAACGTGGTCCAACATCCTTTAACTCTCTCCACTACTGACACAGCTTCACCATCCTGAGGCTCTCATCTTGGCCAGATAATGGGAGTGTATTTTACACACCATACTGACACTGCAGGTTTTTTCCTATGGGCTCAAGTTGAAAGTCAAGACCTAAGAGACAATGGTAACATATAGAATAAGAGATACAGCAGGTGCAGCATCCACAATGAGGGAGGCCATGCCTATCCAAGCACATAGTTATGTTTGCTCACCTGCACAGGCCAGGAATGGCTGCCCTGGAGGAGGGTGGGTGGATCAAAGCCCGGGTGAGTCACCTGGACACAGAGAAGTCACACCAGTCTTTCACACCATCCCAGTCACAGGTTCAAGGCCCTCATGTCAGCTCACAGCTCCCCAAATCCAAATACAGCCCTGCGCAGCAGACAAGAGAGAGATAACACCCATCCTAATCCCAGATCTTCCAGAAAAATAGTGCGGTTAAAAGGTCTTTTTCTCAGGCATGCCTGGACCAGCCCAAGCTTGACATCAACCTTTTACTCCCTGTATTAGCCTGCTCAGGCTGCCATAACAGTATACCACAGACCAGGGGCCTAAGCAACAAATCTATTCTGGAAGCCAGAAGTCGAAGATCAAGATTCCAGAGTTGGTTTCTCCTGAGGCCTGTCTCCTTATTCGTAGACCGCTCCTTCTTACTCTGTCCTCACATGGCCATTTTCCTGTGTGTACACAGCCCTGTGTTTCTTCCTCTTCTGATAAAGAACATCAGTCATATTAGATTAGAGCTCACCCTTATGTTATCATTTAACCTTAGTTACCTCTGTAAAGGCCTTATCCCCCCAAATATAATCACAATAGGGGTTAGCCTTCAATATAGGAATTTGGGGGCAACACAGTGCTTTCCATAACACCAGAGGTATCAGGTTTTTGTACACTCACCTTAGCCCTGTTTAATTTATTCCAAACCTGTACTTCTGTAGAATTTTGTTTATAATAAATAATAATAATGACGACAGCTACCATTAACTGAGCATTACCGCAAAGGAATGTATTATCGTCTGTTATTAATATGACCCTGCAAGGTGCATGTTGCTATGCTAATTTCACACACACACAGGAGACTGAGGCCTGAGAGGAGCTGGGGAGATCACCCAGGCAGTGAGCAGCCAAGCCAGTAGAGGAAAGTAGGTCTTTGTTTTTGTTTTGTTTTGTTTTTTAATTTTTTTTAACATGTATTCACTTTGGAGAGACAGAAACAGAACGTCCATGGAGGAGGAGCAGAGAGAGAAGGGGAGACACAGAATTTGAAGCAGGCTCCAGGCTCTGAGCTGTCAGCACCCAGAACCCAATGGTGGGCTCAAACTCACAAACCGTGAGATCATGACCTGAGCCCAGGCGCTCCTGAAAGTAGATCTATGTGACCACAGCTCATGCTTTCCTCACCCCTGTTTGCTGCTTCTCCTCTGTCTCGCTTCACCTTGCATCATAGTGTACTGTTTGTATGGTTGCATTGACCCACAGGCAAGAAATAGGTCTCCTCATCTCTTTAGCAATGCCTTTCCAACACCTTGCACAGGTGAACCGGTCAGTGGCTTTGCATTTCTCAGCACTGTGCAGCAGCTCCCCATTTACCCGACCTTCTCCTCCCACCTGTAGGCAGCACCCACCACCCCCCCGACCTCTTTATCCTGAAACTCTCTTCCCAGTGATATGGTCTTGGATAATATTTCTTTTTTTTTAAGTTTATTTATTTTGAGAGAGAAAAAGAGAGAGAGAGAGGCAGGAGACAAGGAGAGAGAGGGAGAGAAAGAATCCCAAGCAGGCTCCGCAGTGTCAGTGCGGAGCCCAGCACAGGGCTCAGACTCCTGGACCTCGAGATTATGACCTGAGCTGAAAAAAAGAGTCAGAGGTTTCATCAACTGAGCCCCTTGGATGCTCTTTCTGTCAGCCTGTCAGTGGGATCTATCCCAATGGCCCCACTTAAAATTGTAACCACCCCCGCACCACTCTTATTCCTGATCCCACCTAACACCACCTGACTGCTTTTTCTCATAGTGGACATTACCTTCTAACACACAATGTACTTCACATGCTTATTGAGTGTGTTGTTAAATTTTTCCCTCCCTCTCTCTAAGTTTATAAGCTTTAAAAGGGCAAAGACTTTCTAAAGACCTTCTAGACATCTAAACAAGGCCTGGCTCATAGTAGACCTGAAATAAGTAACTACAGGGGAATACATTAGATTTCAGGGGGATACATTAGATTTCCTATATTTCAGCTTCAGTGTGATTCCTTTCTGTGGTGAATGAATGGCCAGTCTCTCTGGGCTAAGGTACTCTGGAATCCCACTTAGCTCCTTAGAAAAAGACAAAGCTCTGAGTTTGAAGACACTGTATTTTTTTAGAATTCCTCTTGATTATTACTTGCACCTGTTTTGCTTCATTTACTACCTGATTCTTTTTGCCCCAATCTTCTGTGCATTCTGTGGTTGTATTATTCGTTATGGGTAGATAAAGCCTTTTCATAATTAATCTTTAATTGCAATACTTGAATAGCATTTCACATGAAAAATGACATATAAATTAAACCCACATCTCACCTTGGATAATTATCGCAGGTCTGACTAATGTGCATGAAGCCCTTGCAAGGCAGGGGGCTCTCTCCAATGACAGTGTGTTGATTTTTTAATTAACAGAGGTTAAGTAGCATTTTTGCTTGCAGACCTACAATTTAAACTTCTGACATTTGTCACCAAAAAAGATTTATATAGAGCACATAGTTGAACTCAAGTAATTATCACCAGTTCTAGTGTATTAACATCTTTTGCATAACATATAATGACCATTTTCAGGACAAAACATTTTCTTCTTCATATCGACTAGATCAGTAAAAGTACTTTCCAGCTCACTGACCCATTTAATAAATCAGGGGTCATCTAAGTAAGAAAAGTGCATAATTTATTTCGTTTTCTCTTATACAGAGAGAAATGGCATTCCATTTTACCTGCTTTATAAATTAAGAAAAGGGAGTACAAAACCTTATTTAATGAATGCAACAAATAAAAATTAGAACACACTCATATTTTGTGGTCAATTAATGGAAGTGGGGGAAAGTTGGGCAATGGTACAAAGAAGTAAATTTAGTAGAAACTGAGAGCAATTTACTGAAATATAGACACAGAGACACAGAAGCACAGAGGGAGATTGTACATCATGAACTGGACTAATTTAGAGCTGGAAGGAACTGGAGACAGAATCTAGTCCAAACCCCCTTTCTATAGACAGGAACACCTGATGCTGAGACAGATTAAGTGACTTGATGAGAGCCACACACCTGACCCAGAATGGTCAACAGCCCTGATTAGGGAGAGATATACAGGCACAGAGGCAGAAAGACTGATAGATGTAGAGCCTCAGAATGACCAAGACCAGAAAGAATCAAAAACAAAGAGGCAGAGAGCCAGAAAAACCTCTTCAGGACTGTATACAGAAATAATTACATACATACATAAATCTGTTTACCTTAATGATCTAATAAAAATATGATCTAACCTAGATTATTTGCTCTGCCAACTGGACCTTTTCAAATCTTCAAAACTTCTTTTGTATTAACATCTAAAAATCTCTTCTTCAAACTTGCAACTATTACTAAGACCCATTAAATAGAAGTTATTTCTAAATTATAATACATTCCAGATAGATTAAAGATCACAATGCTAAGAGAAGTGAAATCATAAAAGTGTTAGAAGAAAATATAGTTGAATAATTATCTTATTTTAGATTAGGTTTATTATATTATTTTAGATTAGACTTTATAAAAGCTTAATACCAAAGTCATAAATTGTACAAATAAGAAGATGGATGGCACTATATAAACATTCACAGAGAAAAAGAAACACCACATATAAGTTAAAGACACAGTTTGGAAGGATATAGTTGCCAGATTTATAACAGAGTTAAAGCCAAAAATCCTGTTATTGATCAATAAGAAATATATCCTCTCTTATTCCCCCAAAATAGGAAAATACATGAAGAAGCAAAAACTAAAAATGGTGAAAACATAAAAATTATTCAGCTCACAGTGTTTGAAGCAATGCAAATTAAAACAATAAACTCTTTTATTTCTTTTTTTTAAATACTCTTTTTTTTTCTTCAGCCCATAAATTCAAAAGGATTCTGCCTAGTATTTGAAAAAGTGGGAATCTCATATCCTACTGGTGAAATACAAATTGACAAATTCTTGGAGGATAATGTATTTCAAATGCTTTTAAAATGTGTATGACTTTGTATCCGGCAATTGCACGTCAAAGAATTAATTCTAAGGAAATACTAACCAAGTGTGCAAGGTTTTTACAAGGGTATTTATTAGAGTGTCATGGAAAATGAAAACTGGAGTAAGCTTAAAAGCCCAATGGTAGGAATGGCAAAATAAGTTACAGAGCATTCACGAAATGAGATGCTTTGCAGATGTTAAACAAGATGTTCTAGTCATACATTTGTTGCTCAGAAAATAAATATGATTTATTAAGTGCAAAAAGCAAATTTCAAAACAATGTGTATATCGTGACCTTAATTCTTCCTTTGTTTTATTTTTTTCACACATATGAATGTTCATAGATAAAAGTAGGAAAGGCCATTTGCTGAAAGTAGAAGTAGTTATAGCTGAGAAGCATTACAGATTCTCTTTTCCATCTTGCTTATCGGTGTGTTTATGGTTTCCACAATAAAAACCTATTACATTTGCAATGAGGAAAAGAAGCGGGAGATATCTAAAAACAATGATTTAAAAGTTTCTGTGTATTTTCATAGGCTATAATTGTCTTAATTGACTAGTGATGAAAAGTTAAATGGCTAGGCGTTTGTTGAACAAAAGGCCTGTTGGAAAACCCTTATTGCAAGAGTGAAAGCCATAGTCACTAAAATGATAGACACCAAACTGAAATTTTAACGCACAATTGAAATTCTTCCAAATCATAGCAAAGGCTCAGATTCTCTTCAGCGCAGGGGTGTGTGAAGCTGAGCTGGCAGATTGCGAGATGGGAAATCCTTCAAAGTGGCTGTTTTTAATCACTTCTTTTGCCATCTAGTAATATTCCAGAGCTTTGATCAAAAAAGGTATTGGAGTCCCTTCAATTAATTCTCTCCTCAATTATTTTATTTGATAATAAGTAACAATCCCTGGAGAATCATCATTCAAACCTATGAACTACACAATGAGAGAAGGCAAGGCTGGAGTTTATAAAGATCACAGAGCCAGTCACTTGCCATTTCATGGCTGAGGATTTACACACCTAAGCAAACGCATCCATCTCTGCGACGAAAGCCTTTCATCCAGCAGCCCCGTCTGATGAGTTGACTCCCTGATGTTCTTCTTCTCAATGTACCAGAGTAAGTGATCACCCCCACCTACCAGTCTCATCCAGACACTGACAACCCTATTGATCACCCCACTTTTAAAGGCATCCCAGTCCATATCTCAGAAACACGTACATCAATAGGGGCCCTGACCCTTTAGCCCGTCATCTGTATTAAGTGGTCAACACAGAACAGAGTTTCACGCCATATGCTCAATAATAAGACAGAACTAACACGACTTTGCCATTTTGGAGCTATGACTCCTTGAGTAAACCTCTGAGCTTTGCTGAGCCTCAGTCTCCTCATCCGTTCAGTGGGGGCAGTAACAATAATGCCTGTCTTGCCCGGCTGTTGGGTGAATCAGGTAAATGACACAAGCTGCTTTATACACTACCTACGCCATAGCCCTCAAGGAAAAAAAGGTAACTTTATTAACAGTATTTTTTTCTAAATCCCCAGCAGATATTTCTTTTAATAATTTTAATGACCGATCATTGTATTTAATTTCCAGAAAAGTCATTACTCTGAGGTGCAGACATGTATATAAACTTCGTACCAGCTGCTTAAAAACAAATCGTAGCCAAGGTTATTCCAGACATAATTAAATTCACTTGTGATATAATGCTCCAATGAATCTCTCTATGAAATTTGTTAGGAATATTTTAATATTTTCATGCTCATGAGCCTCTAACGCTGTAACTTAAAAAATCACAGTGAACCTGCTCTTTGTGCTATATGTCTTGCAATGGCATTTAGACAAAAGCAGTGAAATCTAACCTGACCTGGTAATAAATGTGGTGTGGCTGACTTTCGTGTAAAATTATCAATTCCAACTTCTGACCCCCCAGAAGCTCTGGGAAGCCTTCATGGGAACTTCAAAACCAAGTATTTCCTGAGACAAAAGCCAGGACCCAGGACGTGCGGTCACATTTCAAATGGATTTATGCCTTCCAACTAATTGACTTGTTAACTATGCTAATATATTCATGTTTCTCTGCCTCTTTATATTTCTTTCAGTAGATAATGCTCTGGAAGTGAATGCCGTGAGATTAAAGAACAAAAACACCTAGAGGTTTCTATAAACTTCTTTAGGAAACCAGATTAGATTTCCAAAACGATGTATATAATTTTTGTGTATCTCCAAACATTTTCTTTCTGTGGCAAATTCATGGCTTCTCAGAAGACAGCCTCTTTTCATTTGACATTAATGGCCTACGGGGGGAAAGCTCCCAGCATTTGCTATCAGGCAGGGGAACTCGAAAGTGAGAATGCTGGCCACTCTTAGCGGCCTCCTGGTCTACCTCCACCGGGTCCGGGAGCCACAGTAACGGTAATCCCGTCTGAGCCCTGTGCCTTCTGTCGTTCCCAGGTGGTGCCGGGGGCCAGCAGGGTTTCCTGGGCTGCATCCGCTCCCTGAGGATGAACGGGGTGACGCTGGACCTGGAGGAAAGAGCGAAGGTCACGTCCGGGTTCAAATCCGGATGTTCCGGTCACTGTACCAGCTACGGGGCCAACTGTGAGAACGGGGGCAGGTGCCTGGAAAAGTACCACGGCTACTCCTGTGACTGCTCCGACACGGCCTACGATGGGACATTCTGCAACAAGGGTAAGGCAGGGCCGCTTCCCACGGCCGTTTTTACAGATAAGCCCGAATCATCTATTTTGTGATTTTTCAACTGTCCACAGTGTGCTCTATTCTGAGAGTAAGGTGTTCAGAATTCTTCTCCCGCCTTAAGTGAGAAGTCCCCCTACAGCCTTTTCTGATCTCTGCCATTCACTAAGAGGAGAGAAGCTCTGGATGTGTGTGTGAGGAATTCCAGCCAAATTCCAGCCCACCATGCACGGGCTAGAGCATTCCAAAGCAAATATCCCCATAACACCTTAATGATGAGTGACAGCGTAGGTGACCTCTGAAAGGGGGACTCAGGCCTGACCCTCCCACTCAGGGAAGTCAGAGGAGGTCTGGTGGCCGCCTCTCAAGCTGATGGGTTGTTGCAGCAAATCAGTCAGGGCACCAGCAATCTGGATGCCCACCCCAACCCCCAACCCTCACTGCCAAGGGACTGGATTTGAGCTAGACTCAGAAGGAAATCTGTCTGGCCAGTTATTGTCCCTACCATTATTATGACCCATACACACGATGCCTCTGTGAGTGGTTCTCAGCCTTAGCGAAACTGCAGGAATAGTGAGATACCACCTCTGATCAGTCAGCTTTGAGCACCTGTTATTAGTGCATTATTTCAGGCTTCAATGAGTCTTTAATCCCTAATAAATTCTGTAGAGCCAATCAGCAGACTACGGGAGCCCAATGCATATGCATGTTGTCATTCAAGATACAGCCCGCAATCCTACACAACTGGAAGAAATGCACTCACCTCGTCTGTGGCTTCATTTCCCATATGTAAATAAGAGGGATGGAGCCCTGCAGAGCTGGTACTTTTCCTAAGCTACCACTGAAATGCATATAAATCACTCGTCTCTGTCTAAATGAATGTGGAGTATTTGGGTAAAGTTTTCTGTAAATGGTTGGTATATCTCTTAATAAGAAGCTTTACATAAGTAGCCTATTCATACTCCTATGACGACATGGAGGATGGTTTATGCTGGCATTATTCACACAAGATGCCACACAGAAGGAGGAATTGTTCCGTAACATTCTCTGTACATCCAGGCTACTGTCTGGCAGTGCTACAATGTAAGCATACAAATGAGGTCCGGCAGGGTTCGAAGAATGAGCACAAGACAACAACAGAAGTGGAAAAGAACACCGTCGCTGAGTGACACCGTACCACATTAACAGTGCTATTACAGGGCGTTTCTCGGCTGAGAACAGCCTAGCCCCATGATTTTCCTGTGCCACACAATGGGATGGGTTTGCAGAACACATTAATTTTGCACTTGTAGAAATGACAGTCTTGCAATTACCATTCATTGTGCTTGATGCTAATTTACTGTAGTCATTCCGTTGCCAAAGTGATGTCTGAATGCAATCAAGTAAGTCTTAATGCCTGAGAGACTCCACTGCATAAGTACCAATCTAAAGAACATCATGACCCCCTCATTTTTTGGAGTTAGGTTAAACACAATGGCTCTTACAGAACTTCTGGGGGCTGATAAGTAATATTCACAAATACAGAGGCAGGGGTGTATACCGTTCAGCACAGCCAATGTTAGAGATAAAGTTAAATGAAGCTTGTGTCTTTTCTGTGATGATTATTTCAAAGAATTTACACAAAGGACACCTAAATATTCTTCTAATGTCTGGTTAGCAGGGTGAGTTCAGGGCTTTAACAAAAATAAAAATAAAAACTGAAAAACATATTTGGAAAGTATCCGTGGGCATCCTTCTGAGTCAACACAAATATCTTCTTGACTTGGAGAGAAAAATGGTAGTTCTGGTTGAAAGGAATCAAGCTTCGTTTGCGTGCTCCTTCCTGAATTTCATCTTCCCAGTGATGCCTCCAGCCATGTACCCCCTCTGTTCTGGGTCACCTTCCAGAGAAATGAGAGCCAAGTGCAGCTCCTGTGACCACACCCTCATAGTGGGGCCACAGCCAAAAAACTCAGCCTCTAGAGAGTGGTCACAGTCACCTACCAAAGAACAAGTTCATCAACATCCTTCATGGACCGTCCTTTGATAATACAGGTCTGTGCTTATGGATGTGACGAGTGTTTACAACATTTTGCTAAGTGAATGCCACAGGTCCCGCTATATTGTGGACACCCTGACTACATGTTTATACAAAATCACACACACACACACGAGGAAAGCAAACTATAAGAAAATGCACCAAAATATTGACTTCCATTATTTTTAGGGGAGGTAAAAAAAAAAAAAAACCATAGTTAGTTTCATTTCTGTTGTGTGCTGTATTTTCTACTCTTTATACAATGATGTATTCTCTGACTTCCTTGTTTGTTCCTGTTTGGGTGAAGAACAGTACTAAGAGGCAGGGTTCCTATCAAGGGTCAACTGTCTCTCCTTACAAAATATCTGATTGTGAACCAGAAATCAGATAGCACCTGACCGTGCTCTCTGGAATGGAGTAGCATCTCTGGTGAAAATTGCATAGAATTAAATCGGCCCTGAAAGCTTCATCTCTCAATGCGTTTAACAGATCCCAGTTCTTTACCCTACTTGCAGGCACTAGAGGAGGGATTGCCTTGTTGGGGCCAAGCTGTATGAAAATAAAAACCTTGAGACATTTGTGTCACACTCAGCCACGTGCAAGGCACACACTAGGATAGACAAGGACCCAATGTAGCCCAAGGGGGCAAATCATCCAGGGTCTCCCTTGGTAGGAAGTCATCAAGGGAATGTGGCAAATGATACACACTATTTAAATTCTGTTTTTCTCTCTTCCTCCCTGTCTTTCCTTCCTTCCCTCCCTCCTTCCTCCTTTCTTCCCTCTTTTCCTCCATCTCTCGCTCCCCACCACCCCCATCTCAATCTCCCTCCTCCCCCTTTCTTTTAGTCTCCATCCCCCACACCCCGGGAGCACATTCCTTATCTATCTCTGACTATCTCTGACTCAATCCATCTCTGACTCAATCTCTCCACCTCCCCTACCTACTTGCCCTATTTCTCTTTCTCTTGAGTGAATATATGGTTGTGTTTGTAAATCGAATTTCCATGAGTTGCCACATCATTAAGCTCAAGAGAACAGGACTGGATTCAAGCAGGTCCCACCTGACAACTCCCCTTTGCTTCTTAGATGATGCAGTTTTACTCACAATCCCCTGCCAGCAAGTCTACATACACAAGAAAGATCTCTCTGCCTTCCTCTAGCCTCTTATCAAGGAGGCTCCCAGCTTTCTTCTAATGAATCTATAAAGATTTGATCACCAGCTCAGTCTTCAGCTCTCCCAGGGCCACCTGCATATGAATAAGCATGCTGGCTGGGGGGGGTTCATGTTTTGTAAGGAAGCCAAGGGCATCCTGGAAACCTATGACCAGACTGTCCAGCCAGTCACATCGTCTGCCGAGAGAAGCACACACTAGCCCATTTCCTCGTGTTCGCCACCCAGCAGTGATGTAACTCAGCCCAGATAGCTGCATCCCATGACAGAATTCCCTGACAGCCCGTCGGCTAAGGCTGTGGATGCGTCTAGAAACAGAGCAGCACCCAGCCTATGTGGAAGTCTCGGCTCTGGGTCTGGGTGTGTCAGCCCCAGGATCAGTGGGGACCTGCACTGGGAACCAAATGGATAGTTGCCTGACCATGCCAAGGATGGTTTTCGCTAATTAGGCCCATTTCTTCTTTGAGAGTCAAGCCCCAAAACACTGGAAAATTTTATGACTATCAACCTCATTTTTATTTCAAACCAGAAATTACCAACATCGTTAGAAGCAAACGCTCTCTGTGTTTCCTCTGTGTTTTTAAGCAAGAGGCAAAGTAACAGACCTGTAGTGGCTACAATAATTTCTATATTTAATTTTCGTAATTAAATGCTAGAGTAGTTAAATAGTGTCCACCTTCCCCAAATTCGTGTCCCCCAGGAACCTTAGAATGTGACCTTCTTTGGAAATACGGTCTTTGCAGATGTGATTAAGGTAGTCATACTGGATTAGGGTGGGTCCTAAATCCAGTGAGAGTCTCCTTAGAAGAAGAGGCCAGGACACAGAGAGAGACACAGTCACAAGGGAGAAGGTCACGTGAAGACGGAGGTAGAGATTCAAGTGGTGCAGCCACAAGCGAAGCGATGCCTGTGCCACCAGAGGCTGGAGGAGGGACTCTCCCCTAGAGCCTTCGGAGGAAGCATAGCCCTGATAACACCTTCATTTTCAACTTCCACCCCAAAACTGCAAGAGAAGCAATTTCTTTCATTCTAAGCCACCCAATTAGTGGTACTTTGCAATGGCAGGTCCTGGAAACTAATGCACGTCCTAATAAAAATCATCAATGTCAGGGATCCTGGGGGACTCAGTCGGTTGAGTGTCTGACTCTTGATTTCAGCTCAGATCATGATCTTGAGGATGGTAGGTTCAAGTGCCGCGTCATGCTCTGTGCTGACAGTGTAGAGCCTGCTTAAGATTCTCTTTTCCTTTCTCTTTCTCTCTCTCTGCCCCTCCCCCACTCACATGTGCTCTCCCTCTCTCTCCCAAAATAAATATGTAAACTTTTTTTAAAAACCTTCAATCCTTAATTCCTGCATGTACCCATGAAGACAGCTGACATTCATGAGAACTTACTATGTGTCAGACAGCGTGCTAGCTCTATGATTGTGTTAACATCACCTAATACTCATGAGAGTCCTATGAGGTAGGTACTATTATCATCATCCCCATTTTACAGAGAAGGAGACTGAGACTTAAATGGGTGTAGCAACTTGCCACACGCAGTGCTCACACATTACTAAGTGTGAGGACTGCTATTTGGATATAGGCATTTGAGTGAAAGCTTATATTCTTCACCACTGGGTACTACTGCTTCTCACCAAGGCTTGGTGCTTCATGTAGGTTGATACAAAACTAAGGACAGAACCCCAAGTCTTAAAGTTTTTTAGTTATTGTGATTCAGTTTAAAAAAAAAAAGCAGAATTTTAGAGGCACTTGGGTGGCTCAGTCAGTTAAGCCTCTGACTTCGGCTCAGGTCATGATCTCACATTTCATGAGTTCGAGCCCAGCATTGGGTTCTGTGCTGACAGCTCAGAGCCTGGAGTTGCTTCAGATTCTCTCCCTCTCTCTCTCTGCCCTGTCCCCACTCTCACTCTGTCTTTCTCTCTCAAAAATAAACATTAAAATTTTTGTAAAGAAGAATTTTATTGGATGCAGAATGTATCCCAAAGTTTTTTTAGGATATAAGATCTGAACAAAACCTTCCCTCTCTTTCTTGTTGTGGAAGGGTAGGAACATCTAGGTATAAGCTGTATTTATTGATTGATTCATTTATTTAGCAAACATTCAGTGAATTTTTAATGTGCCTGAAAGCCTTGAATGTGTAGCTGAGTCTGACTACATTGAAATTTTCAAAACATTCCAATGGTTTATTGCTACGAAATCAGGGAAGTCTACAGTGTATGAAAGCACTAGATGTGAATCAGCTGTCACCCAGGCTGCTGCCAACACTTCATTATGATCCCTTCACCGCACCAAGTTTAGCAAGAATTTATCATCAGGAGGCACAAAAATATCCCCTAATTCACTTGTCTGCACTCTTTTTTCTGAAAAAAAAAATATTCATGTTCATCTGCCAAACCAGAATTGCAGTTGGAAAAATTCATATCTTTAAATAGTCTGAAGCCAGTTTTCAAGTGTAGGGAGTTCTGTTTGCTGCTCAGACATTCATTTGTTTGTCATTCAGATAAAGGCCAAAATTGGAGGGAGCAAGGTCCCAGGACCACAGAGCGACTGAGTGGTGGACAGAGGACACCACCATCATTAAATTCGCTGGAGCACAAACCGCCTCACTGTGGTCCAGCGATGTCGCCTACTCTCCAGTAAATCTCCGGACACTGACTTGACATTTTGAGATCTGTGTTATTAATGTGGTAGAAGGAACTGGTCGTGGCCAGATCAGACCCTACAAAGAAAATGGTTGATGGACTTGGATGTAAGTTTGAAGCCAGCTTCCACTCTTGCAGCTTCTTTAGCTCCACTTGGTCTCATCTTCAGAACTACAGAACACCTACTTCTTAATTTCACTGTGAGCATCGCATGGAACAGTGGGAATACATTTCCAAATAGAGCGCCTGACATCAGTCCAATAGCAGATGTCACGTTCCATTCTCAACACTCTGTCCTTATTATTATTTGTGTGTGTGTGTTGGTGTTTTTGTTTTCACTTTAAATCATGTCATTCATTAGTCCTTCCCTAAACGCTTTAAATGTCAGATGCCGAACTGGCATCATTTCAATTACCTCCGAGTACTGACCTGCCACTTTGCTACTTCTGGAGCAATGGCAGTGTCATAAAATGTCAGTTCTGCTTAATTATGGTCACAGTAATAGTATTCCAAAGGTGGGAAGGTAGTGTCCATGCCCAAACCCTGGATGGACTGAGGAACATGCAGAGATTCTGGAAGGTATAATTGGAGGCAGTCATCCCTGCATGGGGTCATGCCTGGGTGTGCAGTTCCTGGTGCAGATTATCCATCGCTGTCAGGAGACAGCGTGGGTCACCTCAGCAATGGCCGTATCTCTTCCTAAAACAAAACCCATCTGGAGCCAGGACAAAATAGTTCAGGATTCTGTTTTGCTGGAAGGAAAAGACTCAGACACGAGTCTCTAGAGGAGAGAGGATTTCCACCGTGCCTCCTACGGGAGGGTTTCCTGGAGTGTGGGAGGAGGCAGCTTTGCCCAAACTGCTGTGAAGCCTGCACAGATCCTGCATCTCCATGACTCCGAACGCAGCGAGCAGAGTAAACTCAAGGCTTGTTTTTGGTTTTTGGTTTTGTTTTTGTTGTTGTTTTTGGGGGTTTTTTGTTTGTTTGTTTGTTTTTGAGAGAGAAGATTTGAAGACTTTGGGAAGGGCGGGGGGATTAATTAATAGAAAACATTATGAACAAATGGGAGAGAAAAAGAAAAGAAATACTGGAATTATGCACCGTAGAATCTCTTCCCTGTGTGGAAGGAACTAGGGTAAGCTGTGGGTGACAATGGCCTGCCACCAGTCTTCCTCCCAGCCTGCAGGAGACTTCCAAACCAGCTGAGAGAGATGCCTTTCACAGGCTGCTTTTTCATTTCCAGTTTGAACAGGAGCCTTTGTAGGTTTGGATGAAGGCCCAAAGGCACAAGAATAGAATCCTTTTTCCCTTTCCTCTTAATGTGTTATTCAAGAGAAGGAAATATTCCTTCTCTATGTATCTTAAAACTTCAAACCTTAAGATGCAACTTAAAAATATCATAGAAACATATGAAGAAAATCTACTTAAATGTCTCAGGGAAAAAAAAGAAGGAAAAAGTAAGAAAATACTTATGGACAAAAGCTCATAAATTCTTAGGGATCAAAGAATATCCTTTCAAGTTGATTCCAAAAGGCCAAAGCTACAGAGATAGCTGACACATCATTAGCAAATTTCATGGTAGGAAAATACATTTCCCATGGCTTGGGTGGCTCAGTCAGTTGAGGGTCTGACTTCGGCTCAGGTCATGATCTCACGGTTCATGAGTTTGAGCCCCATATCGGCCCCTGTGCTGACAGCTCAGAGCCTGGAGTCTGCTTCGGATTCTGTGTGTGTGTGTGTGTGTGTGTGTGTGTGTGTGTGTGTGACCCTCCCCCAACCCAAAAAAATAAAAACATTAAATCTTTTTAATATTTTTAATGTTTTTTATTTATTTTTGAGACAGAGAGAGACAGAGTATGAGCAGGGAGGGGCAGAGAGAAAAGGAGACACAGAATCTGAAGCAGCTCCAGGCTCTGAGCATCAGCACAGAGCCCAACGTGGGGTTTGAACCTACGAACGTGAGATCATGACCTGAGCTGACGTCGGAGGCTTAACCAACTAAGCCACCCAGGCACCCTGAAAATATTAAATTTTTTAAAGAATTTTTTTAAATGTCATTACCCCTGGCCTGGGGGGTTTTGTGGGGTCCCAGGTATAAAGATGAACCTGGTCCATTAACTTCCCCAGAGGAAAGGATTTAAAAATTCACTGGGTACATAACACCTGGGTGACTCAGTCAGTTGAGCATCCAACTTTGGCTCTGGTCATGATCTCACAGTTAATAAGTTCAAACCCACCATCGGGTCCTCTGCTGTCAGAACAGAGCCTGCTTCGGATCATCTGTCCCCCATTCTCTCTGGCCCTCCCCCACCTCACACACACACACACACACACACAGAAAGTAAACATTCAAAAACAATCCAGTAGGTAACCAGTCCTTTCTAAAACACTGAACATTATAGAGAAAACAGTTTGGGAGGACTTTTTTCTTTTAATTCCAGTGTAGTTAACGTACAGTGTTACATTAGCTTTGGGTATACATTAGGTATACAGTATACTGACTCAACAATTCTATATATCACTCAGTGCTTATGAAGGTACATGTGCTCTTAATCCACCTGTTTCACCCATCCCCCCCACCTCTCCCTCCTCCCCCTCTGGCAACCTCCTGTTTGTTTTCTATAGTTAAGAGACAGGTTTTTGGTGTGTCTCTTTTATTCCCCTTTGTTTTGTTTCTTAAATTCCACATATGAGTGAAATCATATGGTATTTGTCTTTCTCTAACAAACTCACTTTGCTTAGCATTATGCTCTCTAGTTCTATCCATGTTGTTGCAAATGGCAAGATTTCATTCCTTTTTATGGATGAGTAACATTACATTGTGTGTGTGTGTGTGTGTGTGTGTGTGTGTGTGTGTGGCATCTTCTTTATCCATTCATCTATCAGTGAATACTTGGGCTGCTTCTATAATTTAGCTATTGTAAAGAATGCTGCAGTAAAAACAGGGGTGCATATATCCTTTCAAATCAGTGATTTCTTACTCTTGGGGTGAATACCCAGGAGCATGATTACTGGATCATAGAGTAGTTCTATTTTCAGTTTTTTGAGGACCCTCCATACCATCTTCCACCGTGGCTTTTCCCAACAACAGTACACAAGGGTTCCTTTTTCTCCACATCCTTCCCAACACTTGTTTCTTGTGTTGTTGATTTTAGCCATTCTGACACGCATGAGGTGGTATCTCAGTGTGGTTTTGATTTGCATTTCCCTGATGATCTTATGCCATGCCCAAAAATAAATTCAAAATGGATCAAGGACCTTAAGTTGAGACCTGAAACCATAAAAATCCTAGAAGAGAGCACAGACCATCATTTCTCTGACATCAGCCATAACAACATTTTTCTAGATAGGTCTCCTGAGGCAAAGGAAACAAAAGCAAAAATAATCTATTGAGACTACATCAAAATAAAAAGCTTCTGCACAGCAAAGGAAATAATCAACAAAACTAAAATACAGCCTACGGAATGGCAGAAGATATTTGCAAATGACATGTCTGGTAAGGGGTTAGTATCTAAAATGTATTTAAAACATATACAGGGGCACCTGGGTGGCTCAGTCGGTTGAGCATCCAGCTTTGGCTCAGGTCAGGATCTCACGGTTCATGGGTTCGAGCCCCACATCAGGTTCTCTGCTGACAGCTCAGAGCCTGGAGCCTGCTTCAGATTCTGTGTCTCCCTCTCTCTCTGCCCCTCCCCCACTCATTCTCTGTTTCTCTCTGTCTCAATAATAAATAAAAACATTAAAAAATTTTTTAAACATATACAGTTCAACACCAAAAGACTAATTAATCAATTAAAAAAATGGGCAAAAGGCATGAACAGACATTTCTCCAAAGAAGACATCCAGTTGGCCAACAGACACATGAGAACACAGTTTTTGAACTTTTCTTTTGGTATGGAATGAATAACATTTTTTCAAATTTCAGCCATTTTCTAATACCTGCCAGGTTTGGGACCTTTTTGGGATACAACTGATCTTTCTGTGTGTGTTGTTGAATGCTTTTATTCTTCATTCTTCAGCAATAAGCAGAACTCCAAATAATGTGAAGTTTACAAAACTAACACTGTCACTTCCTGTGGTTGCAGTTGAAACTCTACATTTCTTCTCATGAACCTAAAAGGAACCAGTCTAATCATTTGTTTGCAGGGGTTTGCTCTTAAATCACTCACCCTTTCGGCTCCCTTTCGAGCAGGTTCATTCACCAAACTCCATATTTTCCTTGAGCATTTCACATCTGCAGGGCGTAAAGACCTGCCTGACAGGCAGTTTCTCTGCTTCACAACCTTTTTGTGTGCTCATCATTTCTAATGGGCAGCTCTGGCCTTAGCAATTGAGCTCATTCTAGACAGTTTTGGCTGGAGGAGATTTACTTTCTTCAGTGATCAAGCCTGGAGGTTTTTGAACTGACCTGTCAAATGTTTTTCATTGACCCATCTTGTAGATCAACCTGACTTTGACCTCATTTACATATCTTTATCTCTATCAATTGTACTTGATTATAGTCATGGTTGATTTAGGTAAGTGTATATTTTACTTTTTTTTTTTCTCCCAGTAAGGCCAAATCCTCAGGATGTGCAAATTATTAGGGTCATCTGAGTTCTCTGAGCCATCCCTTGCTTGGCATTTTAAAGGTATTATTTTCATGAGGTCTGGACACATGATCAAGTGATGAGTTCACTAAAAATAAGGTGGCTTCTAAACTTCTATAAAGCAAAGATTCTCAATTAAATTGAATTACTGGCAGTAAAATTTAACAGGTACATGTGCTGTAAGAGTGAAATAATATCAAGGAGCTTGATCATTAATAATAATTTCATTTCTTCATATGCACTGAGCCAAGTTTAGTGCAATGTGGAAACACTTACTGAAAGCTTACTATGTGGGAAGGTTACCACTTACCATTCTGAAGGTTCTGATGGTAAAGACACTTACAAAGTCTCATCAGCAAGGCTAATAGTGGTGAGTTTCACCTAATTCTGGGGACAGGAGTTTCACTAAGGGAGAAGACTCTTTAAAAAACGTTTTTCATGAATGAATCTCAAGTCTAGGGATTTAAGAAGCCCTACGAGTCTCGAGTATGACCAAAATAAAACCACTTAAACATATATTATTAAAACCTAAAGGATTTTAAAGCATTTAAAACAATTTTAGGAGCACCTAGGTGGCTCAGTCAGTTAAGCATCCAACTCTTGATTTCAGCTTAGGTCATGATCTCATGGTTCCTGAGATTGAGCCTCCTGCTGGGCTCCATGCTGACAGCCTGGAACCTGCTTAGGATTCTCTCTCCCTCTCTGCCCCTCCCCAGCTCACAAACATGCATACTTTCTTTCTCTTTCTCTCTCTCTCTCTCTCTCTCTCTCTCTCTCTCTCTCTCTCTCTCAAAAATAAATAAACATTTATTTTATCTTTTCAAGTTCATGTATTTATTTTGAGAGAGAGAGAGCGTGTGAGCTGGGGGTAGGGAGCAGAGAGACAAAATCAACCTGAGACAAAATCAAGAGTCCAGTGCTTAACCAACTGAGCCACCCAGGTGCCCCAGACAAACAACGCTATTCTAAATGAATTTCATTTTTAAAAATATGAATCTGTACTTTCATACTGTTTCCCAGTTAAAGAGGGAAAATCAGCATTGTTTACAACAATGGAGCAAGAATACCTGGAATTCCGATTTCAACATTATTGAATACAAAACTGGACCGTCAGACCACTCACTTGGCATTCAGTTGCTTTTAAATTGCATTAATTATATAAAATGTATTATTCAGAGGATTGTGAGGATCAAATGAACTGGTGAATGTAAAAGTACTTTGAAAACAATGATCTTATGAAAATGCAAATTATCATTAAGGTTATTAATCATGATGACAGAGGTCTTAGAGTTAAGGGTCCACACTGTCCACACTGGTGGTGTTACCTAACTGATGGCAGAGAGTTGTATCTTGCACACCCGTATCTCTGCGTGGCAGTGACACGTATCATCTGGAAGCTCAGAGATGACAAAGGTCAGCAGACATTAGATCTCAGATTTGTGCTCTTCCACAGCCTGCATTCATTGTCCAGTTCTGGAGTACTGGGGCCCTGGCTAAACTCCCGTCTGTATCGTAGAATTGTCATGAATCATTTGGCCTGGAACATCATTAAAGTAGCAAGCACACCTGAGATTAAATAAGAATGGATTCTGAAGGCTCCTCTTGGGGTTATTATTGAGGTCGTTAGAAAAGAACATTGGTCCCTTGAATCCTTACAGAATTTCAAAAAATAAAAAGTGACTGCTGTGTTCTAGAAACCCAATCTAAAACTTTCCCCTTATCTCAAGTGATTAATGGTCTCTCTGCCCCTCTGCCCTCTGATTAAGGAGGACAACTCCAGTTCAGATAATGAATCTCGGTATTTCTCATGTTTAATCAAATGTAGCCTAAATATTTGCACAAAGTCTTTGCCAGCCACTTCTTAGATTTCAGAGTCAGAGATTAGTAACATTATAAGTAAAATGCTTCCTAAAACTTTACCTTCGAAGTAATCTAGTTTAAATCCCTTTTAAATGGCTCTGTGTTAGCCCGTTGGCTTTTATAATTCCTTATAATGGAATCTTGTTAATTCAGTTAAAAATGTAAGTTAAGTCATGTGAATCACCTCAGAACTTGAAGTTATAAATCAACTTGAAGTTATAAATTTCAAACACATTGGTATTCCTACTAAACAGGCAAAAATGTTAGCTTCTAAGACTTTTTACAGTAGCCTGCTGGATCATAAGCCACGAGTGGTTATTATAGCACTTCATAACTTCTTTAAAAATATCAAGAGTTCTTTCAAAAAGTTTTATTTCCAAAAAAAGTTTTATTTCTATTGCCATGATGAATTTATCTTTATTCAGACTTTCAGCTTTGCCCTAACATTCAAATGTCATTGGGTTATTTATTTCAATACTTTCTTCAATTACTCGTAAATTGTTAAGAGTTCATGAAGCTCTTTTTTGTCACAGAATCAAAGTACCTCACGGTTGGAGAGGATATTATGTTCTATTCAGCTGACATTTATTGAACCCTCATTTTATGCCAGTCACTAAACTAAGTAGGTTCCCATATCTTACCTTATTAATCATCACAACAATTTTAAGATGTAGGTGTTCATGGTCCTATTTTTATAAATAAGAATGCTAAGACTCCCAGAGGTGAAGTTTATTATCTATAGTCATGTGGCTAGTCAATGACAGATTGGGATTAGAACTGGGGAGCCCTAGTACCTTATATAATATCCAAAATAGTGTCTTCTTTATGACACATTCACTAGATGGGATCCAGACTGTGCTAGATAGGACCACATGAGTCAGCTCATTCCACATCTAGACTTTTATGGCTACTGGAACATTTTCTTTCATCCTATACCATCATCTCTACTAAAGATGATGAGTATCTTTGTAAAGACACAGTGGATGCCAGACTCTGGGTTCAAATCCTTATGCCTTTAAGAACCCAGGGACGTCTTTGTGCCTTCAGAATTCGCAACTCCAAGGAGACAAGTAAAATCACCGAACCTGAAGCCTTTGACACAGAAGAGGTATTTAACAGCTGATAAATTCCGTACTCTACTCTTTCCTTTCCTGATGCCGTAATGACATGCTCCAGGGACAAGGGATGCCATATAGTCACTGGCATACTTTGCATTTACTATTCTCCCAACACCCCCAGAAAGCCTTAAAATAATCACAAATGCTCAATAATATGAATTTTACAAAATATCACTCTTTATCTTTTCTCACAGACATGCTCCACGATTCAGCGGAAACTCTCTACACTTCTTGTCTTCCATGAATCTAAAAACAACCAGTCTAACAAATGGTTTTAAATGTCTTTTACTTTTAAATGTCTCACACTCTCAGCTTGCCTGCAAGTAGGTCTGGTCCCTGAGGTCCACATTGTCCTTGACTGTTTCTTCGTATCTACAGGGCACACTTCCCTTAGTAGTTGTCCTGTGTAAATGGCAAGTTAGTGAGTTCTGTGGAGAGCAGTGAACACATCGGGCTGATTTGTCTTTCTCCTTCTATCATCCCAACCTGATGGCTGAGCAAAGGCCTGAGGCCCCAAAGTTCTGAATAATTTTTCCTTCTTTGGTTGCCTCATTTCCTGTGGCTCTCTCTGTGTGGCTGATTGAGGAAACACATACATGCACACACACACGCACATATACACATACATGGGCACACACACAGAAGGGTCAGAACAAGGCCAGAATTTGTCTAAGCCTCTCCATTTCTAACGATAAGTCTCATATAAACAAGATACAGGATATTTCTTTGTATTGTTTAGAGCATCACCTGCACACCATGTCCATGATTTTGTGTTT